>NC_081540.1:1426801-1774301 GCF_030273125.1 Centropristis striata | reverse complement strand
TCCTCCTCCTCCTCCTCTGTCTCCAAACGTCACATAAAGAAAAAGAAAAAGAGGAGCTGTCAGATAAATGTAGTGGAGTCGAAGTATAAAGTTACATTTAATGTAAGAGAAAATTAAATGGTGCATTCGCTGCATGTTTTCATTTGCATCTTCCACCAGTTTTCAGGAGAATCTGTCTGGTAGTTTTCCTGCAAACCTGCTGACAAACAGACACAGAGAATAAAAACTGTAAACACAGTAAATAAAAACATATAAATGCATCATAAAAAAGTCAGATATTATGATTTTTTTTCATGCAAAACAACAGAGAAGCTGCTTTTTTGATGATCATTTTTACATGATAAGAGTTTAAGAGCTGAAATCTAGACATTTAACATGGCTTTATTCCTAATGATTTCAATTATCAAGAATGTTTCCATGACTGTAGATGTAAAATTGACTAAAATAGACACAAATTGACCAAAAAAAGCCATATAATGACCATTAAAAAGACAAAATTGACCAAAAATATCTGTAAAAATGACCAAAAAATACACAAATGGACCAAAAAAAGACACAAAATGACCAAAATAGACGTGAAATGACCAACAAAGACATATAATGACCATTAAAAATATACAAAATTACCAAAAAAGACACAAAATGAACAAAAATAGATGTAAAATGACCACTAAAAAGACACAAATTGACAAAAAAGACACAAAATGAACAAAAATAGATGTAAAATGACCACTAAAAGGACACAAATTGACAAAAAAGACACAAAATGAACAAAAATAGATGTAAAATGACCACTAAAAGGACACAAATTGACAAAAAAGACACAAAATGAACAAAAATAGATGTAAAATGACCACTAAAAAGACACAAATTGATGCACAAACTGTTTCAGTTTGGATCAGATTTATTAAAAATGTTTGACATTGTACAGTTTGACAAACCAGTTGCTCAACAGTTCCAGTTTCATGGTGTGTGTGTGTGTGTGTGTGTTGACTCAGTGTGTGTGTGTGTGTGTGTGTGTTCCCCAGCAGAGGGCAGTGTGTGTGTGTGTGTGTGTGTGTGTGTGTGTGTGCATCAGTTTACAACACAAAACATCACATTTTCATTCAAAAAAAGACACATTCAATGTAGTTACAGAGCATCAGTCATTTATATTTATATATAAAAAAGAAACAACAAACGATATTTATGGATATAAGTGATGAGAGGCTTCATGTGTGTGTGTGTGTGTGTGTGTGTGTGTGTGTGTGATTAATAGCTACACTTTGTCTTTAGAGATTTATGATTCTGACCCGAGTTATTAATGTTCAGTCTGGTTTTAATTCACAGCTCACAGACTCTCTGTTCATGACAAACACCAGTAATTATTATTATTATGATCTGTTTATTCCTGAGTAGCAGAGTGAACTTTCTCCTGCGTTAGAGAGAAAAACTAAAAGAAAGAGGTAACTATCACAGCTACACCGCAAAAAAGGGCTAAAAAACAGATAAAAACAGTAAATCTGAGGGAAATGATCTTGATCTTAATTTACCTTGATGAGATTTCTTAAATTAAGATTATTAAATCTAGAAATAAGCATCTTGAACGTTTAAAAAAGACACAAATTGACCAAAAAAAGACACAAATTGACCAAAAAAGACACAAAATGACCAAAAAAAATACACAAAATGACCAAAAAGACACATAATAACCATTAAAAAGAGACAAACTGACCAAAAAAAGACACAAACTGACCGAAAATATATGTAAAAATGACCACTTAAAAGACACAAAATGACCAAAAAAAGACACAAAATGACCAAAAAAAAACACAAATTGAACAAAAAGTCACATAATAACCATTAAAAAGACACAAAATGACCAAAAAATACACAAATTGACCAAAAAAAGAGTTTATTTTTTAATTTAAGCATTTTTTTTGGTCAATTGACATCTTTTTTTGGTCATTTCATGTCATTTTTTAGGCATTTTTCTGTCTTTTTTTACGTCTTTTTTGGTCATTTCATGTGTTAGATGTGTGAAGTGTTAGATAATTGATCTTGTTTTAAGAGTTCATTTATTCTTCTTATCTCTAGATTTAATAATCTTAATTTAATAAATCTTATCAAGGTAAATTATCTGTCCATGCAGCAAGATCGTTTCTCTCAGATTTACTGTTTTATCTGTTTTTTTGACTCCTTTTTTGCAGTGTGGACTCTCTGGTTCACTGATTAGAGGAAGACTTTAGACTAAGAGGAGCAGGAGGAGCTGCTGGACATCAGTGGAGGTGAATATGATGCAGAAACTGGACAAAACCCTGCAGAAGAGCTGCTCCTCCTCAAGTATCTACAGCAGATGTGGAGCAGACGCTCCATCAGCCTCCTGAAAGAGGAGAAAACATCAGAGAGAGTCAAAACTCTGCAACATTTGGAAGCAATAAAACACTTTCAGTCGCAGGAAATGACAAAAAAAAAAGGGAATAAAGCTGTTACACTTCCCTCAGAGTCAGAATATTAAGAAAGAAAACTTTGAGGGAGTGTATGAAACCCCACAAAACTACCAAAAATATGCAAAATGTCAATTCAGGGACATAAAACAACAAGAAAGAGATATTAATTATATAAAAAGATGCAAAAAAATACATAAAAAGACAGCAAAGGGACACAAAATCATTTTTCAGGTCGAGATTTTACATAAAAATCATGATCAATTTGAAGAAATTAGACATAAAATGACTATACGGAGACAAAAAAATACATGAAAAGAAGAAAAAAAACTCCACAAAACTACCAAAAATATGCAAAATGTCTATTCAGGGACATAAAACAACTAGAAAGAGATATAGATTATAAAAAAGATGCTGAAAATATCCAAAAAAAGACCTGAAAAGTAACTGAAGCTGTCAGATAAATGTAATGGAGTATAAAGTTACATAAAATGGAAATACTCAAGTAAAGACCCTCAAAATTGGTTATTAAACGTCTCTTTTTAACCCTTTTATGCCTCTGGGCATATTTTTTGTAATTTTGTGTTCTTTTCATGTACTTTTTGGCTGTTTTTTGTCTCTCTATAGTCATTTTATGTCTAAATTTATCATGTTTTTATGTTAAATCTCAACCTAAAAAGTAACTAAAGCTGAAAACAGACGAAAGAGGGGCACAAAACAGCTACAAATAGATACAAATTACACAAAAAGATGCACAAAATGTCTTAAAAAGACATAAAAGGGTTAAAAAGAGACATTTAATAACCAGAGGTGGAATGTAACTAAGTACCTTTACTCAAGTCGTCTTTTTTTTAACCCTTTTATGTATTTTTTTTGGACATTTTGTGCATCTTTTTGTGTAATTTGTATCTATTTGTAGCTGTTTTGTGCCCCTCTGTTGTCTTTTTATGTATTTTTTGGCAGTTTTCAGCATCGTTTTTTATAATCTATATCTCTTTCTGGTTGTTTTATGTGCCTGAATAGACATTTAGCATATTTTTGGTAGTTTTGTGGAGTTTTTTTTCTTCTTTAGTGTAATTTTTGGTTGTTTTTTGTCTCTGTATAGTCATTTTATGTCTAAATGTATCATGTTTTCATGTTAAATGTCAACCTGAAGCTGTCAGATAAATGTAGTGGAGTAAAAAGTTTCAATATTTAAAAATATAGTGAAGTAGAAGTATAAAGTTACATAAAATGGCAATAGTCAAGTAAAGAACCTCAAAATGTGTCTCTTTTAACCCTTTTATGTCTTTTTGTGTAATTTGAATCTATTTGTAGCTGTTTTTTGCACCTTTGTCATCTTTTTATGTGTTTTTTGGCTGTTTTTGTCTCTCTATAGTCTAAATTTATCGTGTTTTTATGTTAAATCTAGACCTGAAAATTAACGAAAGCTGAAAACAGGCGACAAAGGGGCACAAAACAGCTACAAACAGATACAAATTACACAAAAAGATGCACAAAATGTCTTAAAAAAGACATAAAAGGGTTAAAAAGAGAAGTTTAGAAAGTAACTAAGTACATTTACTCAAGTATTGTCAAATTTTAACCCAGTTTCAGAGGGAGGAAATGAGAGAAAAAGAGAATAAAAAGAGAGATTGAGCGTGTTGAAGGTGTGGGTACCGGTGGTTCTGCCCGTCACACACGTCCGTTTGCACTCGGCCTCGGTGTCGAAGCGGTTCTTGTTGCCGTGGCAACCGCCGTACCAGAACTGGGCGCAGGCGTTGGCCTGCCGGTCGTAGTACCAGCGGATGTTGTAGTCCCGACACGTTCCCTGGTCCAGGACCAGACCACAGCGCGGGTCCAGGGGCACCGTTTCTGCAGGAGGAGAACCAGGAGAGTCTGTCAGCTGCTCCTCACCTCCTCCTCCTCCTCCTCCTCCTCCTCCTCCTCCTCCTCCAAAGCCACATGAATGCAGCACAAAAGCCCTATCTGACAGCTAAAATCAATCAAAAAGAAAATGAATTTGCTGCAAAATTTGCTGGGTTATATCTTTGAATGCACTTGAGATCAACTTACATCATAAAAAAAATCTGAAATTATCTTTTTTTTTCATGCAAAATAACCGTAAACTGCACCAGGATGCACAAATGTATAATATCGTCCTGTTATATTCAAGAGATCTCCTGAACTACACAACGTTTCTGACTTCAGGGTAACTTCAAGTGAATTTTTCCAATCTGGAACTCAATTTTCCAGATATTCCAAAGCCACATGAATGCAGCACAAAAGCCCCATCCGACAGTTAAAATTAGTCAAAAAGAAAATTAATTTGCTGCATGATTTGCTGCAAAATTTGCTGCAAAATTTGAAAGGTTATGTCATTACAGATGCTTCAATCTTCCACGTCAGCGTGTTTCATATCACTGAACATTTGAATGCACTACAGATCAACTTGCATCATAAAAAAAATCTGAAATTATCTTTTTTTTTCATGCAAAATAACTGTAAGCTGCACCAAGATGCATGAATGAATTTTTTTGGTGTGCAATATCGTCCTGTTATATTCAGGAGATCTCCTAAACTACACAAAATCTGGATTTTTTTGCACGTTTCTGACTTCAGGGTACCTTTATGTTAATTTTTCCAATCTGGTACTCATTTTTCCAGATATTCCAAAGCCACATGAATGCAGCACAAAAGCCCTATCTGACAGCTAAAATTAGTCAAAAAGAAAATTAATTTGCTGCAAAATTTGACGGGTTATATCTTTGCAGATGTTTCATATCACTGAACATTTGAATGCACTTCAGATCAACTTGCATCTTAAAAAAGTCTGAAATTATCTTTTTTTTTTCATGCAAAATAACTGTAAGCTGCACCAACATGAACAAATGTATAATATCGTCCTGTTATATTCAAGAGATCTCCTGAACTACATGACACAAAATCTGGATTTTTGAACATTTCTGACTTCAGGGTAACTTCAAGTGAATTTTTCTAATCTGGAACTCATTTTTCCAGATATTCCAAAGCCACATGAATGCAGCACAATAATTCATTAAAGAGTAAATTAATTGGTGCAAACGCTGAATCGTGATTTGCTCCAAAATGTTGTGGGCATCTGAACGTCTCTGCAGGAGGAGGAGGAGGAGGAGAGTCTGTCAGAGATAATTGGCCTCGCTGCTCCTCACCTGCACCTCCTCCTCCTCCTCCTCGTTACTGGAGCTGTCAATCACAGCGAGGTCTTCATCACCCCGGAGCTGACCCCAACACACACACACACTACAGACTAACTACACAGAGCCACATCAGGACACATCAGGACACAAATATCTGTCCAGAACACCAGGAGATGATCTGGTCTGCAGGACTGTTTTATATTTCTCAGTCAGTTTTGTGATTTTAAAAATAAATTTGATGCATAAAAACACCAACGAAAGACCGTAATTAATGCAAAATAAAAGGCTGCAGCAGGTAAAGAAAATACGACGACGTATTAGGCACAAGTATGAAAAAAAGATGAAGGTAATATTTAGAGAAAAAACCTGCAAATTTACAAGATTAAAGTGTAAAATTTGCAAGAAAAAAAGTTTTATATTTGTGAGAAAAAAGTGGCAAATCTAGAGAAAAAAACTTGGAGATTTACAAGATTTAAAGTGGCAAATTTGTGAGAAAAAAGTTGCATATTTATGAGAAAAAAGTGGCAAATGTGCAAGCAAAAAAGTGACAAATTTGAGAGAAAAAAGTTGCAGAATTACAAGATGAAAATTGGCAAATTTGCAAGAAAAAAAGTTGCAGATTTATGAGATTTAAAGTGGAAAATTAAACAATTTTCTGCAGGGGAAAAGTGTCCCCTTTATAGACGAATATATACAGTGATGATGAATGAATAAATTAATTAATACAAATAAATAAATTAATTAATTATTAAAAACAATGTCAAACAACAGTAGGAAGAAAAATTTAAGAACATAAGTAAATAAATGAATAAATGAATAATCTGAGGAGGAAACTTTAAGTTTTATAAATACAGGCCACATGTGAATAAATAATAATAATAATAATAATTAGGAAATAATTAGGAAAATATAGTAGATATAAATCAATGAATACATACAAATAAATAAATTGATTAAAAACAACAATGTCAAACAACAGAAGGAAGAAAAAATGTATAAAATAAGTAAATAAATACAAATAAATAAATAAATATAATGAGGAGGAAACTTTAAGTTTTATAAATACAGGCCACATGTATATAAATAATAATAATAATAATAATAATGATAATAATAATAATAATTAAAAAATAATAATAATAAAAAAATACAAAATAATAATATTAATATTGTTAAACAAAATAATTAGGAAATAAATAGTGGATAAAAATCAATTAATAAATACAAATAAATAAATAAAAATAAATAAATAAATAGTATGAGGAGGAAACTTTAAGTTTTATAAATACAGGCCACATATATATAAATAATAATAATAATAATAATAATAATAATAATAAAAACAATAAAATAATAATAATAATATTGTTAAACAAAATAATTAGGAAATAAATAGTGGATAAAAATCAATTAATAAATACAAATAAATAAATAAATAAATAAATAGTATGAGGAGGAAACTTGTCTCGATTGATTTATATCTTCCTAATTTTTACGTTTTTATTTTGAAGTCCTGTTTTACTACTAAGTTGTATTCTTGAAGTACTAATTATTTAAAGATGAATAAATATAATGTGTGTTATAGGATGACCTCCAGTGATTTCTACCTCTCTCAGCAGCTGGTTTCCACTCTGCTGCTGGTATTAAAATGATCTATTTATAACGTGAACGTGTGTGTGAATCATTACAGCCCTGGTGTAATAAAACAGAGTGATATTAAGGTGTGATTCATGTATTTGTGCAGACAGACAGACAGACAGACAGGAAGCTGCTCCTGTTGTTGTGTTTCTCTCCCTGTAATTATTCTCTCCTGTGTTTGTTGTGATGAAGTGTTTATGTGTTGTTGTTGTGAGTCTGTCGTGTCTCTGCTTGTCTCTAATCTAACAGAATCATCCGGAGAGTGTTTCTACCTTTGGGGAGAGCCGGTTTCTGTAGCGGCACGTGGACCACAGAGGAGGAGGAGGAGGAGGTCCTGGTGGAGGAGGAGGAGGAGCCCTGAGAGACGGAGGACGAGTCTCTGTCCGAGTCGTGGCGGTTGAACGTGTCGCCGCGCTCGTTTCCTGTCCGAGTCTCCGTGACGACGAGCCCGCCTCCTCCCTGACGACACAACACACACTTTATTAGAATAAACACACTCTGGTTTTTACTGTAAAGCACTATTATTAATATTATTATTATTATTAATAATAAATATTAAAACATGCATCAAGGTAACTCTATGGAGTCTTGGACTATTTTGTCCATTTTTAAAATCTTTTTCATGTCTTTTTGTGTCTTTTGTGTCTTTTTTTGTGTCTTTTTTGGTCATTTTGTGTCTTATGTGTCTTTTTTGGTCATTTTGTGTCTTTTTTTGGCCATTTTGTCTCTTTTTTGTCATTTTGTGTCTGATGTGTCTTTTGTGGTCAATTTGTGTCTTTTTTTCTAGTCATTTTTGTCTTTTTGTGTCTTTTGTGGTCAATTTGTGTCTTTTTTTCTAGTCTTTTTTTGTCTTTTTGTGTCTTTTTTGGTCAATTTGTGTCTTTTTCTAGTCATTTTGTGTCTTTTTTGGTCATTTTTGTGTCTTTTTTTGAAGTCTTGAAGAAGTCGTGCTTGGCACTTTCGTGGATTCCAGAGGTTTTTACTGTAAAGCATTATTATTATTATTAAATATTAAAACATGCATCAAGTTAACTCTATGGAGTCTTGGACTATTTTGTCCATTTTTGAATCCTTTTCATGTCTTTTTTGTGTCTTTTTTGGTCATTTTGTGTCTGTTGTTGTGTCCTTTTGTGGTCAATTTGTGTCTTTTTTTCTAGTCATTTTTTGTCTTTTTGTGTCTTTTTTGATGTCATGAAGAAGTCGTGCTCCGGCACTTTCGTGGATTCCAGAGGTTTTTACTGTAAACTTAAATATTAAATATTAAAACATGCATCAAGTTAACTCTATGGAGTCTTGGACTATTTTGTCCATTTTTTAATCATTTTCATGTCTTTTTTGTGTCTTTTTTTCTAGTCATTTTGTGTCTTTTTGTGTCTTTTTTTCTAGTCTTTTTGTGTCTTTTTTGGTCATTTTTGTGTCTTTTTTTGACGTCATGAAGAAGTCGTGCTCCGGCACTTTCGTGGATTCATTCCAGAGGTTTTTACTGTAAAGCATTATTATTATTATTATTATTATTATTATGAAATATTAAATATTAAAACATGCATCAAGTTAATAAACATGAGTAACGTACGTGTCCTGAGCTGGATCCTCTGCCGCCCTGCTGGGTCGAGTTTACTCGGACTCCTCCAGACACGGTTCCTGAGCTGGTTCCAAAACTGGTTCCTGAACTGGATCCAGTACTGGTTCTTGAACTGGTTCCAGAACCGGTTCCTGAACTGGTTCCTGAACTGGTTCCAGTGTGCTGGTCGGTCACAGGTCGGTACCCGTAGCCTCCGATGGCGTATCTCCCGTTGTTCCCATTGTTCCCGTTGTTGCCGTGGTTACCGTTATTCCCGTTGTATCCGTTGTTCCCGTTGTATCCGTTGTATCCGTTCGTGACCCGGTTATAAATCAGAGCTCCGTTCTCGTCCTCACAGAACTGACTCACCAACTTGGACTCCAACGCTGAGAAGAAAAGACACAAAGAGAGAAAAGACGTCAGAGACATTCAGCCCATTTATCTGCAACTGGCTGCAGGATTCTGGAGCAAAAAAAGAAATCAAATAGTCTTTATCCCAGTATAAGTACCACTAGAAAATGTCTAAGTAAATGTTGAGTGTGTCTCTACCACTGTTTCAACATTTGACGCCAGTGAGAGAGAGAGAAACAGCTGAAAGTTCCCCTCCAACAGAAAGCATTTTAGTCCAAACCGTAGCTCCAATCAGTGAACCGATATTTTGAATTTTTTTGCATCCATTTTGCATCTTTTTTTGACCATTTTCTGTCTTTTTTTTGTCAATTTGTGTCTTTTTGGGGGTATTTTATGTCTTTTTTTCGGTCAATTTGTGTCTTTTTTGGTCACTTTGTGTCTTTTTGGGGGTATTTTCTGTCTTTTTTGGTCATTTTGTGTCTTTTTTTGGTCAATTTGTGTCTTTTTGGGGGTATTTTTTGTCTTTTTTCAGTCAATTTGTGTCTTTTTGCGGGTATTTTCTGTCTTTTTTCAATCAATTAGTGTCTTTTTTGGTCATTTTGTGTCTTTTTTTTGTCAATTTGTGTCTTTTTGGGGGTATCTTTTGTCTTTTTCGGTCAATTTGTGTCTTTTTTGTCTTTTTTCGGTCAATTTGTGTCTTTATAGGGGTCTTTTCTGTCTTTTATCGGTCAATTTGTGTCTCTTTTGGTCATTTTGTGTATTTTTTGGGTCATTTTCTGTTTTTTCTTTGTCAATTTGTGTCTTTGTGGGGGTATTTTGTGTCTTTTTTGGTGGATTTCTCCCGTGTCAGTAGAACGAGGCATGTCTCTGACCTGGCAGCGTGTTGAAGTCGTCGATGAGGAACATGTGCTCGCTGTCGGGGTCGGAGGCGATCAGGTTGAGCTCCCTCATGAACTCGGCCTGCGTGGGGTCTGACGTGTTGACGATCCCCAGGGCGAACATCTCGATGTTGGCGGCGTGCGCCTCCCGCACGGCGAGGTCCAGCTTGACGGGCTCCCTCTTATCCGTCTGCCCGTCGGTGATGACGATGGCCACCTTGCTGACGCCGAGCCGCGAGCTGTAGAAGGCCTCCTGCGTGGCCTTGCGGATGGCGGTCCCGGTGTGGGTCCCCTCCCCCAGGTACGGGATGTTCCTGATGGCCTGCTTGATGTCCTGCTTGGTGACGTAGCGCGCCAGGTTGAACACCAGCTTGACCTCCAGGCTGTAGAGCACCAGGCCGATCCGCGTGGCGTTCCTCCCCACCGTGACCCGGTCCACCAGCGCGTTCACAAAGTCCTTAATGATCTCAAAGTTCTCCGGTCCCACGCTCTCAGAGCTGTCGATGACAAACACCAGCTCCATGGGACGCTCCTTACACTTGATCCCACAGCCTGGAGATACAGAAATAACTATACATTAATAAATAAATAAATATATAGTAATTAATTAATAATAACTATAACCGCAGAAAAAAATTATCTAAATAAATGAATAAATAAAAAAGAACTAGGACAAACAACAGAAGTAAGAAAAAATAAATAAATGAATAAATAAATAAAAAATGTTAAACAAAAATAATTAGGAAAAAATAAAAGTAAATAAAGAAAAATAAATTAATAAACAATTAAATATAAATTAATTAATAAATAATAACAATGTTACACCGCAAAAAAAAAAAAAAAAAAAAAAAAAATACATTTATTTATTTATTAATACAAGTAAATAAATAAATAATAACTATGTTAGACCGCAGAAAAAAATAATTAAAATAAGTAAATAAACGAAAATAAATGAATAAATAATAACAACAGGAAAAAAAATATTAAAATAAGTAAATAAATGAAAAAAAAGAATAAATAACTAAATACAAATAAATAAATAAACTATATCCATGTTAAACAATAGAAAAAAAGATTAAAATAAGTAAATAAATGAGAATAAATGAATAAATAAAAAATAACTAGGACAAACAACAGAAGTAATAAAAAAATAAAAAAATAAATTATAAATAAGTAAAGAAAATAAAATAAATAAGTCAAATAATTGATTCATTATTATATATTGTTATTATTATTATAAATGTTAGCGATAATAATAATAATAATAATAATAATGTTAAACACAATTATTTGGGGAAAATAAAATGAATAAATAAAAATAATGTCAAACAAGAGAAATTTAATTTAATAACTAAACAAATAAGTTCATTACTTAATTCATAAATACATTATTATTATAATAAATAATAATAATAAACAAAATAAGGAAAAATAAAATTAGTAAAAAATTACAAATTAATAAAGAAAAAAATGAATAAATAAATAGCACACTTAATCTATTAGTATATGAGTAACTCATATATAAAGCAAAAAAATCTAAAGATGCAGAAAGTTAAATTCTGCCATTTCACTTTCTGGACAATTCATAAAAAATATCAGAAAGTAAATTAATTAATGAATAAATGAAAGAAAGAAAGAAAGAAAGAAAGAAAGAAAGAAAGAAAGAAAGAATAATAATATCAAACAACAGAATAAAGATTTTTTTAAAAATGTAATGAAGTGATAGTTTTGATGTCTTTAAGCTCTGCAGCATGAAACATCTGATCCAAGGACTCTGAGATAAGACGAGACAGGAAACTGAACCTTCTCTCATAACATCCAGTCGATACGCTGAAGTGGAATAAATATTGCAAAGATCACAAGATACTTTACCGCAGATCTCTTTGATCATCCGGATGATGTCCTCCCTCTGAAATTAATACCACACAGAGTAGAAATAAACACGAGCCGGAACTGAGGATTTGTGTAAAAATAGCAGTTTATCTTGTAAAAAACACATTTAACCTATTAGTTTATGAATCTGCAGATGCAGGAGAAAGTAGCATAAAATACAAGTGCCTTTAGTTTAATAACTGGAAAATGTTTATGATAAAAAGATAAAAAAAGACTCACAGTGAGGCCGGCTTCACCTTTGACCCCTGATCGGCCCTGAGGAACGGATATAAAAAGTAGTTTTATTATTATAAAAAGGTAGCTGAACAAGCCTGGACAAATATTTCTGTGCAATTTATATTTTCTTTTACTTGTTTTTTCACACATTAAAAGTAAAAATAGGCTGACATTATATTGTGCCTCTTTGTTTGTAATTTGTTTTGGTATGTGTCAAGTTTTTTTATTTATTTAATTTTTTTTGTCTTGTTTTTTTATTTATTCATCTATTATTTTTATTATTATATTATATATTACTATATTTTATTTATTTATTATTATTATTATTATTATTATCGTGTGTTCTTGAAGAGTACCTATTGTGACATTTGATACACTTAAGTGGACATTCGACTCTGACATCATATTGTGTATACTCTGTTTTGACATGTCATAGTTTGTGTCTAGTTTTTATTTATTTGCCTTTTATTATTATCTTTATTATTTGTGTATCTATGTTATTTGACAATAAAATATTTTGAAAAAAAAAAAAAAAAAGTAAATATAGGCTCTGAAAAGGGGTTGGAGTTGCTTATTTCACTCAAGAAACACCGTGTTAACAAGGTAACAGGTCACTTTAAACTCAATTAACCAGAAAAAATATTGTCTGAAATGTGTTTATTATAAGGATTCTGAGCATTATTCCCACTCACGGGGGTCCCCGGGGTCCCAGCGTCTCCCAGGTCCCCTTTGATCCCCTTCAGGCCTCTTTCTCCTGCAGAGCCTCGGTCCCCCTGTCACACAGAAAACTGTCAGATCACAACATAATAATAATAATAACACCATGACACAGAAAGAGTCCAGGAAAGAAGCATAAAACACAAGTACCATAACAGAAAAAATTAAGGAATAATAGTAATAATGTTAAACAAAAATAATAAGGAACAAGTAAAGTAAGTAAATAAATAAAAATTAATAAATAAAAGAATAAATACAAATAAATAAATAAATGACACAATCCATTAGTTTATGAGAAACAGTCAAATAAATAAATTAATAAATAAATTAATTAATTAATTATAAAAATAATATTAATAATAATAATGTTAAACAAAAGTTAGGAAAAAATAAAATATGTCAATAAATAAGTCAATTAATTAATTAATACATTATTATTATTATTATTATTATTATTAATAATAATAATAATAATAATAATAACAATAAAAAAATAAACAAAATAATTAGGAACAAATAAAATAAGAAAATAAATACAAATTAATAAATACAAATAACAAAATAAATAACACAATCCATAAGTTTATGAGAAACAGTCAAATTATAAAGCATGTAACATAACAGAAAAAATAAAAGTAAAAAAATGAGTCAATTAATTAATTAATACATAATAATAATAATAATAATAATAATAATAATAATAATAATAATAATAATAATAATGTTAAACAAAATAGTTAGGCAAAAATAAAATATGTCAGTAAATAAGTCAATTAATTAATAAATTATTATTAATAATAACAAAAAATAATAATAGTAATAATAATAAACAAAATAGTTAGGAAAAATAAAATAAGTAAATAAAAATAATGTCAAACAACAGCAGAAAAATGTAATAATTAAATAGTAATAAGTGAAATAATTTTGACGGCGCGGTGACTCACTTTAGCTCCGGGGAATCCTTCTCCAGGGACGCCGCGGGGCCCCGTCACGCCCTGGGCCCCCTGCTCCCCCTGAAGATAAACATTAATTAATAATAATAATAATAATAATAATAATAATAATAATAATAATTCACATGTACAGAGGTAGATAGATCTCATAGACCAGGGGTCGGCAACCTTTATGAGCAAAAGAGCCACTGTTGGCCAAAAAAAGACAAAAAATACCCTACTGGAGCCTCAAACCTTATTTTCAGCCTAATAGTGAATATAAAACGGCTTACTTAGTCTAAATTAGCCGACCAGCATCACTAATAGGTCATAACGAGCATTTCTTAATATGATTTTGTCAGAATGCAGCAACTCAAATCTGGACTTGAAGTTGGCAATATTTAGAGTTTAAGGCGCTGAGCCGTGGACTTTCGTAAGCATTTTAGTTGACTTAAATTTAAAAACTTTTTTATAATGTCATATACAGGTGCATCTCAAAAAATTAGAATATCATAGAAAAGTTTATTTATGTCAGTAATTCAAATCAAAGAGTGGAAATAACACATTATATAGATCCGTTACACACAGAATGAAACATTTCATGTCTTAATGTCTTTAATTTCTTCTAATGATAATGATTATGGCTTACATAGACCTAAAATATGTAAATATTAAACATACTTTTTGAAAAGTATGTCCATCTATATGACTCAATACTTGGTTGGGACTATTTGACTTAAACGACTGGAAATTGACTTTTTTAATCATATATATTATTGAGATGCAGCTGTATAAGTGACACATTTTTACAACTGAGGAATACAAATTGCTTTGCGCCTACACCAATGATAAATGAACATTAAAATGTAAAGAAATAACTGTTTTATTTTGCATCATTTTGTTGTCACAGCCACATGGACCCACTGCAGATGGTCTGAAGAGCCACATGTGGCTCCGGAGCCTCAGGTTGCCAACCCCTGTCTCAGACAGAGTCTCAGATAGAACCAGATCCTACCTTTGGTCCCTGGACTCCGTGTCCTTGTGGCCCCGTTGGCCCTGGAGGGCCCGGTCGCCCCGGGTTACCCTGCAGGACACAGAACACGGGACATTTAAACAGTTTCTCTTCACATTTTAACACCTATTAGACACCGTTAACCCTTTCCTGTGGCCGTGTCTGTGTCCCAAGTCAAATTAAAGTTGCTTCTAAAAAGCTCCAGGCCCAGAAAAAACATCTCAAAACCGCCTTTAATTTTAAAAAAACATGTTTAAAAGCAAGAAACTTTTGGAAAATGTAGAAGAAGTTATTGATTCTGGACGTGATTGATAATTTACAGTCTGTTTCCGAGGCCGTCTTGTCCTTAATTTGATATTTTTGCAAATTTTTTGCTTGATTTGCATCAAGTTAAGAAAAATATGAGTTAAGAGAAATACGTTTCTTTAGCATTTAACCCATTAACAGCCTCAAAACTCCACAGAAATGTGTCATAATGTTTCCTAAATCATTGATTTCTCAGCCTCTGCAGCAGATATCCTGCAGAACAGACGATATGGTAACTTTTAAATAATTTCTCTTCACATTTAAACACCTAAATACCTGAACACCACTGAGCCTTTCTTCTATCATCCATTAGTTTATGAGAAACAGTCAAATTAATTAATTAATACAAAATAATAACAATAATAATAATAATGTTAAACAAAAAAGTTAGGAAAAAATAAAATATGTCAATAAATAAGTCAATTAATTAATCAATTAATTAATACATTATTATTATTGATGAAAACAATTAAAACAATTAGGAACAGATGAAATAAGTAAATAAATACAAATGAATAAATAAAAGAATAAATACAAATTAATAAATAAATAAATAAATTACACAATCCATTAGTTTATGAGAAACGGTCAAATTATAAAGCATGTAACATAACAGAAAAAATAAAATAAGTAAATCAATAAGTCAATTAATTAATTCATTAATACATAATAATAATGTTAAACAAAATAGTTAGGAAAAAATAAAATACGTCAATAAATAAGTCAATTAATTAATCAATTAATTAATACATTATTATTAATTAACAGTAAAAAAATAAAATAATAATAATAAACAAAATAGTAAGGAAAAATAAAATAAGTAAACAAAAATAATGTCAAACAAATGCAGAAAAATGTAATAATTTCTAAAAAGCTCCAGGTCCAGACGAACCATCTAAGTTCTCTTTAATTCTGAAAATCTAATTTAGCAGTATAGCAGCAATATTTAATCTAATAAAGCAGGAAACTTTTGGTAAAATGTAGAAGGAGTTATTGATTCTGGACGTCAGTGATAAATTAGAGTCTGTTTCCGAGGCCGTCTTGTCTTTAGTTTGACATTTTGGCAAATTCTAGTTTGATTTACATGCAGTTGAGAGAAAAAATGAGTTATGAGTTCAGCATTTAACCCTTTCAGACCTCAAAAAAGCCTCAAAACTGCACAGAAATGTGTCAATGTTTCCTAAATCATCTATTTCTCAGCCTCTGTAGCAAATAGAGACATAAAGATATAAAAAACCATTTAAAAATCTAATCTAAAAACAACCTGAACAAACAGTTTTAGTGGACTCCTTTCAGAGTTTCAGCTCAATACTGGAGCAGTTTTAACAACTTTTGTTCCCATTAGTCACCTAGAAAACAGGCTAAAAGTTAAAAAACACAACCAGATAATAGAAAAAATGTCTGCTATAAACAAGTAAATACAATATGTTTGATACTTTATTTGGTTTCCTTTAAAAGGCTGCATATTAACTTTCCTCGACCCCTTTTATTTAAACATTAAGAACAAGTTTAGGCCTTTTCTGTATATCTACAAACTGTATAAATGATATTCCTGTCTGGACGTGTTGAGAGTCTTTATCTGAGCTGTTTGTTTCTCCTCGGGGCGTTCTGCCACAAAACCAGCACAAAGAACGCAAAATAGTTTGTCAGGATGAATAAAAAGGTCAAACTGAGGACTTTTATTCATTGGTTTGTCACTTTTTAGCTGCTGAGAAACCATTAAATGCCTCCATGCTCAAAACATGAGAAAACATGCAGAAAGAAGATCTCTTTTTGGTGTTTTTGACTCAAATTAAGATTTTAAACGGAGCGTTTCTGCACGTCTCCCACCATGTGTGAAAAGGATCTAAAATGTTTCTGATTTCTAACTAAAAGCAGCTTGAAGCTCCAGTTTTCTCTCCATGAAAACATCTTGAACTGGAGCTGACGGAGCAGATCTCACATGTGGAACCGCTGACTCCTCAACAGGAAACAGCCCTCAGATTTACAGGGAAAACAGAGGATTAAACCGTCTGATATTAATAAACTGTCACTTTTTTTATTGTACATTTGTAACTTTTTTCTCGTAAATTTATGATTTTTTTCTCGTAATTTTTTATTTTTTTAATCTCTAGTAAATTTGTAACTTCCTTTCTCGTACATTTATGTTTTTTTCCCATAAATTTGTAACTTTTTTTTCTCGTAAATGTATTAATTTTTTTCTCGTAAATTTGGGATTTTTTTCTCATTAATTTGTAACTTTTTCTCGTAAATGTATGATTTTTTTTCTCATAAATTTGTAACTTTATCGTAAATTTATTAATTTTTTGTCTCATAAATTTATGATTTTTTTTCTTGTAAATTTATGATTATTTTTCTTTTAAAATTGTAACTTTTTTCTCGTAAATTTGGGATTTTTTTCTCGTTAATTTGTAACTTTTTCTCGTAAATTTATGATTATTTTTCTTTTAAAATTGTAACTTTTTTCTCGTAAATTTAGGTTTTTCTCTCGTAAAATTAATTAATTTTTTTCTTGTAAATTTTTAACTTTAATCGTAAATTTTTAACTTTTTCTCGTAAATGTATGATTTTTTTTTCTCATAAATGTATAACTTTATCGTAAATTTATGATTTTTTTGTCTGATAAATTTATGATTTTTTTCTTGTAAATTTATGATTTTTTATTTCTAGTAAATCTTTTCTCGTAAATTTATAAAAAATGTTCTCGTAAGTTTATGATTTTTTTTATTTATTTCTAGTGAATTTGTGACTCATATTTCCAGGGAAAAAGCGTTTCCCAGCAGAGGATTAAAGCGTCTAATAATAATAATAAACTGGAGCTTTGGAGAGTTTCTGGCAGCAGCATCGTCTCAATTAAATCCTGCTAGCGAGTCTCTGCTGGACTGGGACCTGCAGAGACTCGTCTTTAGGACTCTGGAGGACGTTTGGGGACACGAGGAAGCTGCTGCTCATCATCACACACATGAATCTGTGGAGATTCACACTCTGTTCATGTGTCAGCAGCTTGTTCACACTCTCTGGATGCTGCAGAGAAATGACTCAACAATAACCAGATAAAGTCTCATTTACAGGCTTCAAACTGGACTTTGAGAGGGAAAAACGTGCATGAAAAGTAGAAAAAGAAGCTGTTTTATGAGGAGAAATGTAAGTACCAGAGGTCCTTGGAGGCCTTCGCCTGGAGGTCCTGGTAAACCAGGCAGTCCTCTGAAGCCAACGTCGCCCTGCACACCACAAACACAAACACAGTCAATGAATAGAAACACAGTCAATGTGCAACATCATACAAAAATATAAAGAATGATCTCATTTCTCAGCCTCTGGAGCAGACAGAAATATGAAATAAAAACCATCTGAAAGCTCAAACTCTTGAATTTCCTTGTCCTAAAAAGCATGAAAACATTATTTAAACATGTTGCATTTCATCAGTTAAGATGAAGTTAAAAAACGAGATCCTGCAAAATGTGCAGGTGTCTCATCCGGTCTATGCTTTTAATGTCTTTACATGAAAAAAGTTATTCTTTTACCAAAACTTTACATTTTAGTTAGTTATTTTTATAGTTTTTTGAGACAGTTTTTTTTTTTTTTTTTGCAATATTGATCAAAGAAAATGTTTAACACAGGCGATTCTGTAAAATAGTTAGCTCATATTTATTTAATTCAATAAAGGGAAACACTTTTTTCTCCTGATACTACCTTACAATACTGTTGGTGTTATTTCTACCCTTCTTTTAAGTTTTCATATTTGCCTCACTCAACTTAACCCTCTGAAGTCCAGGAGATTATGGTTCAAATTTGTCAACTTCCTCTGCATTCATTTCTGTCTCTGTTCAGCATCTTTCAGTCTGTCCTTACATCACATGTATGGCATTTAAATTAAAAGTATAAAGCTGCCAGGAACCCAAAATACAAACAAAAGACACAGGTTTCTATGGAAATGTACCAATTTTTTTTTACTATTTGTCCACATAAAAAAAGCATAAAATATAACAAATAATAAAACTATAAAACATTCGGTTTGCATGTAAATTAAAAATAGTAATAGTATTCATTATAGAAAGGGAAATTCAAATTTTAAAATGGTCTAGAAACATAAATGTCACACTGAAAGCTCCTATGATTGAACTTTAACTGGCTTTCTCAGCTTGTCTACATATCGTATATAAATAAAGTTATTACTGTAAATAAAACATGTGTTTTTCCATAAATAGATGGACTCCAGAGGGTTAAAGGTAAGAAAGTAATCAGGAAAATGTTTCTTTAAATGAGTCCAGCACTGAGAGAGTCAATGCAAAGTTAAATCCACTGTCAATTTTGTGTGTTTTTTGGTTAGTTTTGTGTCTTTTTTTGGCCCTTTTTTGTCTTTTCTGGTTGATTTTGTGTCTTTTTTGGTAAATTTTTTGTGTTTTTTGTTAATTTTGTGTCTTTTTTGTTTAATTTTGTGTGTTTTTTTTTGTTCATTTTGTGTGTTTTTTTTTCATTTTGTTTGTTTTTAGGTTAATTTTGTGTGTTTGTGTTAATTTTGTGGCTTTTTTGGTTAATTTTGTGTCATCTTTGGTTAATTATGTGTGCTTTTTTTACTTTTTTGACTCGAGTGAAAACTAGTTTCCTCAAACAAATGATTAGATCTGTCTCTGTGGAGAAACTTCAGACCCTGTGGATCCACCTGCAGGACTGAGTTTGAGCTTCCACAGCACAAAGTGTTTCCCTGCTGCAGCTTCTGGCCTCACAGAGAAACCGTCTGCATCCTATCAGCTCGTACATCATGTTGTAACGCTGTTTCTCACCTTCGGTCCGGGGATGCCGACTCCTTCCAGACCAGGTTCTCCTGGAAGTCCTGGTAGACCAGGAGGACCCTGAACACCACACGACACAGAAACAGAACAGGTCTTACAGATGCAGAAGTTATTAAATAAACAGTTTCACATTTCTCAAGAAAACTGGAGAGTTCCTGGTCCTGCTGAGGTTTTTTACAGGGAGAACCTGATGAAGCTTCAGGTGAAATGTGTTGTTTTTACTCTCAATAAATGTCAGTAAAGTCCTTCCTGCTGTTAACTCTTTATCTCTTCATTAGTACGTTTAGACGTGGTTTAATTCAGTTAAAACTCCCTCTTTACTCTTTACTGATTATAAACAAAGCTAAAGATTATTTTGGTTGCTCAATATAAAGTATTAAAAGTGAGATTTCCATGTTGTTCTTAATGCAAACCTAGAGCTTGGTTAAGTACTTTGTAAAATGTAATAAAATACTCATCATAATCAGAGAAATACAGAGAAATGCAAAGAGAGTTATTGACAATAACCAGAATCATTATGAATAAAATCATGTTAAATGTCTAGATATCAGCTCTTAAATTAAACTCTTATCAGCTATCTTTGTTCTTATCATTATATTTGTCCAAACAAATGTACCAAACATTAAAATTAACAAGAAACGGAAGAAAACAAGAGTGGTTTAATTAATTTTTCCACAACTGTATATATATATATATATTTGTGTGTATATAGGCAGAGAATGAGGCTATGTTGTGGTAACTGTCACTGTCGGAAATTATATATTTTTTTAACATTAAAGCATGTAAAAATGTTCTCGTAGAAACCCAAAAAACCTGAAAGTCTGCAGCTGAAAATGAGCATCACACGTCTCCTTCAGGTGAGATGTATTAGCGCTGCTTGCTGCTCAGATTTTGTAACATTTGGAGTGATCCCGGCTAGCTGTTTCCCCCCGTTTGCAGTCTTTATGCTAAGCTAAGCTAAGCTAGCTGTCAGCTGAGTGGAGCTTCATATGTAGCGCACAAACTACGATATATAAATAAACGGATTCCTCTAAATGCTGAACTGTTCCTTTAAATCTCTCCAGTTTGACATAAAGACATGTTTAATACTAATTAGTTGTTTTACTTTGAATGCAGGACTTTTACTGTTTGATGTATAAAATAAATGTCTGTTTAACGAGACATAAATATGTCTGAACTAGTGATTGATCTGTTCTGGATCAGGACTCTCTGAGGTCCAGATGTTCACTCTGGTGTGTATAAAGTGATGTTTCTGCTCCTGGTTGTGTTTCTAATGGAGCTGCAGGAGGTGCAGATGTTCACTCTGATGTGTATAAAGTGATGTTTCTGCTCCTGGTAGTGTTTCTAATGGAGCTACAGGAGGTGCAGGAGGTGCAGATGTTCACTCTGATGTGTATAAAGTGATGTTTCTGCTCCTGGTTGTGTTTCTAATGGAGCTGCAGGAGGTGCAGATGTTCACTCTGATGTGTATAAAGTGATGTTTCTGCTCCTGGTTGTGTTTCTAATGGAGCTGCAGGAGGTGCAGATGTTCACTCTGATGTGTATAAAGTGATGTTTCTGCTCCTGGTTGTGTTTCTAATGGAGCTGCAGGAGGTCCAGATGTTCACTCTGATGTGTATAAAGTGATGTTTCTGCTCCTGGTTGTGTTTCTAATGGAGCTCCAGGAGGAGCTGCAGGAGGGTCAGATGTTCACTCTGGTGTGTATAAAGTGATGTTTCTGCTCCTGGTTGTGTTTCTAATGGAGCTGCAGGAGGTCCAGATGTTCACTCTGATGTGTATAAAGTGATGTTTCTGCTCCTGGTAGTGTTTCTAATGGAGCAGCAGGAGGAGCTGCAGGAGGGTCAGATGTTCACTCTGGTGTGTATAAAGTGATGTTTCTGCTCCTGGTTGTGTTTCTAATGGAGCTGCAGGAGGTCCAGATGTTCACTCTGATGTGTATAAAGTGATGTTTCTGCTCCTGGTAGTGTTTCTAATGGAGCTACAGGAGGTGCAGGAGGTGCAGATGTTCACTCTGATGTGTATAAAGTGATGTTTCTGCTCCTGGTTGTGTTTCTAATGGAGCTGCAGGAGGTGCAGATGTTCACTCTGATGTGTATAAAGTGATGTTTCTGCTCCTGGTTGTGTTTCTAATGGAGCTGCAGGAGGTGCAGATGTTCACTCTGATGTGTATAAAGTGATGTTTCTGCTCCTGGTTGTGTTTCTAATGGAGCTGCAGGAGGTCCAGATGTTCACTCTGATGTGTATAAAGTGATGTTTCTGCTCCTGGTTGTGTTTCTAATGGAGCTCCAGGAGGAGCTGCAGGAGGGTCAGATGTTCACTCTGGTGTGTATAAAGTGATGTTTCTGCTCCTGGTTGTGTTTCTAATGGAGCTGCAGGAGGTCCAGATGTTCACTCTGATGTGTATAAAGTGATGTTTCTGCTCCTGGTAGTGTTTCTAATGGAGCAGCAGGAGGAGCTGCAGGAGGTGCAGGAGGGTCAGATGTTCCTCTGGACCATAAAGAGGATCTACAGCCTGGACCAGCAGGAGAACCAGGCAGGTGGAGGAACAACAGATTTATGAGGAGAGAGGAGCAGGATCTCACCAGGGGGCCGGGGTAACCGTCTCCTTTAGGGCCAAACGGCCCAGAGGGGCCCGGGTCTCCTCGATCCCCCTGCAACACACACACACACACACACACACACACACACACACACACACACACACACACACACAGGTCAATAACTCATGTAAAGGATACAGAGAGATTTAGAGCAGAGAGATCAGAGGAATGTGGATGAAACAGACACGAGCTGTCAGATGATTTCTGCTCCTGGAGGAGCAATTCATCACAACAGGGCCACAGGGCCTGGGTTAGGGCTTTTAGGGGCTTTTAGGGGCTTTTTGTGTCTTTTCTGCTTGATTTTGTGTCTTTTTTGGTTAATTTTGTGTGTTTTTTGTTCATTTTGTGTCTTTTTTGGTTAATTTTGTGTGTTTTCTGGTGATTGTGTGTCTTCTTTGGTTAATTATGTGTGTTTTTTGGTTAGTTTTGTTCCTTGTTTTGGTAATTTTGTTTCTTTTTTTAGTCATTTTGTGTCTTTTCCCACCTATTGTGGTAATTTTGTATCTTTTTACGCCTTTTTATGTTATGTAATGTTATGTTTCGTGTGTCTTTTTTTGTTAATTTTGCGTCTTTTTGATAATTTTGTGCCTCTTATGGTCATTTTGAGGTTTAATAGGCCAATCAGTGACTTTTTCCAACATTTTGTGTCTTTTTGATCATTTTGTGTCGTTTTTGGTCAATTTCTGTCCTTTTTTGTCTTTTTTTTTGGTCATTTTTCGTCTATTTTGATCATTTAGTGTCTTTTTTGCAAATTTTGTGTCTTTTTTTCTGTCATTTTCCATCTTTTTTGGTCATTGTGTCTGTATTGGTCTTTTTTCTACCTTTTAAGGTAATTTTGTATCTTTTTACGTCTTTTTTGGTCAATTGATGTCCTTTTCGGTTCATTGGTTTGGTTAATTTTGTGCCTTTTTTGGTTAATTTTGTGTGCGTTTTTGTCATTTTGTGGCTTTTTTGGGTTAATTGGGTGTGTTTTTTGGTGATTTTGTGCCTTTTTTGGTGATTTTGTGTCTTTGGTTAATTTTGTGTGTTTTACACAAAATGTTAATTTTACATCTGGTTTGATCATTTAGTGTCTTTTTTTGGTACTTTTCTGTCTTTTTTTTTGCAAATTTTGTGTCTTTTTTGTTAATTTTGTTTTTTGTTTTTTTTTCCATCTTTTGTATCTTTTTACGTCTTTTTTGACATTTGGTGTCTTTTTGGTCATTTGACATCTATCTTGTGTCTTTTGTGTCTTTTTTGTGTCTTTTTTTGGTCATTTTACATAATTTTTTGTCTTTTTTTTCTGTCATTTTTCTACCTTTTAAGGTAATTTTGTATCTTTGTACGTCTTCTTTGGTCATTTTGTGGTCTGTTTTTTTTTTGGGGGGTGTGTGTTGCTTTTTTTTACATCTGTTTTTGCTAATTTCTCTGGATGCTGGTTAAAGATCAAAGAGCCAGATCTGCCTCAGATATGACATCATGCAGGAAGTGTGTGTGTGTCAGCAGACAGCCGGCTGTGTTTTACAGTTTAAACTGTGTGTGTGTGTGTGTGTGTGTGTTACCTTGGGACCAGGCAGTCCGTAGCCGGTCTCCCCGAGCGGACCAGGAGGACCACTGGGACCTGGATCCCCCTAAAACACAAAACAGTAATAATAAACTCTTTATTCTCTCTTTTCATTTACAGTCAACAACTTCTACGTTCATATTAACAACATAAAACAGAAACTAGAGAATAAGGGGAGCAGACTGGGACGATATTTACCTTCGGCCCTGAGACGAAGCGTCCTGCTGGACCAGGTGGACCCCCCCGGCCCTGAGACCCTGGTTCTCCCTGAAGAACAAGAAGAAGAGGTTAAATCAGCCATTAATCCTTATTATTTAAGCATAAAAACAAAGATCCAGCAGCTGATTAAGGCTGATTGCGGGTCACCTTTGGTCCTGAGGGTCCAGCGATGCCGGGGGGTCCCGTCAGACCCCTGATCCCTCTCTGACCCTGGTCTCCCTGAACCACCACAGAGAGAAACACCGTTACTGGTCTGATGTCCTGAGAATTATTAATAAAGCTTTTAATAAGGACTCTTTTCTTACCTTTTCCCCCTGGGTGCCGATCCCCTGGGCCCCCTCGGCCCCCCGGAGACCTACAGGACCCGGCTCGCCCTGGACACACACACACACACACACACACACACACACACACACACTTTATTATAACTCTATTAACAGGATCAGACTCATGTTGTAACGTCTCGGTTAGATTACACTATGTTTAAAGATTTTTTCTTCTCTGCAGGTTGCGTCGTTGGTCGTGTTTCCATTAAAGTGAATTTAGAAGCAAAATTGGCATTAAAGAAAAAATGAATCAGTGAGTTTCCATCAAATAAACAAAGCTTTGTGTCATTTGTTTGGTAATTGTATCTCCTTTTTAGTCAATGTGTGTCTTCTTTCGTCATTTTGTGTCTGTTTTGTGTCATTCTTGTTCAATATGTGTCTTTTTTTGGTCATTTAACGTCTATTTTTGTCATTTTGTGTTGTTTCTTGGTCAATGTACGTCTTTTTTGGTTAATTTGATGTCTATTTTTGTCATTTTACATATTTTTTGGTCAATTTGTGTCTTTTTTGGTCATTTTACGTCTTTTTTGGTCAATTTCTGTATTTTTTTGGTCATTATACATGTTTTTTTGGTCAATTTTTTTTTTTTTTGTCATTGTATGTCTATATTGGTCATTTTGTGTCTTTTTTGGGTCATTTTGTGTGTTTTTTTTTGTCATTTTTTGTGGGGTTTTTTTGTCATTTTTTGTCTTGTTTTGGTCATTTTTCTTCATCTTGGGTCATTTTTAGTGGTTATGTGTCTTTTGTACATGTAATGAGAGCAGGTGGAGATTTAAAGGACCTTCTGTCCAGGAGCCCCGTCCTCTCCCGGTAGACCCGGTAAGCCAGACATCCCCGTGGACCCCGGCTCCCCCTGAGGACAGAGTCAGCAGTCATGGAGATGTAAATGATATAAATATAAAGATATTAATGGTTTCCGCTGCTCTGACTCACCTTAGATCCAGGTTCTCCAGCTCCTCTCTCCCCCGGGGCCCCGACCTCCCCCGGCAGACCCTGGTCCCCCTAAAACAGACACGATGAGACAGCAGGACTTCTTAACTTCAAGTCAACACATTTAGCTCTGTGGTGTTGATTTAACATCATGTATTAAAGAGAGTGTTAGTGCTGGTTCAGACCTTGGATCCAGGGAAACCTTCTCCTGGGGTCCCTCTGCTGCCCGGCGGGCCCCGAGGCCCCTCCATACCCTGCAGCAATCAATCAATGATCAATTATTACACATGAACACCAAGTAAAACTGGATGGCTTGGACACATATTACATGTATAGAGTCTTCAGTGACTCTTTTCTCCACATGTCGACTTGTTTCTCAAAGTGCATTATGACTTTTTGTTTTTTTCTGCTGTAAAGCCTCCAGTGGCCAATTAAGGAACTGCAGGTTTTTGCATTTCTGCAGCAGCTTTAATTTCTCTGCTCTCACTTGGTTTTTAGCAATTAAACATTTTTGCTTCATAGAAGAAATTTCTTATAAATATTATATATATAAATATTCTTTCTCAGTGCGATCGCTTGTCTTGGTCAACTTACGTCTTTTTTTGCTAATTGTGTGTCTTTTCTTGGTCATTGTACGTGTTTTTTGCTCATTTAGTGTCTTATTTTTTGTCATTTTACGTCTCTTTTTGTAAATTTTATGTCTTTTTTGGTCATTTTGTGTCTTTTTTGCTCACTTTGTATCTTTTTTGGTCATTTTATGTCTTTTTTTTCCATTTTGTGTCTTTTTATTTGTCATTTTGTGTCTTTTTTGGTCATTTTGTGTCTATTTTGGTCATTTCGTGTCTTTTTTCGGTCATTTTACGACCAGTGCGATAGCTGGGCTTTGATTATCAGCTTCAGTCTTCAGACTCACTTTAGTCAATTTATCAGATTTCACTCTGCAGAAACAAAAGACTTCATGCAACAGTTTCATAAATCAGTGAGTTCCCGCTTTATCCTCCAGTTCATCTCTTGTTCTGCCTGAGTGGAGACTTGTTTTACTGCCTGTATGTGAAGTAAATGATCATTAACTCTTGTTGTGAAATCAGAACCATGTCCTTCCTCACATGTTGCTCCAACTGATGCAGTATCTATCTAATGAATCTGTTTTTATATGAGGAATAGATGAAAAGGTTGTTATCAGCGCTAGAGGGAAGTCTTCTCTTTAACTCCTCCACCCTGATAATTATCATCCAGTCTTTTAAAAACACCAGGATGGATTTTCCTTTAGGAACACCATGTAAATGTGTAATAGCGACCCACCTTCTCGCCCTGGATTCCTGCTCCTGTGAGGCCGACGGGCCCCGGCAGACCTGGAGGGCCAAAATCCCCCTAAAGGTTGGAGCAGAACGGAGCTTAATGATTATAAGATGTCAGAGTTTAGAGTCTGATGCCAACTGGGACACTTCAGCATTTATTGCATGTGGAAAGAATCCAACTGAGAGCATTGTTTGCCAAGTTTTTGCATATTTCCTCTTTGATTGTATGAACATGCAGCATCATAAACTCATGTTGTTAATGCACAGAAAAGCCCAGAGGCAACAGTTTGTCATTACCACGTAAAATCATTGCAATTATCTGAGAGAAAAGATTATTATTCCCAGTCCTGTTTTACTCTGTGCAGAGTGCTGCAGGAAGCATGAAAAACAGCATAAAAATCCACTAAAGAATTATAATAGATGGGGACCAAAACAACAGATTAAAATGCGACAAATTCACAAGAAAAATAAATACATTTACGAGAAAAAAGTTCAAAATTCATGGGAAAAAAATCTTACATTTACGAGAAACGTACAAATTTACAAGAGAATAAAACCATACATTTATGAGAATAAAGTTACAAATTTACCGAAAAGAATCACAGATTTAGGAGAAAAAAAATCTAGAAAATACAAGAAAAACCTGAGGAAAAGGTTAAACATTTCTCTGAAAAAAACACGTAAATTGACAAGAAAAAAATCAGAAATTTAAGAGAAAAAAATCTGAAATTTAAGAGAAAAAAATCAGAAATTTACGGGAAGCAAAATCACAAATTTACAAGTAAAAAAGTCTTAAATTTACGAGAGAAAAAAATCACAAATTTACTGAAAAAAAAATCATACATTTACGAGAAACGTGCAAATTTACAAGAGAATAAAACCATAAATTTATGAGAAAAAAAGTTACAAATTTACCGCAAAGAATTACAGATTTACGAAAAAAAAAATCTAAAAATTACAAGAAAAAACGTATAAATTTAAGAGAAATAAAAAATCACACATTTCTGAAGAAGAAGTTACAAATTTCCCTGGAAAAAAACACGTAAATTTAGGAGAAAAAAATCAGAAATTTAAGAAAAAAAAATCACAAATGTAAGAGAAAAAAAATCACAAATTTACGAGAGAAAATCTTAAACTTACGAAATGTCAGCGTTGAGAGTCTGATGCCAACTGGGGCAGTTCATCATTTATTGCATGTGGAAAGAATCCAACTGAAGGCATTGTTTGCCAAGCTTTGTCATATTTTATTATTATTATTATTATTATTATTATTATTATTATTATTATTACTATTATTATATTTAGTTGTTTTTTTTTATCTTCGTAAGAAACAAATAATCATCAGGTCACTCTGCTCGGGCCACTTCATCACTGCTTGCAGCTTTAATTGATCTTGTTTTAAGAGTTAATTTCTTATTTTAAGCGTTCAACATGCTTATTTCTAGGTTTATTCATCCACATTTTATTGAGAATTGGTGGTTGTGGGCAGTGGATGTTTAGGGGGAGATAGCAGGTCAACAATCTCTGCCAAATAAAAGTGGTGACATTATATGAAGGTTAATCTGAGATGCAGCTCCACTTTAAACCTATTAAGGTGTAAAAGGGTTCAGAGAGTTCATGTCTCATCATTTATTGCATGTGGAAAGAATCCAACTGAGAGCATTGTTTGCCAAGTTTTTGCATATTGCCTTTTTAATTGTATGTTCATGCAGCATCATAAACTCATGTTGTTAATGCACAGAAAAGCCTGCAGGCAACAGTTTGTCATTACCACGTTAAAACTATTGCAATTATCTGAGGGATTTCACCACCAGACCTCAGTAAAACTGTCAGCACGTCACTGAGAGGAACTCCCTTTGTGTTTCAGCAGAAAGGTCACATTTTAAGATGAATTATGCAAATTTAAGACACATTTTAACCCTTAATAGGACACTCCAAATTTCAACCCTAGAGAATATTTGAGGATATTACATAAAGCCAGAATGTGTAAAAAAAAAACATACAGACCCGGGGGAGGGAGGTAATATTTGAGAACATTATTGAGAAAAAAATGTGCAGATTTATGAGATTTAAAGTGGTGAATCTGCAAGAAAAAAGTTTTTTTTTCTTGTAAAGCTGCGACTTTTTTTGCGCAGATTTGCCACTTTAAATCTCTTAAATCTGCAACTTTTTTTGCGCAGATTTGCGACTTCAAATCTCTTAAATCTGCAATTTTTTTTGCACAGATTTGCCACTTTAAATCTCTTAAATCTGCGACTTTTTTGCACAGATTTGCCACTTTAAATCTCTTAAATCTGTGACTTTTTGTGTGCAGATTTGCCACTTGAAATCTCTTAAATCTGCGACTTTTTTGGCGCAGATTAGCCACTTTAAATCTCTTAAATCTGTGACTTTTTTGCACAGATTAGCCACTTTAAATCTCTTAAATCGGCAACTTTCTTTGTACAGATTTGCCACTTTAAATCTCTTAAATCTGCAACTTTTTTTTGTGCAGATTTGCCACTTTAAATCTCTTAAATCTGCAACTTTTTTTGCACAGATTTGCCACTTTGAATCTCTTAAATCTGCAACTTTTTTTGCACAGATTTGCCACTTTAAATCTCTTTAATCTGTGACTTTTCTTGCACAGATTAGCCATTTTACATCTCTTAAATCTGCGACTTTTTTGCACAGATTAGCCACTTTAAATCTCTTAAATCTGTGACTTTTTTGCGCAGATTTGCCACTTCAAATCTCTTTAATCTGCGACTTTTTTTGCACAGATTAGCCACTTTAAATCTCTTTAATCTGCGACTTTTTTTGCACAGATTAGCCACTTTAAATCTCTTAAATCTGCTACTTTTTTTGCACAGATTTGCCACTTTAAATCTCTTAAATCTGCTACTTTTTTGCTCAGATTTGCCACTTTAAATCTCTTAAATCTGCAACTTTTTTTGCGCATATTTGCCACTTTAAATCTCTTAAATCTGCTACTTTTTTGTGCAGATTTGCCACTTTAAATATCTTAAATCTGCGACTTTTTTTGCACAGATTAGCCACTTTAAATCTCTTAAATCTGTGACTTTTTTGTGCAGATTTGCCACTTTAAATCTCTTAAATCTGCAACTTTTTTTGCACAGATTAGCCACTTTAAATCTCTCAAATCTCTGACTTTTTTGTGCAGATTTGCCACTTTAAATCTCTTAAATCTGCAACTTTTTTTGCACAGATTAGCCACTTTAAATCTCTTAAATCTGTGATTTTTTCGTGCAGATTTGCCACTTTAAATCTCTTAAATCTGCAACTTTTTGTAATAAACCGGGTTTATTTACATTTTTATTCATACTAAATATAACGTCATAGTCAAGTTCTCCTCGTACAAGTCATTGAAGAATAACACGACTGTGTCTTTCAGATTTTTCTTCTAAATTTTTTAATTAATAAAGTTAATATTATGATATTATTATCATCCATGTGGTTCTACGAGCAAACAGAGAGACATGGAGACCTCATTTAGATATCCACTGAAGTTACCAAATATAGTTCTTCGCCCAATAAAGGGTTAAAGCATTTTGCATCAAGGTTTGTGAGTTTAAAGCTCCCCAGATGGCTGCAGAGACGAGCAGAAATCTGTTCTCCTCCTCCACGTCCAGACTGTGACCCTGATCACCTCCTGCAGACTCTGACCTCGTATATAAAACAGAAATCTGAAGCTTTCAGTGGTTTTATCTACCTTGTCTCCTTTGATTCCGGCGCCCGGCTGTCCTCTGGACCCCCGCGGCCCCTCCAAGCCTCGCTCGCCCTGAGAACCAAACACAGGTTATTGCATTTTCTCCTAAAATAGCAGAAAATATATGAAACAATCACAATATCACAGCATATGTAAGACAACAGGAGCAGAATGAGCTCTGTGACTCTGTGAGGTTTGGGTGAAAACTTTCCTTTAAATGTTTAATATAAATATAAATCACCTCAGACGTTTATGAGTTGGATACAAAAGCACCACTTTAAATCTTGTGGTTACTAAAAATGTGCTGAAAGTTTCTTAGAAATAAACGATTTAGCATGAAAAAAAAGCATAAAATCCCACTAAAGAATTATTCGCTGACCAAGACTAAAAAAAAACGGATTAGGTGACTGAATACAAGGACAAATTTACAAGGGAAAAAATCCTGAATTTCAGAGAAAAAAGTTACACATTTACGAGAAAAAAAATCCTAAATTTACAAGAAAAAACGTACAAATTTACGAGAAATAAAAAATCCTAAATTTACGAAAAAATAACTCACAAATTTACGAGAAAAAAATCTCAAATTTACTAGAAAATAATCCTAAATTTCCACAAAGAAAAATCTTAAATTTACGAGAAGAAAAATCACAAATTTACTAGAAAAAAATTGTACATTTACGAGAAAAAAAATCTAAAATTTTCGAGAAGAAAAATCACAAATTTACTGGGAAAAAAATCTTAACATTCCAAGAAGAAAAATCAAAAAATTTGCTAGAAATAAAAAATCATAAATTTACGAGAAGAATAATCACAATTTTACTAGAAATAAAAAAAAAATCTTAAATTTATGAAAAAATAACTTACAAATTTAGGAGAAAAAAAACACAAATTTAGGAGAAAAATCACAAATTTACTAGAAATAAAAATGTCATATATTTACAAGAAGTAACTTACAAATTTACGAGAAAAAAAAAACAAATTTAGGAGGAGAAAAATCACAAATTTACTAGAAATAAAAATGTCATATATCTACGAGAAGTAACTTACAAATTTACGAGAAAAAAAAACACAAATTTAGGAGGAGAAAAATCACAAATTTACTAGAAATAAAAAAGTCATATATTTACAAGAAATAACTTACAAATATACGAGAAAAAAAACACAAATTTAGGAGGAGAAAAATCACAAATTTACTAGAAATAAAAAAGTCATATATTTACGAGAAATAAATTACAAATTTATGGGAAAAAAATCACAAATTTATGAGAAAAACCCCTGAAGAAAAGGTGTCAGATACACATACAGAGATTGTCTGGAATAATTTAGATTTTCCACATTTTATTTATTACTTTAACTGTTTTTTGTCTCTCTCTTGTGAGGAAACACAGAATAAACTCTGTGACTCTTTGAGGTTTGGGGTGAAATGTTTCTGTCTGCATGTCGACGCTTCAGACGGAGATTTCTGGCTGTCAGACACGTTTGGCTCCGAGTGTGGTTAAATTCTTTCTGCAGCCTGTTACCACAGAAACCAACACAAAGCTGCCACTGAGAGTTTAATGTGACTTAAAGAACCTTTAACATTGTGTACATCAGACTGTAAAACCACAGAGAGAAGCTTTAAGAGCTGCAGAGTTCTGAACACAAACACACAGCAGGACCAAGTTTATTATAGTTCACAAAAACTAACGGAATAACCAAAACTAGAATTGAAAAAAACATTTTTCGTTAACTGAAATAAAAACAAAAATGAGAGTTTTTATGAAAATGATAACTGAAACTGTATTTTGTGGTCACAAAACTGACTAAAACTAACTGAAATTATTAGCAATTTATTAGAAAATACTTAATGGAAAAATGCAAAAATTTACAAGGAAAGAGTCATAAATTTTCCAGAAAAAACCCACTAATTTATGAGGAAAAAAGTTTCAAATTTACTAGAAAAATTCACAAATTTACAAGGATAAAATCATAAATGTACAAGAGAAAAAAAATCACAAATTTATGATAAAAGAGTTCCATATTTACGATTAAAAAAACTCATATTTACGAGATAAAAAATCTTCAATTTACTAGAAAAAAATTACAAATTTTCCAGAAAAAAAACTCATTTATGAGGAAAAAAAATCACCAATTAATTAGGAAAAAAGTTTCAAATTTACTGGAAAAATTCACAAATTTACAAGAGAAAAAAAATCACAAATTTATGATAATAAAAGTTTCAAATTTACGATAAAAAAAATCTTAAATTTACTAGAAAAAAGTTACAAATTTTCCGGGAAAAAAAATCATAGATTTATGAGAAAAGTTCCAAATTATGAGGGGAAAAAAATCGCAAATCTAGGATTAAAAAAAACCTCCCATTTATGAAAAAAAAAACAACTTAAATTTACTGAAAAAACACATTTATTAGTATATTAATGCAGCTTTTAGACTTGAGAAACTATAGATTTAGTGTGTTTGATCTCTTCTGTTGCTGCTAATGATGGAAACAGACTCATGATGCTGCTGAATCTGGATCCTGTCGGGACTCGTCTTCGTGTGAAGAACGCCGAGCAGAATGCCACCTGCCAGCCGCCCGAGGGCCGTCTGAGGCCACGCCCCCTTCCCAGGGACACGCCCCCTTCTCACAGAGGTGTCACATGATGGACGAGATGATAACGGGGACGTGGAAATAATATTTTCTCTCCGTTCTATTATCTTAATCACGATTATTTACCTGTCTGTGTTTATGGGAACAACAAAGAGCTGCTGAGGTGATTTATGATGCAGATGTTTAACATGTTTAACATGTTTAAGGGTTAAATGTTAAATTCAGATATTTAGATTATAAGTGTTAAACACCTGCAGCATAAATACAACTGAGCACAAACATCTGCAGCTTTTACTCCCAGAGACGCAACTTTTTACAGGCAGATTCCAGAAATCCCCCAATAAATATTCATATAAATATAAATCACCTCAGATTCACATTACTTTGATTTTATAAGGTCTGTATGGAGGCTGGAGGAGGAGATGAAGCCAGTTCTCCACTTATTAAACTCTTATTTTGTCAACTCATCCATTAGTAAACTAATAGTTTTGTTTCTGAGCTTGAGAATGATGCAAAAGCATCACTTTAAACACTATGTGTTCGCGAAAAATGTGCTGAGAAGTTGCTTGGAGATAAATAATTTATCATGAAAAAAGCATAAAAATCGACTGAAGACATTTCCGTTGAAGGAGACCAAAACAACAAATCAGGTGACTGATTGATGAGAAAAAAAGGTACAAATTTATGGGGAAAAAGTGACAAATTACGAGAAGGAAAAATACAAATTTACATGATAAAAGTAAAAAAAAAAATTACAGTTAAAAGTGACAAATTTACAAGAAGAGAAATCACAGATTTACGAGAAAAAAATCTTACAAATTTACAGGAAAAAAGTTTTAAAAATTACGGTTATCAAAAGATTATATTTCTGAGAAAAAAATCGCAAATTTACTAGAAAAAAATCTGAAATTAACAAGAAAAGAGTTACAAATTTACAAGAAAAAAATTCTTAGATTTACGAAAAGAATAATCATAAATTTACTAGAAATAAAAAAGAAAATTTAAGAGAAAAAACATACACATTACGAGATAAAAATAACAAAAGTTTATGAGAAAACCCCCCACAAATTTACTATGAATAGAAAATCATACATTTAAGAGAAAAAACGTGCAAATTTACAAGAAAAAAATCTCAAATTAACAAGAAAACCCCCTGAAGAAATAGTGTAAGATACACGTACAGAGATATTCTGGAATAACTGTGATTTTCCACATTTTATTTATCAGTTTAACTGTTTTATAAGTAGAGCTGTTTTCAGAATCTCCTCTACACTTTGACAAGTTAAATTCTGGTCGTTAAAGGTCTAAAAACTTTACGTTTTAAACATCTCTGTCGTGGTTTTAGAACTGTAGAATGAAAAAATAAGAGAAGCCAGAAGTTCTGATTGTCATAAATAAGAGAAGAAAAGAAAGTTTAATGAGCTGAAGTGAAACATTTCTGATGTTTGGAGTCAGAGCACCTGTGTGTGTGTGTGTGTGTGTGTGACTCATTGTTTCCTCCGTCTCTGTCTCTGAGGTGTTGAGGTGTCCTGGATATTTTCCTGATCTCGTCTGTCTCACAGCAGCATGATGTCATCTCACTTTATGAATTTATGGAACTTGTGTTCTCGTCTCTGTAACCGAACAACTTCCTGTCGCTACGGCGACGAGTCTGGACGCCAGACGGAGCCGCCGGCTGCAGCAGCAGCGGCTCGGCGTAGAGGTGAATGAGAGAAACGGGTCATGAGGTTCAGAGACATGATACTGACCTTTGGTCCCGGGAGCCCCTCTCCGGTCTGCCCTCTCTCTCCTTGGACTCCCTGTGGCCCTTGAGGCCCCTGAAGGAAACAAAACGAGGAGAAATGACCATCAGAGGAACAAACTGTACGCTGGATTATGACCTGAAAATTAACTTCACCAAAATCACAGATTCTACAGCAGGGGTCTCAAACTCAAATTACCTGGGGGCCGCTGGAGGCAGTATCAAAATAACCAAAAAAAGACAAAATTACTAAAAAAACACACACAAAATGACCAAAAAATGCACAGAATATCCAAAATAGACACAAAATTATTTAAAAAAGACACAAAATGACCCCAAAAAGACGCAGAATTACAAAAAAAGACACAAAATGATCCAAAAAAGACACAAAATGACCAAAAAAGACACAAAATTACTAGAAAAGACACAAAATTATTTTAAAAAGACACAAAATTACCAAAATAAAGATACAAAATTACCAAAAATTCACAAAATTACTAAAAAATGCACAGAATTACCAAAATAAACACAAAATTATTTAAAAAAGACACAAAATGACCCCAAAAAGACACAAAATGACCAAAAAAAGACACAAAATTACCCCAAAAAGTAATTAAAGGGACCTTCCACACACAACACGGCAAAGTGCCATTCATATAAAACTGACTTGCTGTTTCTTTAAGTTGCTGCAGAACAACAGCTCATGTGTGTGTTTTATTGTGAAAGATCCTTTCATCATCATATCATAAATGTGATCCAGTTAGGCGGAGACCTCTCACTTGTTTAAATAACTATTTTACTCTCTTTAAACTGGTTTTATGATTTGAGATCCAGGAATAAAATATGTGTTTGAGCTGTTTTTATACAATAGTTAGAGTCATGATTGTAACAGTGAACTCTCACCTTTGTCACATGCAATCACAGAGCTGTAAACTCACTAAAAACACTGTTTTCAGCTTCTCATTACGTGAGAGAGTGAGAGAACATCTGAACGAGCTCTTTAACAGGACGGGAAACACCAGAGAACAGATGTTCCAGCTGCAGGAGAGAAAGTTCAGCTTTTTGTTTCCTGCTGCATCAAATTAAAGAGCAGCTGCTTCAAAAATGACTGTGATTATTGTGTTAAACTGGCTGTTTTAAAGCCTGCAGACAGGTATCCTGCAGCATCAGTAACCATGGTTACCACCAGGGATGTTGGTGCCAGTTTGTGACTCACCGGAGGTCCCGGCTCGCCCTGTCCTGGAGGCCCCAGGGGCCCCGTCTGACCCGGGTACCCCACATCGCCCTGAAGAGAGAGAGAGATGTACTTATTATTATTATTATTATTATTATTATCATCTCCTCATGACAACAACAGGCTGTCACTCTTCACCTTGGGTCCTGGGAGGCCGATCCCTGTTTCTCCCTGGATTCCAGGAGGTCCTGGAAGTCCCCGGTCCCCCTAAAAAACCAGACAGGGACACACATGAGAACAGATCACAAACACAGGACACACTGTAGCGGTTTGACAGTCAGAGCTAATCTGACAATTTTCTTTTGTATTTTTGATTCGTCAAACTTACACAGGACCCATGCCTACCCATGCATGGACCCTACTAACAACCAGAAATTAAGCAACCTTTTCCAAAGGCGACCCATTAAACACTAAACACACACACACACACACACACACACACACAAGAATTTGCAATTCAACACAGTGTATTATACAATTCAATGCCCATAATTCACACAGCCAAAACACCAAAAATAGTCTTTTTCTTTCAACCAAAAATAGCCCTCTTCAGGTACCCAATAAATAAACAAAATAGATAGATAGATAGATAGATAGATAGATAGATAGATAGATAGATAGATAGATAGATAGATAGATAGATAGATAGATAGATAGATAGATAGATAGATAGAACTTTATTGTCAAAATTCGTTTTTGACAGGCTCATACAAAAAACACTACGAAAGAAGGAAACAAACATTAAAAACACAAAAATGTGTACAATCATGCTAAAAAGGAGGAGGGGGGGGCTGTTAAAAGCAACAGAGTCAGAGTCAAAACATAGTCGTTTTTTTAAATAACAGTTGGTCAACCAAAACCCAAACTAAGTGGGGTCACATGGCAACCAAAATATCCGAACTTTGCAGCGTTTTTTCGCGTCTAATAGAGCAGGTTTGACCGCGGCTTTACCTCCCGGTTGGCGGCAGACGTCGGAGAAGGACATCAGGTTGAAACCAGAAGTTTTGGAGCAAGAGGATTAATCCGATGGTGAGAAGCGAACAATACAAAATACAACACGGACTGAAAACCCGCTGCCAGGGATTGGCAGAGGTCACATGGCGGCCAAAATAGCCGAACTTTGGAGCGTTTTTTCGCCCTCCGGAAGGAAGAAAACGGTGGAAAATTGTGAATAGTAACAGGTTAAAAGAGGGTTTGGACTTGTACTGTGGGATCCTTCATTCCTTCAGTCAAGACTTTATTGGTAAAGAATGCAATCATTCACTGGGAGGCTGTAAATCAGGAGCTGGTGAGGAGGGAGTGGAAACGTTCACATACCACCACTGTTTTTTTAGTTTCTCTTGCCCTTTCAGACAAGTTGGGACAGCGTTTAAAGCCAGACATTAGTCTGCCGTTCAGGTGATACAGACTGACAGCCAGACAATCAACATGAACATTCTTCCAAAATAATTAAGGAGGGAACGGTCGGTGGGCTCGTGGCTGAAGTGGCAGCTATAACACCAGAGAGGGGCTTAAAAGAGGAAGAGACAAATAGGCTGACAGGTTAATAACAGACGAGACACTTCAGAGGCTTCGATGTTCCTCCGCTGATGGATCATAACTCTCCACAGAGTCTGTAGGGCCACCTGACGTCTGATATTTACGCCCATGATGAATCGATTTAATCTAGACGCATTTTAAATGTCAGCTCTGAGAGTGTAACACTTTATTATGTCACATGTCTTTATGTTCGTCCACATGCAGCCACTCATTTCATCTCTCAGAGCAGGTTACAGGGTCATTACGTCTGAGCAGAGGAAGGAAAGACGCTTAATCCGAACCAGACCGGAGCAGTTTATGACTCAGGATCTGGTTCTGGAGAAGGGGGAAGGCCGGGATTTGATACCAGCTGAACTTGAGGAAGGACGTCTGATCTACATCTTTCAAGAACAGACATAAAGTGACTAAAAGAGGATGTTAAATGGCCCAAAAAAGACGTAAAAATTACTAAAAAATATGTAAAATGACCAAAAAAACTTAAGGAAGGACGTCTGATTTACATCTTTCTCAGTTTCCTCTTGTTATTTAACACTTCACAGATTTCAGATGTTTGTTTCAAACGTGTCAAAAAGTGTTTTTAATACTTACTTTTTTACCCATCGCACCTTCAACTCCGATATCGCCAGGTGGACCAGCCACGCCCTGAAATCATGGAGAGATTTGTGAGATCCATCCATCCATCCATCCATCCATCCATCCACCCATCCATCCAACCATCCATCCATCCAACCATCCATCCATTCATCCAACCATCCATCCATCCATCCATCCATCCACCCATCCATCCATCCATCCATCCAATCAACCATCCATCCACCCATCCATTCATCCAACCAACCAACCAACCAACCATCAATCCATCCATCCAACCTACCAACCAACCAACCAACCAACCATCCATCCATCCATTCATCCAACCAACCAACCATCCATCCAACCAACCAACCATCCATCCATCCTTCCAACCATCCATCCATCCATCCATCCATCAATCCATCCATCCATCCATCCATCCATCCATCCATCCATCAATCCACCCATCCATCCATCAATCCAACCATCCACCCAACCAAGCATCCATCCATCCATCAACCCAACCATACATCCATCCATCAATCCATCCATCCATCCATCCATCCAACCATCCATCCATCCAACCAACCATCCATCCATCCATCCATCCATCCATCCATCCATCCATCCATCCAACCAACCATCCATCCATCCATTAATTCTGAGATAAAAACAACAGTTAATTTCACCTGAAGTCCACGGTTTCCTCTGGGCCCGAGGGTTCCTTCAGGCCCCTACAGAGAAACAACAGATGGTTATATTATATTATTCTCCACAACATCTTCATCATAAAGAGATTATGTTAGATGTTATGTTAGTAATGTTAGAGAGGTAAATAAATGTAAACTTTCTGTCAGATTTAATGTTAGAGAGGTAAATAAATATAAACTTTATGTCAGATTTAATCTTATAGAGGTAAATATAAACTTTCTGTCAGATTTAATGTTAGAGAGGTAAATAAATATAAACTTTCTGTCAGATTTAATGTTTGTGAGGTAAATAAATAAACTCACTCTGTCTCCTTTGATTCCCGGCGTGCCACACTCTCCTCTCTCCCCCTAAAACACAAGAAAAACAGTTTAATGGAGTCATTCTGCATCATTTAAAGTTTATAACACAACTTCCAAAGAGCAATTTATCCTGGAATGTTTTTAATGTACACAGTAAGTGGAGACTGTGGCAGACAGGCGTGACATTAAACACAGATTAAGGAAGCAGAAACACAATATTTCTGAAGTCTTTCTGGGTTCTGTGGTGCTTTCGAGGCACTTCATCAGGTCTGGAGATCATAAATCTGCAGCGTGGGAACCCGACACTGAGACGGTTCATAGAGAGTCTCAGCAGGATCCGTACGTACCTTCTCTCCTTTGTATCCAGGCTTTCCCTGTGTGGACAAAACAGGCTCTGTAAGTCAACAGAAACACTGCAGAACGACTGAACGACTCTCCAGATCCACAAACACACGACTCTGTTCGTCTGATTCGTCTTCACACAATCAGACTCACACAAAAAACACAACAGCACCACTTTAAATCTTGTGTTTGCAAAAAAATGTGCTGAAAAGTTTCTTAGAAATAATTCGTTTAGCATCAAAAAAAGCATAAAAAAATATTTATTAGTTGACCGAGACCAAAACAACAGATTAGTTAACTGAAAAAAGTCAAATTTCCGGGAAAAAAAAATCATGAATTTACGATAAAAAATGACAAATTAATAAAAAATATTCATAGAAATTTGTCATTTTTTTCTTGTAAATTTGTTACTTTTTTCTTGTAAATTAATGGGTTTTTTTCTCATAAATGTGTTACTTTTTTCTTGTAAATTAATGTTTTTTTTCTCATAAATTTGTTACTTTTTTTCTTTTAAATTGTTTACTTTTTTTTCCTGTAAATTTGTTACTTTTTTTTCTTGGAAAATTATGATTTTTATCCTTGTACATTTGTAACTTTTTCTCATAAATTAGTGATTTTTCATTATTTCGAGTAAATTTGTGATTTTTTCCCTTTCATATTAAAGGTTTTTTTCTCATAAATTTGTGATTTTTTATTTCTCGTAAATTTGTGATTTTTTTTCTTTTATATTTAAGGTTTTTTTTCTCATAAATTTGAAACTTATTTCTCGTAAATTTGTATTTTTTTCTCTTCAATTTATGATTTTTTTATGTCTGGTAAATTTGTGATCTTTTTCACAAATTTGCTAGAAATAAAAAATCATAAATGACAAGATAACAAACAACTCACCTCTGATCCTTCCCGCCCCGGCAGGCCACTGAGCCCCCCGTCACCCTGCAGGAAAAGACACGTTTTAGCTCCAGAAATATAATAATTTGGTTGGATTATGCAGTTTAATTAGAAACATAATATTTAAATGTTGGTGCACCTTCAGTCCTTTGAGGCCGGGGCTTCCATCTTCTCCTGGTCGACCCTTCTTACCCTGAAGAGAAAGTCAAAGAAACACCGTCAGAATCACTTTAGAAGAATAATATTTAGAGGCTCTTATTAAATTATTGGCTTCCACTACAGCATGCATATCAAATCTCTCAGTACTATTTGACTTGTTGCTGTGCAGGAAAGACCAAATGAAAACAGTTAAAAAAATATACTGCAAGATACGTTTCAACTTGATATGCAGGCTAAATATTTTATCAGGTTAAGTTAATAATTAATAAGAAAAAAAAAGTTTTTTAATTTACTTTATGCTCTATTATTATTGTTATTATTATTATTGTAGTTTTTGCTTTCGGTAATAGCATGGCTTTTTTTTTACTTGTATCATTATTTTATCATTTTTAATTAATTATTAATGAATTGTTTCTACTTAAATTAACCTTCTTGTTATTATTATTACACTTCTTGCTTTCCGTAGCGTTGGCTTTTTTCTCTCTTGTATCTTTATTTTATTATTCTTAATTTATTATTCATACTTTAATCTACTTCAATGAACTTTATTATTATTTTTTTAAAATTGTCATTATAATTATAATAATAATAATAATAATTATTATTATTATTATTATTATCATTATATTATTATTATCGTTTCTCATTGTTTGCTGTCATTTCCTTTATTATTATGATTATTATTATTATTATAAATATTTATTTAAACACACACACACACACACACACACACACACACACACACACACACACACACACACACACACACACTCCCACACACACACACACACACACACTCCCACACACACACACACACACACCAACAACAACTATAATAACTGCTGTATTATTTCTTGAGGAACTTTCTGTTAACTATATTATTATGTATTCTGCACAACAAACACTTTTACATTTCATACTTTAAGTACATTTTTGTACTTTTACTGCAGTAAGTTTTGACTGCAGGACTTCCCCAGTGTGGTATTAGTACTTGTACTGCAGTAATACTTCACCGTGGGTTACATTCATGTAGTGCAGCAGATGTTATTGGCTCATTATCTGCCTTTTGTTCTGTTAGTCCTGATGGCTGCAACATGTCTGAAGTTCAACATGTCTGGAGAGAGATGAGTCAGCCAGAACAAGTGTCTGGCTCTTCTCTCACGTCCTTCATGTTCTTATCTCTCACACATCTCTTCCTCATCCTCCTCTTCCTCCTCGTCTTCCTCCATGTGGAGCAGCTCTGTGTCGGAGCTTTAAAGGGTAATTACTCTGTTCTCATCCTGTGAAAATGCATCAAAGTCTACTTGTGGCCGACCTTCTCGGTGTAATTAGAGGAGCGTTTTCATCACGACACGCTCTGGCAGCACAACAAAGTCCTGATGTCGTGTCCTCACAACGTCCCGGCTTACATGATTCTGCTGATTTCACATGTAAATATCTGTTTAGGCCTGTTCTCAATAAACGCTGAGGAGGAATGTGAGGCATTCACTTTCCTCTCTCTGCTGCAGGGGATCAGAGCTCCTCAAAAAAACCACAAGATTTGACTAAAAACCTGCAATTATGTCGCCTGTTGGCATCAACGGAGCCTTTGTCAGCTGTCGTCCTCTGCTCCGCTTCACACGGAGCCAGAAGAAGAAGAAGACGAACCACGATGTGGTTTCAAAAAGAGATTTAATCTTGTTGTGTGTCACGGAGGAACCACAAAGAGCTCAATATTCAATAAATGAGAAACACATCATGTTCATACAAATAAATGGTGTAAAATATATTAAAAAAGACCTCATGTGTCGCCTCTGCAGCAGCTTAAAAACATATTTTTGTTAATTATTCCTTAAGAGGCTCAGCAGCCAATTCAATCCATTTGATGCATCCAATTTTTATTTATTTTATAAAAAATTTTTATGAGCACACTGGGTATCCTATATTTATTTATCTATTGTTATTAATATTATTATTATTATTATTAGTGGTAGTAGTATATTATTATTACTATTAATAATAATAATTAATATTAATAATTAATTAATTAATTAAATTAACAATTATTAATATATTATTAATATAGTTATTAATTATTATTATTAATAATAATAATGTTCCCATTACTATATATTTTGTTTTATTGTATTTATTTCTCTGCTTTTTATTTATGTACCTATTTACATCTAGCTACTAATTTATTTATTTTTTTATATTTAATAATATTATTATCATTATCATTATTATCATTATTATTATATAATAATAATAATCTCCCCTATAACTATTGAAAAAAAAACAGGTTTTATTACTTTTTTTTTTCTCTTGAAATGAGGCCTGATTTTGTATATTTCACTCAAATTTACCAATAATAATTTGAAAAATATATATGAAAATTATATATCATTGTGTTGGTCTTGAGGTGCCTTAGAAGTTAAAAAAAAAAGTTGTTAATAATTATTTCCTACATGTCATGGGGTCCTTTTTGACTAAATCAAACGGCATTAATAAAGTTAAAAATCTACTTTTCAAAGCTGCGTTTTGATATAAAAATATCTATAATGGAATTAAAAGTCCTATAAAACTCTGTTATTATGAAAATATAAATGTAGAGCAGTGACTTTGAGTGAATGAATGATGAATTATTGAATGTGTGTAGGATTAATACTGACCGGTGGTCCGACGGCTCCTCTCTCCCCCTTCTCACAGGCACACTGACTCTGGGCCAGAGGACACTGAGACACACAGACAGACAGACAGAGAGTGAGACAGGCAGACAGACAGACAGAGAGAGGGAGGGTGAGACAGACGGGATGTTTGGGGACACAGATCAAACAGTGCAGAAGGACCAAAGCCTCCAGACTCACCCCTTCATCTGCCAGAGACGTCTGTGGACAGAGAGACACAGGAAGTCAACATGAGGACAGAAACAGAAACACAAAAACAGAAACAGAGTTATAGAAACAGAAACGACTCAAAGAGCCAATTAAAGATCTGCTGGTCCAGCTGGTCTGGGATCAGTCTGTCTCATGGCCTCCACCTCCAGCTGAGTCCTGTCTTTATGTCTTTCCTCCTCTAACTCTCTCTCTCTCTCTCTCTCCTCTTCAAAGACAACCAACCGAACTCTGAAGTAAAAGAAAAGCAGCGATACAGGAGGGGGGACGGTCCCAGACTCAAATCACCTGACCAGAGGACCGGCCTCGCTTCTGATAAGACGTCTTTTATGGTCATTTTGTGTCTTTTTTTTAGTCATTTTAAGACTTTTTTTGGTAATTTTGTGCCTTTTTGGGTTATTATTTGGGTTTTTAGTCATTTTACATATTTTTCTGGTTATTTGGTGTTTTTTATCAGGAATTTTACACTTTTTTGGGTTATTTTTTGGCTTTTTTTTAGTAATCGTAGACCTTTTTCAGTTTATTTTGTCTTTTTTGTGTTTCTGTGGTCATTTTTACATCTTTTTTTGGTTATTTTGTGTGATAATTTAATGTCTTTTTTCTAATTTTAAGTCTTTTTAAAGTCATTTTAAGACTTTTTTGGTTATTTTGTCATTTTGTGGTCATTTTACATCTTTTTTTTCATTATTTTGGGTATTTGGGGTCTTTTTTTGTCATGTTGGGGCTTTTTTGGTCATGTTTTATCTTTTTGTGGTCATTTTACACCTTTTTCAGGTTATTTAGTGTCTTTTTTTTGCCATTTTGTGTCTTATTTGGTCTTGTTCTGTGGTCATTTTACATTATTTGGTGTCTTTTTTTTAGTAATTTTAAGTCTTTTTCATCTTTTTGTGGTCATTTTATTTTGGTACCCATTCAGAGTCTCAGACACTGAAACATAGACACCGAATGTACATAAAAGTGAAAGAAAAGCAGCAATACACGAGGGGGATCGGTCCTAAACTCAAACCACATGATCAGTGAAACAGCCTCGCTGAGCATCCAGGAGACGTTCACCGCTCTTATAAACCATCCTGGTTGTGATTTCTGTTACAACTTTTAATATGTATATTCTAAACATAAGGACAGGTAAGAAAACAAAATCTGTAATTGCTTATATTTAGTATATTTCACTTATTTTGGGGGCTTTAAAAAGTTACTTTTTGAGTGATCTCATCTTAAAACCAGCATTTCCGGCCTGCAAACATGCTTATTTCTAGATTTAACAATCTTAATTCAAGAAATCCTGTCCAGTGAAAATATCGTGCTGCACGGACGGATAATTTCACTTGTTTTCCTCTTGTTTTTTTGCAGTGTGCAGATTAAAGCCAGTCTCTCAGCTGAGACAGAGGCTGATTCTGATGATTTACAGATGCTGCTCCTGCAGGACAAAGAGATGAAAGTGCGGCTCTCTCATGCAGCCTGTCAGCTTCAATGCTGTGGAAACTGAGAGCCACTTTTCTATAAAGTTTTTCTTTTATCGTATGTGGATATGTTCCACCTGTGTCAACATTTTGAAGTGGTGTTGGAGGACTCGGCTGACTGATGTAGCGTGCATCCATGTTCTTCCTGCACCCGATTTTTTCCCACAGAAGAGTTTTTTAATGCAGCGCACATGTTGCAGCTGAAGCAAGAAGTGGCTGCTCAGCACATGTTCTATAATAATCTAACCCAAACAATCAGAAATAAAGATAAACTTTCTCTTGAGTTGGCTGAAGAAATGCACAGCGACAGAGCCGAACATCTCCTCCACCAGCTGAGTTCACGTCAGACTGAGTTTCTTTTATTATTAGGGTGACAGCAGAGTCGTTTCTATGGCAGCAGGTAGCAGGTGGACATCACAGACGCAATAAGACAAGAAATAGAGCAGCAGGAACCTCTTATTGGGAGCACGGAGGAGAAAGAGACACTAACGTTTGATTCATTTCTGCATAATGTCTTTCTGAAGCTCCCACCTGGCCATTCTCACTCTGCTTTTCGTCACTTTCAGTCTGTTTTTGGTCATTTTCATCTTTAATTTGGTCTTTTGGTGTCTTTTTTAGTAATTTTAAGTCTTTTTTGGGGTCATGTTCACCTTATTTTGGTCTTTCTTTCTTTCTTTTTTTTGGTAAATTATGCGTATTTTTTGGTAATTTTATGTCCTTTATAATTTTAAGTCCTTTTTCAGTCATTTTGTGTCTTTTTTAGGTCATTTTTCATCTTTTTTTGGTAATTTTAAATCTTTTTTAGGTAATTCTTCATCTTTTTTTGTTCACTTAAAGTCTTTTATTTTTGGTCATTTGCATCATATTTTGGCCATTTTCCATCTGTTGTTGGTCATTTTCATCTTTTATTTGGTCATTCTGTGTCTTTTTTTAGTTATTTTAAGTCTTTTTTGGGGTCATGTTCATCTTATTTTGGTCTTTCTTTATTTATTTTTTTGGTCAATTATGTGTCTTTTTTTTGGTAATTTTACGTCCTTCATAATTTTAAGTCCTTTTTCAGTCATTTTGTGTCTTTTTTAGGTCATTTTAAGTCTTTTTTAGTCATTTAAAGTTTTTTTTGGTAATTTTGAATCTATTTTAGGTCATTTACATCTTTACATCTTTTTTTGGTCATTTTAAGTCTTTTATTTTTGGCCATTTTCATCATATTTTGGTCATTTTTAATCTTTTTTTTTTTTAGGTCATTTTACATCTTTTTTGCAATTTTAAGTCTTTTTGGGGTCTTTTTCCTCTAATTTTGGTCTTTTTTTTAAATATTTTTTGGTCATTATGTGGGGTTTTTTGTTATAATTTTACATATTTTTTGGTAATTTTACATCTTTTATAAGTCCTTTTCAGTGACGATGGTCATTTTGAGTCTTTTTTTCGTCATTTTGTGTCTTTTTTTTGTCATTTTAAGTTTTTTTGTCATTTTAAGTCTTTTTTGGGGTAATTTTACATCTTTTAGTCATTTTACGTCTTGGTACCCCCTCAGAGTCTCAGAAACAGTTTTAAAACGATCTCATTCTGTACTCACGATCTCCTTGATGAACTTGTCCACGATGGTCCGGTCCTGCAGGTTGTGCAGGTAGCGCGAGGCCGGCGAGCTGGCGATGAGCCTCAGCTGAGCCATGTTGGCGGGCTCGTTGGCTTCCGGCGTGATGCCGATGGTGAAGAAACGGACGCCCTGGTTCTTGGCGTCCGCCACGGCGGAGAAGATGTCGGGGTTCCTGGGGTGGGAGACGCCGTCGAACAGCAGCACGGCCACCTTGATGCTGCTGGCGTCCGACTCCTCCAGGTAGATGCGGGTGAGGTTGGTGATGGCGTAGGTGGTGTAGGTGCCGTGGCCGATGTAGACGATGGGCGCCACGCGGCTCTTGAAGTCCTCAATGCCTCGCCACTGTTTGAAGGTCTGCTCGACGATGACGTGGCTGCTGTACTGGAGGAGCGCCGCCCGCGACTGGAGGCCCCGCCCCGTCTGCAGCTTCAGGTTCTGCAGCCGGTTCATCACGTCCAGGGCGAACTGCTTCTCCTGGGCGTGGTTGTCCTTGGCGCTCTCCGAGCTGTCGATCAGGAAGGCTAGCTCCAGGCTGCAGGATTCAACTACGAGTGGAGACACGGACAATTATTAACAACGACGGACTGAGAATTAGAGGAGAAGTTTGACATTTAGTGAACACACGATGAGAGTAAGGCGTACGCCAAATATCAAGCATGAGGCTAGTTAGCTTAGCTTAGCATAGAGACTGGAAACAAGGGGAAAAGTTAGCCTAGCGTCAGGCTTTTGTTAGCCTAGAGTCTGGCTTTTGTTAGCCTAGAGTCTGGCTTTTGTTAGGCTAGGGTCAGGCTATTGTTAGCCTAGAGTCAGGCTTTTGTTAGCCTAGAGTCAGACTTTTGTTAGCCTAGAGTCTGGCTTTTGTTAGCCTAGAGTCTGGCTTTTGTTAGCCTAGATTCAGGCTTTTGCTAGCCTAGAGTCATGCTTTTGTTAGCCTAGAGTCTGGCTTTTGTTAGACTAGATTCAGGCTTTTGCTAGCCGAGAATCAGACTTTTGTTAGCCTAGAGTCTGGCTTTTGTTAGCCTAGATTCAGGCTTTTGTTAGCCTAGAGTCAGGCTATTGTTAGCCAAGAGTCAGGCTATTGTTAGCCTAGAGTCAGGCTTTTGTTAGCCTAGAGTCAGGCTATTGTTAGCCTAGAGTCCAGCTTTTGTTAGCCTAGAGTCTGGCTTTTGTTAGCCTAGATTCAGGCTTTTGTTAGCTTAGAGTCAGGCTTTTATTAGCCTAGATTCAGGCTTTTGTTAGCCTAGAGTCTGGCTTTTGTTAGCCTAGAGTCAGGCTTTTATTAGCCTAGATTCAGGCTTTTGTTAGCCTAGAGTCAGGCTATTGTTAACCTAGAGTCAGACTTTTGTTAGCCTAGAGTCAGGCTTTTGTTAGCCTAGAGTCAGGCTTTTGTTAGCCTAGAGTCTGGCTTTTGTTAGCCTAGAATCAGACTTTTGTCAGCCTAGAGTCAGGCTATTGTTAGCCTAGAGTCAGGCTTTTGTTAGCCTAGAGTCTGGCTTTTGTTAGACTAGATTCAGGCTTTTGCTAGCCGAGAATCAGACTTTTGTTAGCCTAGAGTCTGGCTTTTGTTAGCCTAGAGTCTGGCTTTTGTTAGCCAACAGTCAGGCTATTGTTAGCCTAGAGTCAGGCTTTTGTTAGCCTAGAGTCTGGCTTTTGTTAGCCAACAGTCAGGCTTTTGTTAGCCTAGAGTCAGACTTTTGTTAGCCTAGATTCAGGCTTTTGTTAGCCTAGAGTCTGGCTTTTGTTAGCCTTGAGTCAGGCTTCTGTTAGCCTAGAGTCAGGCTTTTGTTAGCCTAGATTCAGGCTTTTGTTAGCCTAGAGTCAGGCTTTTGTTAGCCTAGAGTCAGACTTTTGTTAGCCTAGAGTCAGACTTTTGTTAGCCTAGAGTCAGGCTTTTGTTAGCCTAGATTCAAGCTTTTGTTAGCCTAGAGTCAGGCTTTTGTTAGCCTAGGTTCAAGCTTTTGTTAGCCTAGATTCAGGGTTAGGGTTATTTTAGGGTCATTTTCATGTTTTTTTGGTCATTTTGTGTCTTTTTTTGGTCTTTTCAATCTTTTTTGGTAATTTTACATACTTTTTGGTCATTTAACGTCTTTTTTTGTCATTTTACATCTTTTTTGTCATTTTAAGCCCTTATTTTTGGTCTTTTCACATCTTTTATGGTCATTTTCATCTTTTATAAGTCATTTTAAGTCTTTTTTTGGGTCATTTTACATCTTTTACTGGTCATTTTACTGTATTTTCTGTTGCCAAGTCGGCCGTCTCAACCTTTTTAATCAAGATATATAATTTATTAGTTTCCCATGGACACAGCAGAAGATACATTCTGCTGAAGAAGAAGCTGTGAGAGATCAGAGCCGAATGGATCCATGAGTCAGGCAGAAATCTTTATCTTTAGAAGGAGTAAAGGTGATTTATCGACTGTTTAGGCTGATGCCTCCTTCAGGAACAGTGTGATAAGTTCATGAATGTGATGTATAATTTTGAAGAGGAAATAAAAAAGTAACTCAAGTCGCAGCGCCAACCTTCAGCTACAGAAGGAGGTCACAGATCTAATATAAGCTGAGGATAAATCACATTCATCTTCACGGAGATATGTCCCAGAGAGAATGTGCCTGGGGAAAGAAAGAAAGGGATTGTGAGGAATAAAACATTTGGGTAACGGAGCGCTGAGCGGTCACCAGGAGATGGATGGCTGAAAGCAGCAGAGATATGATCAATCTGCATCCTGCAGCAATGTCCTTGTTCAGGATCATGTTCTAGTTTTTTTACCTGTGAAAGATGTGCTGCCTGCACAAATTCCACCCCGCCAAAGTAAGAGCATCAGTGGAAAAGAGCCCTGTGGCAACCGATGATGTAATAATCTCCTGATAACGTAATAAAAGTTGCACCTAACTCGATCGAAAATGTAATAATGCCCAATAATGTAATAAAATATCCTGACTGATATTGTAATACCATTTTTACCAATAATGTAATACCTTATTATGTCTTTTTTGGTCATTTTACATCTTTTTTGGTCATTTTAAGTCTTTTTTTGGGGTCATTTTCATCTATTTTTTGTCATTTTACCACTTTTATCCAGTCATTTTACGCCTTTTTTGATCTTTTTGTAATTTTAAATCAGTTTTTCAAATTTTTTTTGTCACTATGTCTTTTTTTGGTCATTTAACGTCTTTTTTTGGGTAATTTCCATCTTATTTTGGTCATTTTGTGTCTTTTTTGGAATTTTAAGACCTTTTTTCTGGTAATTTTAAGTATTTTTATGGTCATTTTATGTCATTTTTGGTCATTTCAGGTCTTTTTTTGGGTATTTTACATCTTTTTCCGTCATTTTGTGTCTTTTTTAAGTCATTTAAAGCTTTTTTTCTGGTCTTTTCATATCTTTTATAGTCATTTAATGTCTTTTTTGGACATTTTAAGCCTTTTTTTGGTTATTTTCATGTTAATTTGGTCATTTGAAGTCTTTTTTTTGATCTTCTCACGTCTTTTTGGATCATTTCACATCTTTTTTTGTCATTTCTTTTCTTTCTTTTGGTCATTGTAAGTCATTTTTTGGCCATTTTCATCTGTTTTTGGTCGTTTAACATATTTTTTGATCATTTTGTGTCTTTTTTGGTCATTTTACATATTTTTTTATGTATTTTATTATGTTATTACATTGTTGGCCTTCATTACATTTTCGATCAAGTGCAAATTTTATTATATTTTCAGGCGTTATTACATTACCAGTAAATTATTACATTATAGGGAGCCCCAGGAGTAAGAAAAAGAGGCTAATTTAGACTCACATTGTCCGTTCTGCGTGATGGAATTGGGAGAAGTTAGTTTGTTCTTCTTCTTGGGGACCACCACCTCTTCCTCGTAGTCTTCTTCATAGTCCTGAGCCAGCAGCAGACCCTGAAGTCCCCACAGCAGCAGGAGCCAGTGCACTGAGGGGACCATGACTAACCTGAGAGATAAAACCAGAGCTCAGACTTTAATACCTGCACACACTGCAGACAGACAGAGAGAACAAGCTTTAACAGGCATCAAGCATGCATAACTCACTCTGAAGCTCTGCTGGCAGCCAGGGAACACTGGAAAGTTCAAGTTCAGCAGCAGATTCTCAGATTCTTCATCCAGACTCACTCAGTTAGTTAGCTAGTTAGTTAGTTAGTTTGGGTCCATGTCCTGAGCAGCGAGTCCTCCTCCAGGTCTGGATCCAGGTTCAGTAGCGGTGTTGGTGGTGTGATGCCAGAAGTTTAGACTGAACTCTGGCTCTCAGGAGACTCAAACTGAAGCCATGCTAAGCTCCGAGCAGTAAATTAGGGAAAGTCCAACCCTTTTTAAACTCACTCACTCCCAGTCAGAGAGGGAAGGAGGGAGGAGGGAGGGAGGGGAGCAGCTCCTCCACAAACCCCTCGTCATGACACAAACCCACCTCCTTCTCCTTCTTCTTTAGTTTTCTAGATAGTGTCATTGTAACTTTACAGTTAGCTGAGCTTTTTAAAACAGCACCAGAAAGGAAAATATCCTCTGGGAATAACAGAAATTAGTCCAAGACGACAACTTTGTAATTTTACATCTTTATCTTTTATCTCTTTTAGTCATTTTATCTCTATTTTGCTAATTTTGTGTCATTTTTTGGCCATTTTAAGTCTTTTTTTGTAATTGTACATCTTTTTTCTGTCATTTTGTGGGTTTTTGGTAATTTTATGTATTTATTGCAATTTTAAGTCATTTTACATATTTTTCTGGTCATTTTATGTCTTTTTTAGTCATTTTTGTCCATTTTTGAAAATGTATGTATTTGTGGGGTAATTTTGTGTATTTTTTTGTAATTTTACATCTTTTTCTGTATTTGTCATTTTTGGTCCTTTTACATCTTTTTTTTGGCCATTTTAAGTCTTTTTTGTAATTTTACATCTTTTTTCTGTCATTTTGTGGGGTTTTTTGGTAATTGTATGTATTTATTGCAATTTTAAATAATTTTTGGTCATTTTACATATTTTTCTGGTCATTTTACATATTTTTCTGGTCATTTTTTGTCTTTTTCAGTCATTTTTGTCTCTTTTTGTAATTGAAATATTTGTGGGGTAATTTTGTGTATTTTTTGTAATTTAACATCTTGTTCTGTATTTTTTCTGACTCTTTTAGTCATTTTATCTATTTCTTGCTAATGTTTTGTCATTTTTGGTCCTTTTACATTTTTTTTTGCCATTTTAAGTCCTATTTGGGTAATTTTACATTTTTTTGTTGGCCTAGATTCAGACTTTTGTTAGCCTAGAGTCTGGGTTAGGGTTATTTAAAGGTCTTTTTCATCTTTTTTTGTTGTCATTTTACATCTTTTTCAGTCATTTTTTCTTTTTTTTCAGCAGCAGAGGTGGTGTGTTGCCACCTTCTCCTTCTTTTTTTAGTTTTCTAGATAGTGTCATTGTAACTTTACAGTTAGCAGAGCTTTTTAAAACAGCACCAGAAAGGAAAATATCCTCTGGGAATAACAATTAACAATTAACAAATAACAATTTGTCCAAGACAGCTGCTTAAACTCTAAACTAAACCACAAGGTCCCAAGGTGCTTGGTAATATTTCATATTTCTGCAGAGTTACAGTTATAATGCTGATTTTACACACGTTAAGGCTGATTCTAGAGTTCCTGTAACAAACTCTCACTGTTTAGAAACCAGGACAGGAAACACATGCTTCCTCCGACACATCAAAAGTGGAATTTACAAGCAATAAAACACAGTTTCTTAATGAAACACACACGTTTGTTTCTCTGCTGCAGCCTCATTTGGTTTGTTTTGATCGGTAGCTTATGTTGGTTAATCTTAACAAGCTATTTTTAGATAGAAACTGGTTCCAATTACTTACTATTAGTGCTATATAAAGTCTCTATAAGATCTCCAACCTGATTTCTCATTTTCAATCTTTTTTTCGTCATTTTATGTGTTTTTGTGTAATTGTACGTCTTTATTTTGTTAATTTTGTGTGTTTTTTTCTGTAATTATGTGATTTTTGGGAAATTGTACATCTTTTTTTGGGGTCATTTTGTGTCTTTTTTAAGTAATTTTACGTATTTTTTTGGTCATTTTGTGTCTTGTTTCTGTAATATTGTGTTTTTTTGGAATTTTACAGCTTTTTTTTGGTCATTTTGTTTCTTTTTTTGGACATTTTACAGCTTTTTTTTGGACATTTTACAGCTTTTTTTGGTCATTTTGTGTCTTTTTTAAGTAATTTTGCTTATTTTTTTGGTCATTTTGTGTCTTGTTTCTGTAATATTGTGTTTTTTTGGAATTTTACAGCTTTTTTTTGGTCATTTTGTTTCTTTTTTTGGACATTTTACAGCTTTTTTCGTCATTTTGTGTCTTCTTTAAGTAATTTTACGTATTTTTTTGGTCATTTTGTGTCTTGTTTCTGTAATATTGTGGTTTTTTTGGATTTTTACAGCTTTTTTCGTCATTTTGAGTCTTTTTCTGGTCATTTCCTGTTTGTTTTTTTGGTAATTTTAAGTAATTTTTTGGCCATTTTACATCTTTTTTTGGCCTCTGCTATTGAAAAAGAGGTATCGCGAATCATTTATTTACACTGTCAAAAAATTTATATCATTGTTTAACTGTCTTGAGATGCACCGTTACATCCCACAGCAACATAAGTATTTCTTTGGACTCCTTTCAGCTCTTTAACTTTTCATAATGCACACTTTGTTTAGCACCATGCAACTTTGTTCAGGCAGCAAACTGTGGAAATTTACAGCCGTTCTGCGGCTAAAAACGAGCTCTAAGAGTGAACCAAAACAGTGAAACTGTCACTAAAACCAAAACAAAGAGCTAAAAAAGAGCTTTCAGACTGGAGCTCGGGGGATCGGCAGAGTTATGTGATAATTGTCACTTCAAGCAGCCCACAAAATCATTTAATCTGTTGTTGTACCATAAGCTGCTTTATGTTATTTATGCTGTTTTAATTGCAGCTCCAGAAGCCTCGCCCTCGGAGCTGCAGAAGCTCTGCTGGGAGATTTATAGCTGCAGGCAGCACACCTTGCAGGAGCAGCGAACCGTGATTCATCTGTTCAAAAAACACTGTTAGTGTTTCTGTTGGCGTCATTTACTGTAAACATACTGCAGGAATCACAGAGAAGTTAATGTGCATGAAAGGAAATATCACTGCAGCATGTTGGTACATATTTCATTCTGTTCAGACACATTTAGTTGAGCAGATTTCACATTTCACGTAGATTTTATGTTGTGTTTTGTCATTTTACGTCTTTTTTTTAGCAATGTTATGTCTTTAATGGGCATTTTACATCTTTTTTTAGTCATTTTACGTCTTTTTTTAGTCCTTTTACATCTTGTTTTAGACATAAGTCTTTTTTTTAGCAATGTTATGTCTTCAATGGTCATTTTAGTCTTTTTTTTTGTCATTTTACGTCTTTTTTTAGTCATTTTGCATCTTTTTAAAGTCATTTTACGTCTTTTTTTTGTCTTTTTATGTCTTTTTTTAGTCATTTTACGTCTTTTTTAAGTCATTTTACACCTTTCTTGGTCATTTTTTTGTCTTTTTTGAGTCATTTTACATCTTTTTGTAATTTAACTTTTTTTTTTTAATTTTGCGTCTTTGTTGGTCATTTTAGTCTTTTTTTAGTCATTTTATATCTTTTTTGGTCATTTTACATATTTTTTTAGTCATTTTACATCTTTTTGTAATTTTATATCTTTTTATGGTCATTTTACGTCTTTTTTAGTCATTTTACGTCTTTTTTAAGTCATTTTACGTCTTTTCTTTAGTAATTTTACGTCTTTTTTTAGTCATTTCACATCTTTTTTAGTCATTTTACATCTTTTTTTAGTCATTTTACGTCTTTTTTTTGTAATTTTAAGTCTTTTGTTGATCATTTTAGCCTTTTTTAGTCTTTTTTTTAGTCATTTTACTTCTTATTTTTAGTCATTGTACGTCTTTTTTGTAGTTTAACGTCTTCATTTTAGTAATTTTAAGTCTTTTGTTGGTCATTTTAGTCTTTTTTAGTCTTTTTTTCCCCTTTTATGTGTCTATTTTAGTCATTTTACGTCTTTTTTTTAGTCTCTTTGGTAACTTTCAGCCTGATTTGTCATTTTAAGCTCTCCTCAGTGTGTCTGCATTCAGATCCTGCAGGTTAAAACAGAAACAAGTGTTCAGACTGGGACATTAAAAGGTTACAGCGGTGAACTGCTTCTTCCGAATCTTCTCCCGTTTTCATTGAAAACGTGTGCGTGTCCTTTCCAGCACCAGAGAGAAGTCTCATAAGTCCTTAATGTGGTAATAGTTCCTGTGTAGTCCTGGATCAGACGAGTCTTCAGGTCCCAGCAGACGTTCTGCAGCCTCATAACTCTGCAGCAGCAGGATGACGGCGTGTGTTTTTACTGCCTACTGTACCACTGAAGCTGTGCTGTCACTCAGGAATGCTTCCTGTGAAACATGGACTCTACAGATAATAGATAATCTGCTTCAGCTCTCCGCGAGCTGATTCAGCAGAGAATTATTCTCTAATAATGTTTCTGTCTGGAACCAGTCTGCAGAAAGAGGAAGAAGCTGTCAGAGCCGTCCCAGCTGCAACACACAGACATATTTCTCATTTCACCTCTTTTTTTAGTGTCTTTACATTATATTTTTTAGTAATTTTTCGTCTTTTTTTTTGCCATTTTACTTCTTTCATTTTGTCCTAATACATATTGTTTTAGTAATTGAGTCCTTTTTTTTAATATAATTTTAGGTATTTTTTTAGTCCTTTTACATCTTTTTTTGTCCTTTTACAACTTTTTTTTAGTAATTTTACGTCTTTTTTTGTCAGTTAACGTGTTTTTTTTTTGTGATTTTACATCTTTTTTCAATCATTTTACGTCTATTTTAGTAATTATACGACTTTTTTAGTCATTTTACGTCTTTTTTCTGTCATTTTACGTCTATTTTAGTAATTTTAAGCCTTTTTTCAGTCGTTTTACGTCTATTTTAATCATTTTACGTCTTTTTTTATCTCTTTACATAATATTTTTAAAGTAATTTTACGTCTTTTTTTAGCCATTTTACTTCTTTCATTTTGTCCTTATACATATATTTTTTAGTAATTTTAGTAACTTTGAGTCCTTTTTGTCATTTTAGGTATTTTTTTAGTCCTTTTACATCTTTTTTTTGTCCTTTTACATCTTTTTTTAAGTCATTTTATGTCTTTTTTGTCATTTAAAGGTTTTTTTTGTTATTTTCCATCTTTTTTTTAGTAATTTTGCGTCTTTTTTTAGTAACACTGAGTCCTTTTTGTCATTTTCCATCTTTTTTAGTATATTTACGTTTTTTTTTGTCACTTAATGTGATTTTTTTTGTCATTTTACATCTTTTTTTGTTAGTAATTTTACGACTTTTTTAGTCATTTTAATTTTTTTTTGTCATTTTACGTGTATTTTCAATTATTTTATGTCTATTTTAGTAATTCTACAACTTTTTTAGTCATTTTAAGTCATTTTTAGTCATTTTAAGTCTTTTTTAGTCATTTTATGTCTTTTTTCAGTCATTTTAGTGTAATGTATGTCTTTTATTGCTCATTTGTTGTCTTTTTATTAGTTTTTTTGACATTTAACATTTTGTTTTAGTAATTTTACTTCTTTCTTTTAGTCACTTTAGTCCTTTTTAAGTCATTTTTTGGGTCATTTTACGTCCTTTTATGTCTTTTTGAGCATTTTAAGTCTTTTGTTGCTCATGGGTCAAAGTCTATTCTTCCCATTTGAATTTCGAGATAGATAGATAGATAGATAGATAGATAGATAGATAGATAGATAGATAGATAGATAGATAGATAGATAGATAGATAGATAGATAGACAGACATCTGAATTACATATATGCAGATAAAACATGGAAATAAAAAATGAAAAGTGGAGTCAAACTGAAAACTAAGCTTCTAGATAAACCACATAAAGGAAAAAAACTTGTTTTGTTGTCTTATAACACAATATATACTGCAAACTAGGACACAGCAAAGCTCTGAATTTCAAAGCAAAACGTCTAAAACAAATGGAAACCCGCAGAATATAAAGTTATGGTATGCTGAAATAGGGCAGCTGCAAATCCACTTGTTATTCTTGCATATTCCTCCTCACTTCTGTCTTGATTTCTTCCACAGCGGGGCTTCTGAAATAATGAGCCACCATGCAGCATTTATAGATTTAAAAAATAAAGGCCTCGCTGTGTCTCTTAAAGCAGCAATTAGGTGACATCCACCCAGCGAACACGAGGGAACAGATGAATAAACGAGCCCAGAGATGCTCACACATGCAGGACATGACTCTTCATTTAATGCCACACATTTAATTTTAAAGAGCGAATAGTTTCCTGGGAGAAAAGGTGTGTGTGGCGGAAACACGAGACAAAAGAGAGGCTTTGTTTTACGGCGCTGGAAGCCACCACTTAGCTCTTTGATATGCCCTCCCCCTGCAGGGATCTGTTCCTGTGACATTTATACGCTACTTTTACAAGATAATGCATGTTCCCTCAACGTATAGTTACAGCTCCCACTGTTGATTGTTGGAGGCTGAAGTGAAACGTATGTAAAAACCACCAGCACTCTGTGTGTCTCAACAAGTTCTGCAGCAGCAGCAGCGTTATGTAAAGCTGACAGCTCCACAAACCGGATTTTAGTCATTTTAAGTCTTTTGTTGGCCATTTTAGTCTTTTTTAGTCTTTTAATCCACTTTTATGTGTCTATTTTTGTCATTTTACATCTTGTTTTTGTCATTTTACGTCTTTTTTTTAGTCACTTTACATCTTTTTTTGTAATTTTATGTGTTTTTTTTTTTAGTAATTTTAAGTCTTTGTTGGTCATTTTAGTCTTTTTTAGTAATTTGACGTCTGTTTTTAGTCATTTTTTATCTTTTTTGGTCATTTTACGTCTTTTTTAGTCATTTTACATTTTTTTGTAATTTTATGTCTTTTTTGTAATTTTACGTCTTTTTTTGTAATTTTAAGTCTTTGTTGGTCATTTTAGTCTTTTTTAGTCATTTTACGTCTTTTTTTTAGTCATTTTAAGTCTTTTGTTTGTCATTTTAAGTCTTTTGTTTGTCATTTTAAGTCTTTATTTTAGTCTTTATTTTACGTCTTTTTTTAGTCATTTTGCGTCTTTTTTTGTCATTTTACGTCTTTATTTTAGTAATTTTAAGTCTTTTGTTGGTCATTTTACGTCTTTATTTTAGTAATTTTAAGTCTTTTGTTGGTCATTTTACGTCTTTATTTTAGTCTTTTTATCCCCTTTTATGTGTCTATTTTTGTCATTTTACATCTTGTTTTTGTAATTTCGTCTTTTTTTAGTCATTTTTTATCTTTTTTGGTCATTTTACGTCTTTTTTAGTCATTTTACATTTTTTTTTGTCATTTTATGTTTTTTTGTAATTTTACGTCCTTTTTTTGTAAGTTTAAGTCTTTGTAGGTGATTTTAGTCTTTTTTAGTCATTTCTTGTCATTTCTTGTCATTTCTTAGTATTTTTACGTCATTTCTTTAGTAATTTTTTGTCATTTTTTGTCATTTTTTATCTTTTTTGGTCATTTTACGTCTTTTTTAGTCATTTTACATTTTTTTTGTAATTTTATGTCTTTTTTGTAATTTTATGTCTTTATTTTAGTAATTTTAAGTCTTTTGTCGGTCATTTTGCGTCTTTATTTTAGTCTTTTTATCCCCCTTTATGTGTCTATTTTTGTCATTTTACATCTTGTTTTTTGTCATTTTACGTCTTTTTTTTAGTAAGTGTTAGTTTTACCGACAGCTCCGACTGTTGATTGTTGGAGGCTGAAATGAAACGTATGTAAAAACCAGCAGCACTCTGTGTGTCTCAACAAGTTCTGCAGCAGCAGAAAGCAGCGTTATGTAAAGCTGACAGCTCCACAAACGGGATGAATCTTTGAGTGTAACTGTGGTGGCGAACCAGAGGAATGTGTCAGTTGTCAGTCAGATAAAAAAAGGCCTTAATGAGTTTTAAACGTGTTTAGTTTGGCCTGGAGGAACAGTAATTGTCTCACGCTTCATTAGGAATCAAACACTCTGCTCTTCAGAGCCTCTTCAGTCTGTAAACCACCAAAAAATCCACCTTTGTTGTGAGTTCAGCAGCTTAAAACGACCCACAGTCCTGTTTGTTGTAGTGTGGCGCCCTCTAGTGGTCAGAGATGAGAGATGATAGATGAGATGATACGTTACGATCTTCAGTGCTGAGCTACGACTTCTTTTCCAAACCCTGACCACATTTTTATAAACGAAACCAAGTATTTCTGTGGCCCAAACCGAACTATACACAGATACAGACAGATAGTTAGTTTTTTTAAGTCATTTTAAGTCTTTTTTTAGTCATTTTACATATTTTTTTAGTTATTTTAAGTCATTTTTTTGTCATTTAACATATTTTTTTAGTTATTTTAAGTCATTTTAAGTCTTTTTTTAGTTATTTTAAGTCATTTTTTAGTCATTTAACATATTTTTTTAGTTATTTTAAGTCATTTTAAGTTTTTTTTTAGTCATTTTACATATTTTTAAAGTTATTTTAAGTCATTTTTTAGTCATTTAAAGTCTTTTTTAGTCATTTAAAAATTGTTTTGTCATTTTTAGTCATTTAAAATCTTTTTTTCGTCATTTAACATATATTTTTTTGTTATTTTAAGTCATTTTAAGTCATTTTAAGTCATTTTTTTAGTCATTTAACATATTTTTTAGTCATTTTAAGTCATTTTAGGTCATTTTTTTTGTCATTTAACATATATTTTTATTTATTTTAAGTTATCTTTTTTAGTCATTTAACGTATTTTTAGTCATTTAAAGTCTTTTTTAGTCATTTAACATATTTTTTTAGTCATTTTAAGTCATTTAAGGTAATTTTAGTCATTTAACGTATTTTTAGTCATTTAAAGTCTTTTTTAGTCATTTAACATATTTTTGTAGTCATTTTAAGTCATTTAAGGTAATTTTTAGTCATTTAACGTATTTGCATAACTTGCATAATATTTCTGGTGAAATGCTGCAGGATGCAATCAGTGGACACTAGAGCAGCATAAATATCCTGCAACGAGTTCAACGGTGACCATAATGTTCATAACAGATGTCGGACAGTGATATTCAAAGCATCATTTATGCATTTTATGTTAGATTTGAAAGATGATTTCCAACAACAAACACTATTCCTACTTGGAGAAACAAAGTTCAGTGCATCCAAAAAGAAACAACAAAATATGTTAAACGTACACATATTGTGTATGCAGTGCATCATGTGTGATTTTTTGTGTTTTCTTTAGCTACTCTGCATGTTCATTGACCATTTCAAAGATGATTTCCAACAACAAACACAATAATTTAAGCTGCGTTTTGCATTTCCCAACAGCTGAAGTATTCCTACTTGGAGAGAAAAAAGTTCCGTGCATCCAAAAAGAAACATACAATAGTTATCTACTGAAAATATGTTAAACGTACACATATTGAGTATGCAGTGCATTGTGTGTGATTTTGGGGATGATGGGAATGTTTTTCTTTTCATGTTTGTGGTCCTAAATGTTGAGCTGCGGTTTGAGCTACATGAGAAGCTGACGGACCACCAGAGTAATTACAGTTTTCATCCTGAAGGGAACGTAAACGAGGAGCAGATTTCATGACAATCCTTCCAATAGTTGTGGAGATATTTCACTCCAAACCACAAAAACCACGTTGTGATTGGTCCTGAGGGGCTCTGGAAGTCTTCACAAAGGTCTGAAGACAATAGACGGAGTTATTGTTGAGATGTTTCCCTGCTGACAGACAGACAGAACGCCTGCAGCAACGCCGCCAGCTCGGCTTAAAAACACCAGAAGAAAAACCCCAGAAGCATTTAGGACCTTAGAAAGAGTAAAAGTCTTTCCTCACCGGAGCTGCATGGAGCAGGTCTGCAGGAGGTCAAAGGTCACCTGCTGTCAAACTGCTCCCAGGACGGAGACGAGGCGCTCTGCACAACCTGACAGAGACAAAACACAGGTTTAAAGTAGAGGACAGAGTCAAAAACAGGACAAAAAGGATCAAAGAGACGATCTCAGACACCAGGAGAAATATTCTGACTATAGAGAGAATAAAAGGAGGAGGAAGATAGAAAGCAAGAAGTGGGTAAAAACTGATTTGAATAACTTCCTGTCGCATGCAGCTTTCAAAATAAGAGCACAGTGTGTTAACAGAATCCACCACAGAAGAAGACTGTCAAAATAAGATGTCTTTAAAAAGTATGACCCCACATTTTATATATATTTTAGTCATTTTACATCTTTGTTTTTTTATTCATTTTACTTTTTTTGGGTCACTTTAAGTCCCTTTGATCATTTTAGGTCTTTTTAGTCATTTTATGTTTTTTTTTTTTTAGTAATTTTACTTTTTTTTTGTCATTTTAAGTCACCTTGGTCATTTTAAGTCTTTTTTTGTTATTTTGTGTCTTTGTTTGGCCATTTTAATTTTCCTTGTCATTTTACATCTTTTTTTAAATAATTTTACATCTTTTTAGGTTATTTTGTGCCTTTTTTAAGTAATTTACGTTGCTTAAGATAAAAGCATCTGTTAAATGACATTGTATAATTGTAGAATTTTACGTCCTTTTTTAGTCATTTTAAGTATATATTTTGCCACTTTAAGTCTTTATTTCATCAACATCATTTTATAGTCATTTTACATCTTTTTAAAGTCATTTTAAGTCTTTTTTTTTTTTTTTTTACATTTTATGTCCCTTTGGTAATTTTAGGCCTGATTTATCATTTGTGTCTATTTTTGTCATTTTATGTAATTTCTAGTCATGTTAAGTCTTTTTTTAGTCATTTTTACGTCTCTTTTAGTCATTTTACATCTTTTTTTGTTGTTGGTCATTTTAGTCTTTTTTAGTCTTTTTATCCCCTTTTTGTGTCTATTTTTGTCATTTTACATCTTGTTTTTGTCATTTTACATCTTGTTTTTGTCATTTTTACGTCTTTTTTTAGTCATTTTAAGTCCCTTTGGTCATTTTAAGCCTGATTTGTCATTTTGAGTCTTTTTTTGTTATTTTATGTAATTTTTTTGTCTTTTTTAATCATTTTACGTCTTTTCAGGTTATTAGGTAGTCATTTTACTTATTACTTACATTTTTTCTGTCACTTTACTGTCTAGAATGACTTTTTTAGTCATTTTAAGTCACGTCTTTATTTAGTCATTTATGTATTTTTTTTGGTCATTGTAAGTCTTTTTTTGTCTTCTTTTGTTGTCATGTGACTGAGGGTCATGTGACTGAGGGTCATGTGACTGAGGGTCATGTGACTCTCCTCCTGTTTAAACTGTAACTCTGCTGCTGCTCTGCATGGATGTGAGGAACGAGTCTGTTCATGTCTGATCTCTGTGGTTACAGCAACACAAACTGTCCAAACACTCGATATCTGGAAACCTTCACCTGGAATCACTCCCTCGGCTAGAAACAAGCTCGTTTTTAACATGTTTGCCAATCAGAATGTATCCATAATAACCTGCAACCACTGAAACCTGGCAACACCAAGTCAGGCGTCACTCATCAGGACGTTTAATTCAGCTATGTGCTGTTTTCTCAGACAGATACAGACGAGTAGAGAGTCTTCAGGAGTCCTTCACTCACTGATAACAATATGCAAAACCCCCAGAAACACATTCCACCAGTTAATGATGCACAGCCACTCTGTTTATGCTTCAAACTGAAGACTTTTACAGTGAAAAACATGATATTATTATTAGAATTATGAGTTTATAACACACAAACACAAATGTTTACTAATGTCGCTTTTGATTTTTGATAATTTTGTGCCTTTTTTGTAATTTTATTTCTTTTTTTGGTAGTTTTACATCCTTTTTTAGTCATTTAGCCTCTTTTTTTTAGTAATTTTACATCTTTTTTGGTAGTTTTACATCTAGTCTATTTCAATTATTTTATGGATTTTTTGGTACATTTGTGCCTTTTATTAGTCATTTAACATTTCACTTATTTTTTAAAATTATTTTACTATTACTATACTTACTATTACTATACTTACTATTACTATACTATATTTTTTTTAAAATCTGTTTTGGTAATTTTGCAATTTTCTTAAATTTTTAAGTTATTTTACTACTTTTTTTTTTTTGACATTTTGCATTTTTTTTAAATATTTTGTGTCTTTTTTGGTAATTTTGTGCATTCTTTAGTCATTTAACAGCTTTTTTTTAGTCACTTTTTAAACATTTCAAAGACTTATATTAATTTCCTAGAAACTCAGCCTTCCTCTAACATTAACCATTGACCCAAATATCAGATTTTTCACAATTAGGGACACGTCTGTTAGACAAGCTGTCCCCAATTAACTGGTTTTTAGTCTGAAAAGTGTCCCTGTAGGTAGGTCACACACACACACACACACACACACACACACACACACACACACACACACCTCATGCGGTCTCTTCTACAGTAATGCAGCAGTGACCTCTAGTGTAAATATGGTGGACACACTTCTCCAGCAGGTAATAAACAGGTTCAGGGTCCTAAAGTCCAAACTGGCTTTAATAATCTGCATTTACTCATAATTATTAGTAAACAACAAATCAATTAACTTGTGCCTTTATCTAGTAATTTTATTTATTTTTTATTTTTTTTGTAATTTCACGTCTTTTTAAAATAATTTTACGTCTTTTATGTCATTTTTTTAACATTTCATGGACTTACATTAATTTCCTAGAAAGTCACTCTAACACTAGCCTTCCTCCAACGTTATATATATATATATATATATGTATATGTATATATATATATATACATATATATAATTCTACATCTTGTTTGGTAGTTTTGTGCCTTTTTTGTCATTTTACTTCTTTTTTTACTCATTTTACGTCATTTTTTTACTCATTAAAGGTGTTTTTTAGTCATTTTATGTCTTTTTAGAATCATTTTGTTTCTTTTTTTGGTAAAGTTGTGCCTTTTATAATCATTTCACATCTTTTTATAATAATTTGGTGTCTTTTTTGGTAAATTTATGCCTTTTTATAATAATTTTACTTATTTTTTTTAAATCATTTTACGTCTTTTTACAATAAGTTTCTTCTTCTTTTTTAATAATTTTACATCTTTTTTTCCAAATTTTCCATCTATCTTAAATAATTTTGGGTCTTTTGGGTACCCTGAATGTTCCTATTGGAGGCAGACATTAGCTTTAATAATGTGCATTTACTTATAATTATTAGTAAACAACAAATCAATTAACTTGTGCCTTTATCTAGTAATTTTACTTATTTTTAAGTAATTTTGTGTGGTTTTTTTTGTCATTTTACGTGTTTTTTTCAAAATAATTTTACGTCTTTTTAAGTCCTTTTTTAAACATTTCATGGACTTACATTAATTTCCTAGAAAGTCACACATACTTAACAAATGTATTAGACCACTGGTTATAGATCGATACAGTCTATATGCTATGGATCAGTATTTGGGTTAATTGTGTCAGATTTGGTGATTATGGAGCCCCCCTGTGGACAGAGGAGGTAGTGCACACTGTATTATTTGGTTGTCTTTAAAACTGGGATAGTTGCTATGTTGTATAGAAAATGTAATATTTATATATTCTCTCTCTCTCTCTCACACACACACACACACACACACACACACACATACACATACATACTGTATACAGTGCTTAACAAATGTATTAGACCACCATTTCATGCCCAAGTGTCCTCAATTAACATCATTAGTAATTACCAAAATTATTTTGTATGTTTCTGTAATGGTTAATACAGCAGTATGGATTGAAGACTACATACAACAGAACACTTCTGATATTTTTACGGCTAAAAAACAATTATTATTATCTATGAATTATCAAATTTACTGGTTTACAAAAAAACTGTAAAAATAGTAAAGCACACTTTTATTTCTTGATTAAGATGTGAGATTATAGTTATTTACTTGTATGTGTGTATGTATATATATATATATATATATATATATATATATATATATAATATAGCAACTATCCCAGTTATATAGACCAAATCATACAGTGTGCACTACCTCCTCTGTCCACAGGGGGGCGCCATAATCACCAAATCCAAATCTTATGTATAGAATAGACTGTATGGATCTATAACCGGTATTTACATAATTCTACATCTTTTTTGGTAGTTTTTTTTTTACTCATTAAAGGTCTTTTTTTTGTTGTTGTAATGTTACGTCTTCTTACAATAATTTTGTTTCTTTTTGGGTAATTATGTGCCATTTTTTAGTCACTTTACTTCTTTCTTAGTAATTTTAAGACTTTTTTTTGTAATTTTCCGTCTATCTTAAATAATTTTACGTCCTTTGGGTAATTTTGTGCCTTTATCTAGTAATTTTACTTATTTTAAAAGTAATTTAATTACACAATTAACCCAAATCCTGATCTATAATCCTCTTTAGAAACGATTTTTTAATGTAATTTAATAGTAAAAAGTTCTTTACCTTACTGGTCGTGTTTCCAGCCACTGAGGAGCATTTAGACATTTTCCAGCCTGGAAACAACAGACATTAATATAAATAAACTGGAATAAACTCTCCATTCACACTGATTTCACACTGACCTCGGCCTCAGTGGACCCTAAAATATAAGATAATTACAAATGCAAGAGATTTTTGTTTCTATTTTTGCCTAATTCTCGCCTCAAAATGTGTTCAAAAGTTAATTTTAGTTGACTTTTACCTGTAAATTATGAAAGTTCGGCCCCCCGGATGCGATGATTCTTCTTCTTTGGTGTTTATTGGAAGTTGAAAAACTAACTAGTAGGTGTATTACCGCCACCTGCTGGAGGAAAAGATTAGCACACAAGAAAAATAACAACAATTAGATTCTCTATTTCAGTCCCATTTCTGTTAAATATTTATATATTTTATGAATATTACATATCTATCTATCTATATATATCCTAGATAAATAAAACATAAATAAATAAATTACAACCAAAACAAATAAAATAGACTTTCAGGCTGTTGACAGAACATTGCAATGTGATAATCATTTTGTATTATATTATTTTATCATTAAAATAAAACATAAACAGCTGGAATGGCTGCTTGGGAAATATTATTATTCTATTATTATTAATTTCTACATATTTTACTGTGCTGTAAAATTAAAAGAACATAATTGGGATCGGCTCCAGCCCCTCCGAGACCCAAGGAGGATCAGCGGTTAAGGAGAATAAATGAAAGTAAGCACAGAAAGAGAGAGATAGTTCTCTACATTTCAATTACAACATGCAACTATCTGAGAATATCCTGAGAGTATCCTTGCAGTTTCTCTGGGGAATGAGGTTACAGTTTGTGTTAGTGACCTCAGTGAAACAGGAACTCCAGACAGGGACAACAGATGTAAAGAGGGGCAGCAGTGAAAATGTCTCCTGTAATTGTATAATTTATAATTTTTATTTTACTTCCACTATACATGGATGAGTTTGTTTTGTCATTTGACATATTTTTTAAGTCATTTTACTTCTTTTTAAAATACTTTTGTGTCTCTTTTTGGTAATTTTGTGCCTTTTTGAGTAATTTTTCTTCTTTTTTAAATCATTTTATGTCTTTTTTGTAATTTTGTGCCTTTATTGATCATTTTACTTCCTTTTGTAGTAATTTTGTAGTCTTTTTCAGTCATTTTTGAATAATTTTAGTAATTTCACATCGTTTATTTGTAATTTTAGTCATTTTAGGGCACAGTTTGTGTTCGTGACCTCAGTGAAACAGGGATCCAGACAGATGTAAAAGGGGGGCAGCAGAAAACTTTAACCCCTCGACGTAGGACATTATGTACAAATGAGATAATCACAAACCTAAGAAGCCTAAAGCTTGTGATCCTATAATCTCATATCATATCCTGTCGCTTTACTTGATATTCTGATGTAGAAACACTCTTATTTCCCCTGTAACCTTTAGTTTGTTGTGTCATTTAGTGACTCTGGAGGACACAGTCAGCTGGCCCTCCTCTCACTGCGCATGCTCGGGGTTTAATCTCCACGCATGCGCCCTCCCGCCCTGTCCCTCCCCTATATAAATGCCGAGCTCCGCGTCTCTTCCACCTTCAGCCATTTTGAACCATGTTAGGATCCGCTGTGGGACGCTGCTGCACCGGGGCTCTGCAGGCTCTCCGGCCCGGCCCCCTCAGGGCCCTGCTCGGGTCCCCCGCCGTCCTCTCACGTAAGTCCCCTACATGCTCGGCCATTTTCATCCGAATAAACCCGATAAAAAGTCACTTTTTAACGCGTTTTATCCAGAAGGGCAGGGATGCTAATGTTAGCATCCGCTAGCAACACGTTGACTGAACCGGCGCTGCCGCTGCAGGCCTTAACGCTAAAATAACCTTTAAAAAGTCCAATTAAACTAACAACAAGTATCAATATGTGTGCATATAAGCTCGCTCGACATGTGTGATGCATTAGTTGTTAGATAATTAGTGATTTTATCGCGCTAGCAGCAATGACCTTTAGTGAATGACATGCGGAGCTGCAGGATGCTAACTTAACAGCTACATTCTCCGCTTTTAGGACAAAATGATTGACATTTTACAGCTTTCTGCAACATGTAAACTCATGCATTATGTTCATCCACTAGTAATAAAGGGCGTGAAGTCTGTGTTAATGTGTATTTGTTGTTAAATGTCCTGTATTTGTCGTTAGCAGCAGTTAGCATCTTTAGCTCCCATTGAGCTTCATTCATCTGTCATTCCTCCACGTTTACTGGCTTTAGTCGGAGATAAACAGCTTGTTGCAGGTTGAAAGCGGTTAAATGTAGTTGTAGCATAAACCTAAACACTTGGTAGTTGGTTACAGGTGTCACTCGTTAATTTAAGTTGTGTTTTATAAGCTGATTCATTGTTTAAAGACTTGACATTGAGCCAAATGGGCCAAACACGCAGTTTGTTTAGCTTCTGTCTGCAGCTTCAGAGGCTTGTTGGAGACTAATGTCTCCTCTTGGTACCACAAGGTCATGACTGGAGCAGCAAAAAGACTCAGAATGACCTTAAAGGGTGGAAAATGACATAAAATTACCCAAAAAAGTATATTAAATTACCAAAAAGATACAAAATGAAGGTGGAAAACGACATAAAATGACCAAAAACAGGTGTAAATAAGACACAAAATTACCAAAAAGATGTCAAAATATAATTTTTTTTTTTAGGGTGGAATAATATACAAGATTATCAATAGACACAATTACCAAGAACAGATTTAAAGAAGACAAAATTGGAAATTGGGGTGGAAAAAATGCACAAAATAAACAAAATTTTTGTAATTTTGTGCCTTTTTTAAGTTATTCTGTCTTTTTTTTGGAAAAACACACAGAATTAGCTTAGAGACAACAATCACTTGACATCGAGACAAATTTTCCCAAACATGCAGTTGTTTGTCTGCAGCTTTAGAAGCTTGTTGGAGACTAATTCCTCCTCCTCTTGGCTCCACAAGGTCATGGCTGGAGCATCAAAAAGACACAGAATCACCTTAAAGGGTGGGGAATGACATAAAATTACTCAAAAAATTATATTAATTTACCAAAAAGATACAAAATTAAGGTGGAAAACGACCAAAAACAGATGTAAATAAGACAAAAAATTACCAAAAAGACGTCAAAATATATTTAAAAAAATAGGGTGGAATAATGCACAAAATTATCAATAGACACAACATTACCAAAAACGGATTTAAAGAAGACAAAATTGGAAATTGGGGTGGAAAAAAAGCACAAAATTAACAATTTTTTTTGGTAATTTTGTGTCTTTTTAAGTTCACTTTTTTAAAATGTCTTTCTGTAATTTTGTCTTTCAAAAAAAAACACACAAAATAAGTTTAAAGACAACAATCACTTGACATTGAGACAAATTTTCCCAAACATGCAGTTGTCATGTCATGTTGGAGGTCATGACTGTAGCATCAAAAAGACAGTTATTAAAGACACAAAATTACCCAAAAAGATGCACAAAATGACCAATTAAAGATACAAATTGACTAATGAATGAGATAAAATTACCAAAAATAACACAAAGCTTTGCTAATTTGATGGAAACTCACTAATTCACATTTTCTTTTTTGCAACAAATTTCAGGATTTTGCTTCGAATTTGCTTCGAGTGTTATTATTAAGGATTTGGTGGACATAAAAAAAACAAAAACAAATGACCAAATAAAGACACAAAATTACCTCAAAATGACCAAAAACGGATGTAAATAAGACACAAAAGTACCTAAAAAGATACAGAATTAGGGTAGAAAAATACTCAAAGACCAAAAAACTCACGGCTAGTTTTAGAGCAACTAGAGACAACAATCAGTTGACAGTTTGGACAAAACGTGCAGCTGTTTGTCTGCAGCTTTTCAGACTCGTGTTGCAGACTAATTCCCCTAAAAGGTCGTGATGTTTCCTGTCTGTCTGACTCTGATCTTTCTGTGTTTGCAGGTAGAGACTATGTCGCACCCGCCGCCGCTGCTGCCGCCGCCGCCGGCCGCATCGTGGCCGTCATCGGCGCTGTGGTGGACGTCCAGTTCGACGAGGGTCTCCCTCCCATCCTCAACGCCCTGGAGGTGGCCGGCCGCGAGTCCAGGCTCGTCCTGGAGGTCGCTCAGCATCTCGGTGAGCCACTTCAACTCTCTAATTCTCACTTTAACATTAAACTATACACTGCTTAATACTGCATAATCATCTAAACAAAGTCTAGACTCTGGGTAAACAAGATTTTTCTTCAGTTTCTTGTTCATTTTGATGTCTGGTTCAACTAAAGGTTAATTTGTTTGGACAAATATAATAACAAATATATCTGATAGTTTAATTTAAGAGCTGATATCTAGACATTTAACAATTTTATTCATCACGATTTTGTTTCTATTTTGATCATTTTGAAATGACCAAAACAGACGTAAAAATAGATGCAAAAATTACAAAATTATCAAAATTGAAACAAATTGACCAAAAATACAGTCATGGAAAAAATGATTAAACCACTCTTGCTTGATTGTGGTTATCATGAATGTTTCCATTACTGTAGATGTTAAAAATGACCAAAAATCCATTAAAAAATAACTAAAAAAGACACAAAATAGACATTTAACATGGTTTTATTGATAATGATTTGGGTTATTGTCAATAAAACCATGTTAAAACATGATATCAGCTTTTAAATTTAGCAGCTCTTAGCAGCTATTTTTGTTATGTTTGTCCAAACAAATGTACCTTTAGTTGTACCAGCCATTAAAATGAGCAAGAAACAGAAGAAAAAGGGTGGTCTAATAATTTTTCCATGACTGTTTGTTTGTACCTGGTCAACTAGACTTCCAGGTTTTAGTTGTTTTCCTGTTTTGTTTTTACCTGTATGTTTTATCTATGTTCTGGTTTTATAACCATATTAGAGCAGAATAAGTTCATCCTTTTCCACAGCAATTGATTTTTATAAATCTGGAGAATATTAAATATGGAAAAGAAATATTAAAACATCCTAGATTAATAAAACATAAATATATAAACTTCAGCCAAATCAAATAAAATAGACTTTCTATTTTTCCCTGTAAAAATAGCACTTTATAAATAAAGTTTGACTTGCTTACTGAAATTAACGTGTGTTTCAGGGGAGAACACAGTGCGTACCATCGCCATGGACGGTACCGAGGGTCTGGTCCGGGGACAGAAGGTTCTGGACACCGGGGCCCCCATCAGAATCCCCGTGGGCCCCGAGACTCTGGGCCGCATCATGAATGTGATCGGGGAGCCCATCGACGAGAGGGGCCCCATCTCCACCAAGCAGTGAGTCCACTTCACAACACAAACACACATTTACACTAGGGTTGTCAAAAGTATCGATACTCAAAAAAATATCGATACTAAAACGTATCTGGATAAAATACACATTTTCAAAAGAATCGAGTATCTGAAGCTTGTTATCATAGTTGCAGTTTCTTTTTGCAAAACTGTTTTTATTATAAATATTTAACTTATGGTTCTGTTAATTTTTACATGTTGCATTTTTCTTAATAAAAATATTTCTGTTAAATTTTGGGGTCTTTGTTTTTATCCTCGTGGTATCGAAAATGGTATCGAGTATTGAATATTTTCCTGATTATCGGTATCGAGTTGAACATTTTAGTATGGTGACAACCCTAGTTTACACAGATTAAATGGCCTGAAAAACCTCAGATTTCCCTCTTAAAAACGTCTTTTCTGCTCCCAGGACGGCCGCCATCCACGCTGAGGCGCCCGAGTTCACCGACATGAGCGTGGAGCAGGAGATCCTGGTGACGGGCATCAAGGTGGTGGACCTGCTGGCCCCCTACGCCAAGGGAGGCAAGATCGGTACGTGGTGCAGCCAAGGCTAGAAGAGTTCTGGGTTATTTTTAAATTCATTTTTAGAGTGAGATGGCTAGTTTTGAGTTTATTTTTTGGAAAATGTTTAGTTTTTTTTGTAATGAGGTATTTGTTGGGTCCAGATTCAATAAGGTCACAATAAATGTTCCTTTATTTCCTTTGTCTGATCCATCTCAGCCCCAATAAGTTTATTAAGTCATAAAACCAGATGGATGAAATAGATTTCATATCAACAAAAAGGTTTACAGATGAAAAAACTTGATAAAAACGAAGGACATTTTCATTATAATTTTAGTTAGTTTAGGAACCATAAAATACAGTTTCAATAGAGGTTTTTTAAAAAACTGTTTTTATTTCAGTTAACGAAAATGTTTTTTTCCGTTATTTCTTTAATGTTGTATCCAAGGTTATTATAGTTAACGAAACTAAATTGCGCTTCAGGAGATTTTGAAGCAACAAAAAGATAAAAAAAATACTCAAAATGACTAGTAAAGATGCAAAATTGTCAAAATGGAAAGATTTCATATCGACCAAAAAGCATTGCGGATGAAAAAGTTGCCAAAAACGAAGGACATTTTCACTGTAATTTTAGTTAGTTTTAGTTATCGTTTTTTAAACTTTTTATTTCAGTTAACACATTTTTTTTCAATTCTAGTTTTTGTTATTTTCTGTAGTTTCCGTTAACTATAATAACCTTTTGATACAACATTTAATTGTGGTTCAGGAGATTTTGAAGCCACACAAAATTACCAATAAAGATGTAAAATAGACTCAAAGAGTCAAACTTCCCCGTAACCAAGGCTTGTTTGTGCTGGCTGCAGGTCTGTTCGGAGGAGCCGGTGTGGGGAAGACTGTATTGATCATGGAGCTGATCAATAACGTGGCCAAGGCTCACGGTGGTTACTCCGTGTTCGCCGGCGTGGGAGAGAGAACCCGCGAGGGAAACGACTTGTACCACGAGATGATCGAGTCCGGAGTCATCAACCTGAAGGACACCACCTCCAAGGTAAGCCCCGCCCCCAAAACACTTTAACGTCCCTTTAATCCTCAGAAGTCCCAGCATTCACGTTAACTAACCCTTTGGAGTTTCAGGCTTTTTTGTTGGTTTTTGACTCCTTTTCATTCTGCCTGTAAACAAACCACTTAAATCTTTACCATGACGTGTTGGTAGCATTGTTTTCAAGAAAACCTCACCTATATGACCTGATTTTTACTTTTTCATTTTGACTTACTGGATCAACATTTTGAACACAAAGTTTAAAAAAAAAAAAAAAAAAACACACCATAAAACATGAAAAACAAACCAAAAATGCACACAAAATTACAAAAAACACACATAAAACATGAAAAACAAACCAAAAACCCACACACAAAATTACAAAAAACATAATAAAAATACAAAAAACACATTTAAAAACAGTATTAAAAAATAAACAGTAAACACAAAAGATTGCATTACAAATGCTAAATGCACAAAGCTAAATTAGAAAAATCTCTGCAAAAGTAAAATCATGTTTCAACACTTTGAGGTGTTTTTTAAATTTTATTTTATTACTTTTGCTAAAAGGGGATTGATGCATTAAATGTGACATGTAAACTTGTGTAAAAGCCAAAACTTTAGAGTTCAGCTGCCAGCAGGAAACATGCTGCTGGAAGTTTCTACATTGTGACGTCATGAAGAAGTCGTTCTCCAGATGGTTAATGTTTAAATCTGCCCCCTGTCCTCCCTGTGTGTCCTGTAGGTGGCGCTGGTGTACGGCCAGATGAACGAGCCCCCCGGTGCTCGTGCCCGCGTGGCTCTGACCGGTCTGACCGTGGCCGAGTATTTCCGTGACCAGGAGGGTCAGGACGTGCTGCTCTTCATCGACAACATCTTCCGCTTCACACAGGCCGGCTCCGAGGTCCGTACCAGTTATTAATACAGGGCTTCTAACTAGACCTGTTAGGATTAAAAACATATTATTATTACTACTGACCCCGGTCCTGTCCCCCTGCAGGTGTCTGCCCTGCTGGGTCGTATCCCCTCTGCTGTGGGTTACCAGCCCACTCTGGCCACTGACATGGGAACCATGCAGGAGAGAATCACCACCACCAAGAAGGGCTCCATCACGTCTGTGCAGGTAAACAAACAAACACCTCACTAGAAGCTTTAAAGACATTAAAATGCCTGGAAAACCTCTGATTGGTGATTTTATTTTCTGTAAATTCAACAGAAGTGTCAACTCTTCCTACTAAATAATAGATTTTTCAGCCTCTGTAGCAGATAGAAATGAAATTCATAAAGTATGTGAGAGCTTATAGCTGTTATATCTGAGCTCCCTCCGCTATAGTCGTCTTCACCATGATTTATAAGTTCTGGAAAAGTCCCATGATGCATTGAGACACTCCCACATGGATTCTCATTTTGTCTTTTTTTTAAAAAAAATTTTTTTAGGCATTTTGTGTCCCTTTTTTCTTTTAGGCATTTGTGTCTTTTTATAGGCTTTTTGTGTCTTTTTTTTTTTTTTTTTATAGGCTTTTTGTGTCTTTTTTTTATATAGGCTTTTTGTGTCTTTTAGGCATATTGTGTCCTTTTTTAGGCATTTTGTTTCCTTTTTTATAGGCTTTTTTTAGGCATTTTGTGCATTGCGACACTCCCACATGTATCCTGATGCATTTCATTGGCCAAGAGACCGAAAATAGGTGGAAAAAACTACAAATACTACAAAACGTTGTATCCATTTTCTATTCTTTAATGGTAGAATAACAACATCACCCCAACAGGTTTTAATGGTAGAAAGCGGTGATGTTTTCCCGCCTTAAACGTGTTAACTGACCGTGTTCTGATCTTGATGTGGTGTCTCTCCTCCAGGCCATCTACGTGCCCGCTGACGATCTGACTGACCCCGCCCCCGCCACCACCTTCGCTCACTTGGACGCCACCACCGTGTTGTCCCGTGCCATCGCCGGTCTGGGTATCTACCCCGCCGTGGACCCCCTGGACTCCACCTCCCGTATCATGGACCCCAACATCGTGGGCACCGAGCACTACGAGATCGCCCGTGGCGTGCAGAAAATCCTCCAGGTTGGCAGCTTTTTAACTCCTTTTCTTTCTTTTTTTCTCTTTCTTTTTAACCCTTTATCAGACGAAGAACCGTATTTGGTAACTTCAGCGGATTTTCAAAATGAGGTCCCCATGTCTCTGTTTAGTCTTAGAACCACACAGATTTTGGGTAATATTTCGAGAAAAAAGTTACAAATTTACTCTATTAAAGTGGTACATCTACAAGAAAAAAATTTGCAGATTTAAAGTGGCAAATCTGCGCGAAAAAAGTCAGATTTACAAGAAAAACGTGGGAAAAACAACTTTTTTTCTCGCAGATTCACCACTTTAAATCTCATAAATCTGCACATTTTTTTCTCATAGATTTGCCACTTTAAACCTCGTAAACTTTTTTCTCAAAATATCATTTTCGTATGGTTTTATCATCAAATTCTCTAGGGTTGAAATTTGGAATTTGCAAGTATTTCAAGATCTCCTATTAAGGGTTAAGGACTAAAATCAAACTATTGGGTTGTTTAACTCCTTTTTTTCCTTTTCTATAAGGACTAAAACCAAACTATCAGGCTGTTTTTAACAAGCTTTTTTTCTGCTTCTGTAGGACTACAAATCCCTGCAGGACATCATTGCCATCCTGGGTATGGATGAGTTGTCTGAGGAGGACAAACTGACGGTGGCTCGCGCTCGTAAGATCCAGCGTTTCCTGTCGCAGCCGTTCCAGGTGGCCGAGGTCTTCACCGGACACATGGGCAAACTGGTTCCCCTCAAGGAAACCATCAAGGGCTTCCAGAGCATCCTGGGAGGTACGTTCAGCTCAAAAACGACTAAAACAAATACATGCTAGACATGTCAACTTTATTTTCCATATATTACTTTCTTCTCTATTTCAACTTAATTCTCGTCATTTCAACCTTTTTCTCAACATTGTGTTTCAACTTCTCGACATTGTTCTTTAACTTTATTTTCGATACATTACTCTTAACATTATGTTTCGACTTTATTCTCGACAGTTCGACTTTATTTTCGATATTTTCTCTATTTCAGCTTCATTCTCGTCACTTCAACATTTTTCTCAACATTGTTTCAACTTTATACTTTATTCAGCTTCTCGATATTTCAACTTTATTCTCGACATTGCTCTTTAACTTTATTTTCGATATATTACTCTTAACATTATGTTTCGACTTTATTTTCGACAGTTTGACTTTATTTTCGACATTTTCCACTTTAGATTCGACATTTTCCACTTTAGACATTTTCCACTTTAGACATTTTCCACTTTAGACATTTTCCACTTTAGACATTTTCCACTTTAGACATTTTCCACTTTAGACATTTTCCACTTTAATTTTGATAGGTCGACTTTATATTTTCTCCACATTGTTTCCACTTTATTCTCTACATTACAACCATTTCTCGATATTTAAATTTATTCTCGACATTTCAACTTAATCCTCAGTATGTCAGCTTTATCCTGGACATGACTAAATGAGTGCTGATAATAACTTTATCCTGGACATGACTAATGATGAATGACTTGTCCCCTTGTGTCCCTGCAGGCGAGTACGACGCCCTGCCCGAGCAGGCCTTCTACATGGTGGGCCCCATCGAGGAGGTGATCCAGAAGGCTGAGAAGCTGGCAGAGGAGCACTCATAAACATCTGAACAGTCTGGTGTTGTTGGAGAAAAGAGAAAAAGAAAAGAGGGGGGGGTTCTGTGGTTCGGAGCACTTGGTTTGTAAAACATGTCAAAATACAAAATGTACCTGTCTCGTCATCCTGAAAGAAAAGTTCTATTTAATGTTTCCAATGAGAGATGGAATAAAAACGCTGTCTTTACACAAAACGGCTGGTCAACTGTATATTTCCTTTCTATGCTTCAGTAGTTTGTTTCATTAAAGGCTGTCCTCTTCCTCTCTGACCATGAAGGCAGTCTGAGCTTCATGAACTGTGTTGCAGCTTGTCAAGTCCTGAAATAAAACAGTAGACAAACCACGACCAGTGTTTGTTTCAGCTTGGTTCTCCACATTACTCACTAAACTAATGAATAGTGATGGTGAAGGTCCAGTTGATGGAAAACTGAATAAATGAGCTTCTGCCAAATTAAATAGTTCAAAGACTGAAAGAGCACTTTTAAAAACTACTTTCACCTCAATCCACTATAACAAAGTCAATCTTGAGTTCTGAGAAAGTTCTGAAAAGCACATTTGGAAATCTTTGTACCTGAAACTGTTTTATCATTCAGGGTTTTTTTAAAAAGATGCAGGTATTTACACTGAATATCTATCAAATTTGTGTTGAAGTCATGCACAAATATCAGAATATTTAAAGATAAACATGATTACCAATTAAGTTAATTTGTTTATTAAATTATTGTACTGTGTTGACACAAAGTAACCAAAAACAATGTTTAAAAAAAGGGCTACAATTCCCCAAAAGGGCACATGAGCAGAAAGAGATGTAAAAGGCACAAAATGATTAAAAAAAGAGACACGAAATGAACAAGAAATTGAAAACAAAGGTCTAATATTTTTTTCCATGTCTGTATACAGGGTTACATGAAATAACAGGCTGAACTAAATGTGTGGTATATGAGCTATATTAGTTTTTATTAATATGAACTTTCTTAGAGAAGTGCATGGTCAGCAGCTGGAGCTTTTCTCCTCATGAGAATGAATGGAGGCTCTGTGAGGTTAACTCTGCAGTAAAACAACGATACATGACTACAGGTTGGAAACAAACAGTGAACATAAAGCATCTTTGCATCAACACATTTCTCTTGGGATGGAAAAAGCTTCATGCAAACACCAAAAACTTTACTGCATTAAAGTTTTTACTCTCTCTTGACGTGTTTTTTTGCTCCAAACAGGAGACGGAAACTCTTTTTGTGAATAAGTTCTGATATGGACATTAAAAACAACAACAAAAAAGACACAAAATAACCAAGAAAAGACAAAATTACCAAGAAAAGACACAAAATAACCAAGAAAAGACAAAATTACCAAGAAAAGACAAAATGACCAAGAAAAGACACAAAATGACCAAGAAAAGACACAAAATGACAAGAAAAGACACAAAATTACCAGAAAAGACACAAAATGACCAAAAAAGACACTAAATGATCAAGAAAAGACAAAAAAATGACCAAGAAAAGATACAAAACGACCAAAAAGAAAAGTTTTAGAAGGATTTCAGACTGAGAGGCATGTCTCAGAAACAGCTGAATGTCTTCAGACTGATCCAGTCTGCTGCTGTGACTCACAATAACTCTTTATTTATATGCTGATTGTGTCAAAACGTCACACAAAAGTCATCTTTGCATCAACACATTTGTCCTGGGATGGGAAAAGCTTGATGCAAACACCAAAAATTTCTGCATAAAACTGTTTTTACTCTCTCTTGAGGTGTTTTTTTGCTCGAAACATTGTCAATCTAGTGCTGTAAAAACCACCATCAGAGAATTTCAAATTTTGGACATCTCAAAATTTGGTGTTTTTTTGTTATTTCTGGTCACATTATGCTCTAATATGTATCATCAGACTATAATAAGACCATTTTAAGGCATTTTTTCAGCTTTATGTGACACTTTTTGACTCACATTTCACACTTTGTAAATTAAATCAATGTGCTTTAAGTGTAGTCTCTCTCCTGGCCAGCAGAGGGAGACACAACAAGCTCATCTTCCTGTTGACTGACATACAAACAAACATTCTCATCATGAGTTGGCGTCAGAATTTATTTGTCTTTAAAGATATTTTTAGTTAATTTTCAACTTTCTATGACAGAGACAGGTTGTAGCACCTTTCTAGTCACTTTAACTCTACTTTCATACAACAGATGTAACAAATGTTCAAACTGGTTCAGTATCTTGTCCAAGTTTCCTCCATCATGGAGTCTGTCCTGGTCAGGGATCGAACCAGCGACCTTCAGATCATCTGAGCCTCTCATGGAGGGACGAACAGCGCCTCCTGCTGGACGAGGAAAACAAGTGCAGGAAGACTTTTACAAATAGCGACCTGCACCTGCATTGTTTAGTTTTTAATGATGTTTCTAGTTATTTAAATAAAGGTGAATTTCCTCTAAGGGCCACAAGAGGGCGCCACTACTTTTTTCCAAAAAAACTTCCTGCATGAGTCTGACAGTCTGCATGGAGGTTCGAGTCCGGCCTGGTGCTCTGCTGCATGTCTCCATCTCTCTCTGTCTCTGTCTCTGTCACATGAAGCTAAAATAACTAGAAACATTGGCTTCATTTATAAAGTGTACAAAGAACAAGCCCGGTTCTCTAACCTCTCGGCCACGGAAATAAACCTGCATTTCCCCTGGCGGCCACTAGAGGGCGCCACTACTGTTACAAAAACTGAGATTCATGTGTCTGACAGTCTGCATGGAGGTTCGAGTCCGGCCCGGTGCTCTGCTGCATGCACGGAATTGAACTTTCGTTGCATTTCCCCTGTTGGCCACAAGAGGGCGCCACTACCACTAATGTTCCTGACAGTCTGCAGCCGTCGCTGGTTCGATCCCCGACCAGGACAGACTCCATGCTGAAGGAGACTTGGACAAGATACTGAACCAGTTTGAACATTTGTGACATCTGTTGTATGAAGTTTTGTAGTCTGTTGATAAATGTAGTATCACATTTTTTTCCAGAAATAACAAAAAAAACACACACCATATTTTGTCCAATTATAGTTGGACATCATATTTCGAGATGTCCAAAATTTGAAAAAAGTCATACTATAGTATGTTGCATTTTGTCAAAAATGGTCAAATTTTAAAATGCCTAAAAATGCTCAAAATGTTCCTATCATAGTCTGATAATACATATTAGAGGCTCACGTGGCCAGAAATCATAAAAACACCATATTATGAGATGTCCAAAATTTTAAATTATTAGAACTTAAGAACTGAGGCTCAGCTTCTGTTGTATTAAAGACATTTTCAGACATTTTTCAGCTTCATGTGACACTTTGTGACACACATCTCACACTTTATAAATGAAGCCAATGTTTCTAGTTATTTTCATCTTCATGTGACAGAGACAGAGACAGAGAGAGATGGAGACATGCAGCAGAGCACCGGGCCGGACTCGAACCTCCATGCAGACTGTCAGACTCATGCAGGAAGTTTTTGAAAAAGTAGTGGCGCCCTCTTGTGGCCGTTAGAGGAAAATCACCTTTATTTAAATAACTAGAAACATCATTAAAAACTAAACAATGCAGGTGCAGGTCGCCATTTGTAAAAGTCTTCCTGCACTTGTGTTCCTCGTCCAGCAGGAGGCGCTGTTCGTCCCTCCATGAGAGGCTCAGATGATCTGAAGGTCGCTGGTTCGATCCCCGACCAGGACAGACTCCATGATGGAGGAAACTTGGACAAGATACTGAACCAGAGAGATCATTTAGGACATCTGTTGTATGAAAGTAGTGTTAAAGTGACTAGAAAGGTGCTACAACTGCAGTTTATTTACCATCATCATCATCATCATCATCATCTTGTTTGTTTGTAAGTCAGTCAACAGTAAAATGAGCTTGTTGTGTCTCCCTCTGCTGGCCATGAGAGAGAATACACTTAAAACACATTGGCTTCATTTATAAAGTGTGAGATCTCAAAATATGTTGTTTTTTTGTTTTTTATTTCAGGAAAAGCCACCCTATTACATGTATCAGCAGACTATAATAAGAACATTTTGAAAGTTTCAGTGCATTTAAAAATGTTATGGATTTTTCACAAAAAATTTTGACATGCTATAGTACGACTTTTTTTCCAAATTTAAAATTTTGGACATTTCAAAATATGGTGATTTTTTGTTATTTCAGGAAAAGCCACCCTACTACATGCATCAACAGACTATAATATGAATATTTTAAGCATTTTTAGGCATTTTAAAATGTCACCATTTTTGGCAAAAATCGACATACTATAGTATGACTTTTTTTTAATCTCAAAATATGGTGTTTTTTTTGTTATATCTGGAAAAGCCACCCTACTACACATAGCAACAGACTATAATAAGAACATTTTGAGAGTTTCGGGTTGTTTGAAAATGTTATGACTTTTTTAAGAAAAATGATGACATGCTATAGTAGAGTATATATAGACTTTTTAAAATATCCAGTTTTCTAGTTAATGAAACAAACAGTTCAGGATGAGTTGAGAGGCTCGGAGAGACCCGAACACCACAATAACATTAAAGAAGAAAAGTGACTGAGGCTGAGTCCTGACCACAGAGACACGGGTTCGAGTCCCGCCCGGTTCTCTGCTGCATGTCTTCATCTCTCTCTGAGAGGAAAGTGTCCCATCGTAGCAGTGTGCTCCTCCTCCAGACCACCAGAGGGGGGCGCTGCTGCTCCAGGTCGCTGTCTGCCAACCTCCAACACACCTGAAGAAGAAGCAGAGGAGACAGGTTGCAGAAAGGTGCAGCAGGTGAAGCCTAGGTGGAGGAGCAGCAGGAGGTGAAGGAGTTCAGGTAGGAGGAGCTGGGTGATTCTCATGAACATGGTACAGCTCATAGCAAAAACCCAAGAGCATTAAATATGTATTTTATTTGACCCTTTATAACATATACAATCTAAAGTCACTGTTTAATATGAATTTATCATCTAATTTAAAATGTTTAAGGTATTTTCTGACATTTTTAGAGACACTGTGAGCAAAATTCATTACAGTAGCACATTTTTAAATAAAAAACAACAACAACAGAAGGTTTATTTTTGTTGTTTTTTTTCTCTGGCAAGCACTTAAATATGCTCAAGGGTAGCTGGTATCACCAGAATGCATTTTATTAAAATATACACATATTTTAATGCAAACAATTCTATCATTACTGAACATTTGACCATTTTTTCTCATCAATTTTCATTCAGATTTTGTTCTTTCTACATTGTTAAAAACCATTGTTTGGTTATATTCTGTTAAATTATACATTTTTAAACAAATGTATATTTATTTTTATAAAGTTCATTAAATATTTATTGTATATAAGTGTGGGGGAAACCATGAAATTAGTATCTGGAGGCATTACAGTCATGAAATTGTGAATCAAAAATATGTTTAAAGATATATTATTTTAACACAAAACAATGAATTGTGCCTCATTTTGGCTATATTGTTCATTCATAAAAAAGTGAAATTATTTAGTTTCATAAAGTTTGTCCTTATAATCTTCACAGACAGAAGTTAGACTGACTTCATGACAATCACCCAGCTGCTCTGACGTGGTTGCTGACGTCACTGCTGTTTGTTGCAGCAGCTGTCTGTCTCCACTGACTCTTGTCTCTCTGCAGCTCTTCTCCACCAGGCGGCGCCACTCTGAGTCTCAGAGACCAGAAGATCCTGATCCGGATCATCATGAACCTGCTGCAGACAGACAGACAGACAGTCAGACAGACAGACAGACAGACGGACAGACAGACGGACAGACAGACGGACAGACAGACAGTCAGACAGACAGACAGACAGACAGACAGACGTGTGGAGGAAAAAGGAGAGCGGCTGCAGGAAAACAACGCAAAGCTCTGGAGTTTCTTGTGAGTAATGATCTCACTCATATTTAAAAAAAAAAAAAAACCCCAAACCGGGACCGGAGAGTGCTCGTGCACATGCAGATACGCGCCCGTGCATGCAGCCCGGTTCACCGGGACATGATCGACGTCAGATATGAATGATAACTATAATGATTAGATTAATGACTCTCCACATCCACCAGTTTGATTTCAGCTTGGAGATATTCTCATGCATGTGTTCATTCATTAATGCATACGTCATATTTTCATTAAGCGCTACTACACAGTGACTCATTGAAACTATTTATTTAACATGTAACAACAATAACTGATATCATCAGTCCGAGAGTCAGAGAGAGAGAAAAAGAGATGTAAAAATAATTTAAATGCCTTTTATTATTATTATTATTATTATTATTATGACTACTCTTGTTATTGGTTATTTTCACTGTAATTGTTGAATTTGGGATTTAGAAATACAGTAAGAATTTCAAGCACTTTTTAACCCTTTAAAAGCTCTCAGAGCACTAAGACAGCTTTACAGACAGGATGACGTGCACACAGCTCTCCTTCTTGTTAAGAGTCACTGGATGGCAAAAGGGGGAACTTGAGTTTCTCAGAGTTGCAAGTGAACGCACCATGTGGTCCCTGAACTGCCCATCCGCTGTTTACACACACGGGAACTCACGGTTCAACTTTCTGTTTCTTCTGATGATTAGTGAGAGAATCCTGGAGAAGAAACGAGTCATCTGACTGTTTTAAATCATGTTTGTTGGATTGTTCCGGTTTACCTGGTGACAGGTAACAACACAAAGAGAATACGAGGCAACCGAGCGGTTCATTCATCAATAAGACATAGAGGTGAAAGTTGTTCCTGTTGTTCTTTGTCTCTTGTGTTGATTGAAGCCTTCAATGACTCTGATCAGGACATTAAGAGGATGTTTTGGGGCAGATTGTCTCTTTAAAAGCAGCTGAAGGAGACTCAGGTGAGCTCCGTCATTAGAAACTGGATCAAAGGTAAAAGGTGTTTGTGTTGCTGTTAGCTGAAGCTTTCACACTCCCATCTTTAATATCTCTGTCAGATTAATAACTGATCATGTTGCTACTGTTGGTAGTTTGAGGAGGTTTCAGCTGTTTTCTGTCTCTCCACGTGGTTTTTAGATCGACAATGAAGCTTTTGTCCAGCAGCTAAATGTTTATTATACTGTTTGTTTCCAACCTGTAGTCATGTATCGTTGTTTTACTGCAGAGTTAACCTCACAGAGCCTCCATTCATTCTCATGAGGAGAAAAGCTCCAGCTGCTGACCATGCACTTCTCTAAGAAAGTTTATATTAATAAAATTAATATAGCTCATATACCACATTTAGTTCAGCCTGTTATTTCATGTGACCCTGTATATATACAGACATGGAAAAAAAATATTAGACCATTGTTTTCTTCAATTCCTTCTTCAAGAAAAAGAAATTCCTTCCTTCCTGTTAGCTGAGGCTTTCACACTCCCATCTTTAATATCTCTGTCAGATTAATAACTGATCATGTTGCTACTGTTGGTAGTTTGAAGAGGTTTCAGCTGTTTTCTGTCTCTCCACATGGTTTTTACAGCGCTACATTGTTTCAATGTGTAGAGCAAAAACAAACTCTTCAAGAGAGTAAAAACACTTTTATGCAGTAAAGTTTTTGGTGTTTGCATGAAGATTTTCCATCCAGCAGAAATGTGTTGATTAATAAACACATTTAATTTATAAAGTGTGAGTCAAAAAGTGTCACATAAAGCTGAAAAATGCCTTAAAATGGTCTTATTATAGTCTGATGATACATATTAGAGCATAATGTGACCAGTAATAACAAAAAAACACCAAATTTTGAGATGTCCAAAATTAGAAATTCTCTGCTGGTGGTTTTTACAGCACTAGATTGACAATGTTTCGAGCAAAAAAACACCTCAAGAGAGAGTAAAAACACTTTTATGCAGAAATTTTAGGTGTTTGCATCAAGTTTTTCCATCCAGCAGAAATGTGTTGATGCAAAGAGGACTTTAGTGGGACGTTTTGACATAATCAGCATATAAATGAAGAGTTATTGTGAGTCACAGCAGCAGACTGGATCAGTCTGAAGACATTCCCTGAGACACGCCTCTCAATCTGAAACTTTTCTTGGTCATGTTGTATCTTTTTTTGGTCATTTCGTGTCTTTATTGGCCATTTTACATCTTTTTTGGTCAAGTTGTGTCTTTTTTGTTGTTGTTTTTAATGTCCATATCAGAACTCATTCACTAAAAGAGTTTCCATCTCCTACTTGGAGCAAAAAAACACGTCAAGAGAGAGTAAAAACTTTAATGCAGTAAAGTTTTTGGTGTTTGCATGAAGCTTTTTCCAGCCCAAGAGAAATGTGTTGATGCAAAGATGCTTTATGTTCACTGTTTGTTTCCAACCTGTAGTCATGTATCGTTGTTTTACTGCAGAGTTAACCTCACAGAGCCTCCATTCATTCTCATGAGGAGAAAAGCTCCAGCTGCTGACCATGCACTTCTCTAAGAAAGTTCATATTAATAAAAACTAATATAGCTCATATTCCACATTTAGTTCAGCCTGTTATTTCATGTAACCCTGTATATATACAGACATGGAAAAAAAATATTAGACCTTGTTTTCTTCAATTTCTAGTTCATTTTAATGCCTGGTGCAACTAAAGGTTCATTTGTCTGGAGAAATATAATGACAACAACACAAATATCTGATAATAGTTTCATTGAAGAGCTGATATCTAGACATTTAACATGGTTTTATTGATAAAAACTCAAATCATTATCAAGAAAACCATGGAAAATGGCTCTTAAATTAAACTCTTATGGGCTATTTTTGTTGTTATCATCATATTTGTCTAAACAAAAGAAAACAAGGGTGGTCTGATCATTTTTCCATGACTGTATGTATACAATCCTGCGATCAGAGACATTTCGCTTATATCAGCAAACCTGGAAACTGATTTATTTCATGGGTAAATATTATGCAAAGTTTTAAAATGAACCTCTCTGATCTTATTTAGAGACAGAATTGCTCTTCGCCACTTTATTTCGTTCAATTGTGAATCCCAAAAGAACTTTCCTCTGGGGGAAATCTGATTTTGCCTCTGTAAAATTGTTCTGATATGCATTTTTTATCCATTATATCAATCCCACACGTTTTTAGAGAAGGTATATGAACAGTAACATTCTGATAATTGAAGTGACATTTTATGAACTTCAGTAGTTTGTTGCAGCAGCTGATTCTTGTCTCTCTGCAGCTCTTCTCCACCAGGCGGCGCCACTCTGAGTCTCAGAGACCAGAAGATCCTGATCTGGATCATCATGAACCTGCTTTGAGACGCTGTGATGTCATCAGTCCTCCATCTTGGACTGGAACAAGGTAACCAGTGCACACGCTCAGCTGCTGACCAACACACCTCACAACATGTCAGGAACATCTTTAAATGTGCTCCAAACCTCCTGGAGGACTAAACTGAGTAGAATCTGGAGGTTAAAGGTCACTGTGACGCTCCACATGTGTTAGTTACCTTCAGGAACACTTTGTAGACCAGCTGCTCGTCACCTCACTCACTAAATGTGGCTCGTTGGGAGGAAAAGTGTGGTTTAACAAACAATCTGAAGTCTTTTATTGTGTTTATTGTGTGTAAAAAGTCTCCACAAAGTTTATTTGTCTCTGAAATTTGAGGTAATTAAGAAAAAACAAGTTAATGTCTTTGATTTATGTTGTAATCACAAAGTTGGCTTTGTAAATAATGATTTTAGGCTTTTCTTGTGTATTTTTTATGTTTTTAATTTTTAATAACTTTTTTTTTTTTTTTTACAAGTCCTCCTCTCCGGTTAACAACATATAGAAGTTCCGATTTTACTTAAGTGTGAAAGAGATGGCACAGTGGGAGTATAAGGGGTTGGAGTGCCAGAGGTCAGTGGTTCAAGTCCTGGTACTGCTTTAAGTCAGAATTTTGGCGAAAGTGGGCGTGGTTATGCAAATAATGGGTGTGGTTATGCTAATTAGGGGGTGTGGCTTTTGCAAAAAAAATAGTATGAGTTTGGTTTCGTGTATTCCTCCTCCTTCCTTCCCCTCTGTCCTCCTCTCCTTCCTCTCCTTCCTTCCTTGATCCTCCTCCAGTGTGTCTCCTTGTTTCCTTTGTTTGAATCCTTTTGAGTTTCCGTTGGTGAGTCCTTTGAGATCCAGTGGGGTTTGAACCGTTGTTCTCCGTGGTGGGAAGTCCATGTGTTATCCATTGAGCTGTGGCTCCGAGGCTTGTATTTGTCGTTTACTCCTATTAGTGCTTAATTTCGGAGGACAAACTGATAAATAATAGTTTCAGGAGGGGATTGAACTCACAACCTCCTGCTTTTTGTAGCAGTGTTTATCCGCTATGCTACAGCAGAGATACAATGACAGGTGGCGTGTGTTATGATGACTGCAGCAGAAGGTATAGAAGCACACAAACAGAAAAAGAGTTTCAGCTGGGATTTGAACCAAGAACCTTTGGATTGCAAACCCAACGATATTACCACTAGACTACAGTGGATGTGCAACAGCAGGTGGAATGTAAAGTAGTCTGTCAGCAGAAAGTGTTGAAGTCAAACTAAAAATAATAGTGCAAGGTAGGAATTGAACTCATAACCTTCTGCTCTCTACAGCAGAGTTTATCCTCTACACTACAGCAGAGATACAATGATAGGTGGCGTGTGTTATGATGAATGCACCAGAAGGTATAGAAGCACACAAACAGAAAAAGAGTTTCAGCTGGGATTTGAACCAAGAACCTTTGGATTTCAAACCCAACGATATTACCACTAGACTACAGTGAATGTGCAACAGCAGGTGGAATGTAAAGTAGTCTGTCAGCAGAAAGTGTTGAAGTCAAACTAAAAATAATAGTGTAAGGTAGGAATTGAACTCATAACCTTCTGCTTTCTAAAGCAGAGTTTATCCTCTACACTACAGCAGAGATACATTGCTAGGTGGCGTGTGTTCTCATGAATGCACCAGAAGGCATAGAAGCACACAGACAGAAAAAGAGTTTCAGCTGGGACTTGAACCAAGAACCTTTGGGTTGCAAACCCAACAACATTACCAGTAGACCATAGTGGAGATGCGGGTAGCAGGTGGAATGTGAGAAGTAGTCTTTCAGCACGAAGTAGTGAAGTCGAAAAAAGAAAGTTTCAGTCTGTGAATATCATCATAGAGATGATAGAAATGGACATACATCAAAGATCAATGCTGGATTCAAACCTGTGACCTTTAGATTCAGAACCTTTGACTTTTCCTCTACACCAGAGGAGGCGGAGCTCGGGGCCAGAAAAGTTTAGATCCATGTGCATGTAACCAGGCTGGATTCAAACCAAGAACGTTTTGATCAATGCACCATGCATATTCCTACGAGGCAACTTTTATAATATTTTTTTTAATCAAGATGAAAGAAAAATTAAGATCCAGGCTGGATTCAAACCAAATATCAGCAGGTAGTTTGTTCTGATGAATTCAGCAGGAAGTTTAGCTAGACAAACACTCAGCAGTCTTTGTGCCTTTTGTTTATAATTATCAAGTTTATTTAAAGCAACAATGTATCTTGTTCCTGCAGGCGTCTGATCCAGAGGACGACGGTCAGCAGTTTGGACGAATTGCCCCGAAACTTTCAAAATGTTCTTATTTTATTTTATGTTGATACATGTAGTAGGGTGACTTTTCCAGAAATGTCAAAAAACACCATATTTTGAGATGTCCAAAATTTGAATGTCGAATTTTTTTGGGAAAAAATCATGCATTTTTCAAATGTCCCGAAACTTTCAAAATTGTCTTATTATGTCTGTTGATACATGTAGTAGAATATTTTTTTTCCTGAAATCATAAAAAACACTATTTTTTGTGATGTCCAAAATTTGAAAAAAAGTCATACTATAGCATGTTGATTTTTGTCAAAAATGGTCAAAATTTAAAATGCCTAAAAATTCTCAAAATGGTCTTATTATAGTCTGTTGATACATATTAGAGCAGAACTGCAGGCACCAGAAGGAATGTGAAAAGTATACTTTTCAGCAAAAAGTAGTGAAGTAAAACTGAAAATAATAATGTAAGGTGGGCATTGAACTCACAGCCTTCTGCTCCATAGAGCATAATTTATTCTTTATGTTACAGCAGAGATACCATGAGAGGTGGAGTGTGTTCTCATGAATGCACCAGGAGCCAATGAAGCAAACAAACAGAATAAGAGATTCAGCTGAGACTTGAACCAAGAACCTTTGGGATGCAAACTACACAATATTACCACGAGACCACAATAGAACTGCAGGTACCAGGTGGAATGTGAAAAGTTGTCTGTCAGCAGGAAGTAGTTAAGTCGAAAAAAGAAAGTTTCAGGCTGGATTTGAACCCAAAACTTTAGACACTAAGTGTCAGTAACATTTCCACTTCACCACAACGGACAAAAGCTCTTAGAGTGAAATTGTGTTTTATAGTGAGACGTACTATTTCAGAAAACCAACCTCTGCAGTGCATGATTCTCAACCCAGTGTCATTCTTTCTCTCCGAGGTGATTTAATTTATGTAAAAATGTTCCTCTGTCTGCTATAAGAAATGGCAGTAATAATTGTTTTATGAATTGTTTCATGTTATGGATTGTTTTATCGGTGGCCATACTGAATGTAACCTATCGTGAGACAGATCGCTAACGATGTATGCAAGAAAAGCACTTCCATGTTTAAATAAAGGCCTACTGCACTGTTTTTAAAACTACCGTTGAATATTATTATTTGTTTTAACTTATAGATATCACCACCATATTCCCAGGACATAAATCTGAATATTGCATGAAGCAAATTTTAAAGTTTTTATTTAATTTTGTTGATATATTAGATCCAACGTTTTTTACAGAAGGAAGTTGGGATATATCCTTTTATATTTTCATAAATCAGAAAATAAGCCAAGCCAAAATAAGCCATAAAAAAAGTTATAGGATAATTTTCTCAACTTAAAGATATCAACATGAAACTTCCCCAGGTTGTTATTTACATTAAGAGAAAAATATTTTGCATTACAAGTTTTTGGAAATCTTATGTTGAGATATGCAAATAAGGCGTTAACTCGTTCAATTTGCATAGATTTCCAGGACATAAATCTGCACATTGGTATGATTTCATAAATCAGAAAATACTGTCAAAAGCCATAAAAAAATCATGTATTTATGAACAAAATGTTGTATAAATCAAGGTATGAATGCCTGAATCTACAATCATAGAAAAAATATGAGACCACTCTTGTTTTCTTCAATTTCTTGTTTATTTTTCTCATTAATGTTAATGACTGCTACAACTAAAGGTACATCTGTTTGGATAAATATAATGATAACAACAAAAATAGCTCATAAAAGTTTAATTTAAAAGTTTATATCTCGACATTTAACATGGTTTTCTTGATAATGATAATGATGTTCAAACTGGTTCAGTATCTTGTCCAAGTTGACTTCATCATGGAGTCTGTCCTGGTCGGGGATCGAACCAGCGACCTTCAGATCATCTGAGCCTCTCATGGAGGGACGAACAGCGCCTCCTGCTGGACGAGGAAAACAAGTGCAGGAAGACTTTTCAAAAAACGACCTGCACCTCTGTTGTTTAGTTTTTTACCGGGCCGGGTTGGACTCGAATCACCATACAGACTGTCAGACACAGAGGTGGCGCCCTCTTGTGGCCTTCAAGGGAAAATGCAGGTTTATTTCTTTGGCCTAGAGGTTTATAACCGGGCTTATAACTGGAGGGTCGCTGGTTCGAGTCTCAGGACTGACAGGTGAAGGACTGAAGTGACCCCCCACTGCTCCTAGCATGGTGTGTTCACTGGTGTGTGTAAAGAATGGTTAACTGTCACATTCACATTTGTAACAAACATCTCACACTTTATAAATGAAGCCAATGTGCTTTAAGTGTAGTCTCTCTCATGGCCAGCAGAGGGAGACACAACAAGCTCATTTTATTATTGACTGACATACAAATAAACATCATGAGTTTATGGTCTCAATCTTTAGTTTCAGGCTTCTTTAATACAGCAGGATGTTCATTTAATAAATTATGTTCCCATTCAACCTTATGGTGGGTTTTTTTGAAAAGTTTTGCACACAAACTGAGACAGAGAGCAGTGAATGTAACTCATTCTTTACACACACCAGTGAACACACCATGTTAGGAGCAATGGGGGGTCACTTCAGTCCTTCACCTGTCAGTCCTGAGACTCGAACCAGCGACTCTCCGGTCACAAGCCCGGTTCTCTAACCTCTAGGCCACGGAAATAAACTTGCATTCCCCATCGCGGCCACAAGAGGGCGCCACTCATGTTGCAAAAACTGAGATTCATGTGTCTGACAGTCTGCATGGAGGTTCGAGTCCGGCCCGGTGCTCTGCTGCACGCACGGAATTAAACTTGCATTTCCCCTGTTGGCCACAAGGGGGCGCCACTACCACTAATGTTCCTGACAGTCTGCAGCCGTCGCCGGTTCGATCCCCGACCAGGACAGACTCCATGCTGAAGGAGACTTGGACAAGATACTGAACCTGTTTATACATTTGCTACATCTGTTATATGAAGTTTTATAGTCTGTTGATAAATGTAGTATCACATTTTTTTCCAGAAATAACAACAACAAAAAAAAACATATTTTGAGATGTGCAAAATTAAAAAAAAAAAAAGAGTCATACTAATAGCATGTCGATTTCTGTAAAAAAAATTGTGAAATTTTAAAATCGCTAAAAATGCTAAAAAAAATAAAATTGTCCAATTATAGTCTGCTGATACATGCTGAGATGTCCAAAATTTGAACAGAGTCATACTATAGTATGTTTTTTTTTGTCAAAAATGGTCAAATTAAAAAATGCCTAAAAATGCTCTAAATGCTCCTATCATAGTCTGATGATACATATTAGAGCCTCATGTGGCCATAAATCATAAAACCACCATATTATGAGATATCCAAAATTTAAAGGTAAAGTGAGTCAACAACAGGTCAGAGCTGCTCTCAGCTGCTGCAGGACTCACTCAGCTTCTGTTGGTTTAAAGACGTTTATTGGGCATTTTTCAGCTTTATATGACACTTTGTGACACACACCTCACACTTTATAATTCATGTGACAGAGACAGAGAGAGAGGACAGGGCCGGACTCGAACCTCCATGCAGACTGTCAGACTCATGAATGAAGGTTTTGTAAAAGTAGTGGCGCCCTCTAGTGGCCGCCAGGGGAAATTCACGTTTATTTCCGTGGCCGAGAGGTTAGAGAACCGCCGGTTCGAGGGTCGCTTGTACAGTCACAAGCCTGATTCTCTCACCTCTCGGCCACAGGAATGAAAGCGATTTTCCCCTATAAGCCACAAGAGGGCGCCACTACTGTTGTAAAAACTTCATGCATGTGTCTGACAGTCTGCATGGTGGTTCGAGTCCGGCCCGGTGCTCTGCTGCATGTCTCCATCTCTCTCTGTCTCTAAAAATAACTAGAAACATCATTAAAAACTAAACAATGCAGGTGCAGGTCGCTCTTTGTAAAAGTCTTCCTGCACTTGCTTTCCTCGTCCAGCAGGAGGCGCTGTTCGTCCCTCCATGAGAGGCTCAGATGATCTGAAGGTCGCTGGTTCGATCCCTGACCAGGACAGACTCCATGCTGAAGTCAACTTGGACAAGATACTGAACCAGAGAGATCAGCTCACCTGCTGCTCTGATGTCTTCACCTGCACCACAGAGGAAACTTTTAGGTCGATTCTTTACTTCACTTGTTAGATGTCTGACATCACAAACGTTAAGAGGTTGAAAAACACGGCAGCTGCAGGATGCAGAGGATAAAGTTGGAACTTAGGTTGAGTTTTTTAGGACAAAACATGTACTTTTACAAAGAAAAATGGAATATGCATGGTTTTGCATGGATTTAAATGTCAGAAATATCTGTCACAGTTCTCCAGAACTCAAGGTGACGGCTTGAAATGTAATATATTTAATCACTATAAAAGTTAATGGGAAAAAAGCCAATTTCTTCGCTTTTTTTTTTTTTGCAAGAAGACTTCTGATTGATTCGGCATGGAGCATGTATGTGGAGATATAAATGCAATGCAATTGTCAGATTTCATGACATTTCATTGTCAGATGTCATTTCATTCAGAGACTTTAGGTTAAATCCTGTATGTGAGCTCTGGTTTTAAATATGTAGCTTCTAAATGATGAAATGAGAGAAAAGTGTCCCATCGTAGCAGTGTGCTCCTCCTCCAGACCACCAGAGGGGGGCGCTGCTGCTCCAGGTCGCTGTCTGCCAACCTCCAACACACCTGAAGAAGAAGCAGAGGAGACAGGTTGTTGATGTTGTTGTTGTTGTTGTTGTTGTTGTTGTTGTTGTTGTTGTTGTTGTGCAGCGTGTTGCCAGTGTGTGATGGACACACAGAGCCTCTGATGATCAGTGAAGAAGGTCAGTAGTGCAGAGAGCTGCAGAGAGGAAACAGCTGATCAGCAGCAGCTGACTGGAACTCTGCAGCTCAGAGAGTCACACTGTCTGTCAGAGCTGAGTGGAGCAGAGAAACAGCTCAAAGCATGCTGAGATTTGTTATTTCTGGGAAAATATTCTACTTCATGCATCAACAGACTATAATAAGACCAGTTTGAGAGTTTTGGGACATTTAAAAATCGTATCACTTTTCCCCAGCAATATACGACATGCTATAGTATGACTTCTTTTTTTCCTTCAAATTTTGGACATCTCAAAATTTGGTGTTTTTTGTGTGATTTCTGGCCACATTATGCTCTCATATAAACAGACTATAATGAGACCATTTTAAGCATTTTTAAAATTTGACCCTTTTTGAAAATTTCGACATGCTATAGTATGACTTTTGTCAAATTTTGGACATCTCATATTATGGTGTTTTTCTGTCATTTCTGCAAAAGCCAGCCTACTACATGTATCAACAGACTATAATAAGATCCTTTAAAGCATTTTTAGGCATTTTAAAATTTGACCTTTTTTGACATCGACATGCTATAGTATGACTGTTTTTCAAATTTTGGACATCTCATAATATGGTAGGTTTTTTTTGTTATTTCTGAAAAAAAATTATACTACACGTATCAACGGACTATGATAAGACTATTTTGAGAAATTCAGGCAGTTTGAAAATGTTATGACTTTTTCCCCAAAAATTTTGACATGCTATAGTATGACTTTTTTTTCAGATTTTTGGACATCTCAAAATATTAAAGATTTCTGGCCACATAATGCTCTAATATGTACCAATAGACTATAATGAGACCATTTTAAGCATTTTTAAATTTAACCATTTTTGAAAATTTCGACATGCTATAGTATGACTGTTTTTCAAATTTTGGACATCTGATAATATGGTGTTTTTTTTGTTATTTCTGAAAAAAATACATGCATCAATGGACTATAATAAGACTATTTTTAGAAATTCAGGCCGTTTGAGAATTGTATAACTTTTTCCCCCCAAAAAATTGACATGCTATAGTATGACTTTTTTTTCGAAATTCAAATTTTGGACATCTCAAAATATGGTGTTTTTTGTTATTTCTGTAAAAGCCACCCTACTACATGTATCAACAGACTATAATAAGACCATTTTGAAAGTTTCGGGGCATTTAAAAAATTCATGAGTTTTTCCCCCCAAAAATTGACATGCTATAGTATGACTTTTTTTTCTTTCTTCAAATTTTGGACATCTCAAAATATGGTGTTTTTTGTGATTTATGGTCCTATTTTGCTCTAATATGTATTATCAGACTAGTATAAGACCATTTAAAGCATTTATAGGCATCTTAATATTTGACCTTTTTTGACAGAAATCGACATGTTATAGTATGACTTTTTTTTGTCCAAAATTCAAATTTTGGACATTTAAAAATATGGTGTTTTTATGTTATTTCTGGTTACATAATGGTCTAATAAGTATCAACAGACTATAATGAGACCATTTTTGGCAAAAAAAAAAACATTGACTTTTTTTCCACATTTTTGGACATCTCACAATATGGTGTTTTTTTTGTCATTTCTGCAAAAGCCTCCCTACTACATGTATCAACAGACTATAATAAGGCCATTTTGAGCATTTCTAGGCATTTTCAAATTTGACCATTTCTGACAAAAATCAACATGCTATCGTATGATTTTTTTCAGATTTTGGACACCTCAAAATATGTTGTTTTTTGTTATTTTTGGAAAAGCCACCCTACCACCTGTATCAACAGACAATAATAAGACCAATTTGAAAGTTTCGGGCCGTTTGAAAATTTTATGACTTTTTCCAGAAAAGAATCGACATGCTATAGTATGACTTTTTTTTTTCTTCAAATTTTGGACATCTCAAAATATGGTCTTTTTTGTGTGATTTATGGTCCTATTATGCTCTCATATGTATCATCAGACTATTATAAGACCATTTAAAGCATTTTTAGGCAATTAAAATTTGACCTTTTTTGACAGAAATCGACATGCTATAGTATGACTTTTTCAAATTTTGGACATCACAAATGATGGTGTTTTTCTGCTATTTTCGGAAAAGCCACCCTACTACATGTATCAGTAGACTATAATAAGAACATTTTGAAGGTTTTGGACCGTTTAAAGAATGTATGATAAATACTGACAAAGATTGAATTTTGAGTCTGTGCTGCTTGTGAGAAACTTAATCATACACCTGTAAAATATAGATAATGCTACTATTAATTCAGCTCCATCAAATTGGCACTTGTTTTACTTTCATATACTTCAAATGTAGGTGATTTAGATTATTATTTAGCACCATTTAGCACTATTGTCATATTATTTCACGACATTTATTTATTCACTAAGATATCTGCATCTGTTTGCCTGTGGGCTATCCAAGCAAACAACATTCAATCTTGTCAATTGTCAATATTTTATTTTTTCCATCTGAGCAAATAATGCATATTGGTTCATCATGGACTGTCATATACTGCTCTTTCTTACATTAAATAACTTTAATTCATGTTGTTTACTCTGTTATCTTCTCTACCTGTCCCTGTAGTCATGGCCTCCTCATCATTTTCAGCAGGAGACTGGCTTATCTGCTGCTCAGAAGATACAAAGAAAAAAACATTTCACTGCATAGCCTACACAGATCAAGTTTGAGTTTTGTTATCAATATTTTCATAATATTTGCAAAGTCTATGAATCACCATATATCAGGTGATATAAAAAGGCTTATATTTTAATTCAATATTTTGCTTGCGAATAGGTTGACAACGCTTCAACGATATTAACCCTATAAAGCCAAGTGTATCATATTTGATACACAAGTTTTTGAGACCTATACATCAGTGTGATATTTTTTTCCTGAAAAACCTGATGTATACATGTGTTGAAGAAAAAAAAAGAGCAACAAATTGCACAAAAATACAAGATATAGCAATATTGATATGCAGGTTCCACTGGTGGATCAGTCATTGCTGCGTGAAAACTTCATATCAGCAGATGTATGATGTTGTGTTATATGGAAAAAAATATTTTGCATTTTGCAGGAAAATGTTAAAAGAAAGTAAAGTCTTAAAAGGTTAAAAATGTTGGGTTTTATATGTTTTTGTTAGTTCAAGAAAAACAAACTGTGAGCAACAAATTGCACAAAAAGAACTGATGTATCAAATATGATACAAATTAATATCATATACGCCTATTGTTTTTAGATTTTTTTTAAATGATCTGTCAGCAGGTTCAATAAACAAAAAAAAAGCATTTTTTGGCAATTATTTAATGGTTCAGGCTTTATAGGGTTAACAACCTTAGCCGAACAGTTGCGTTGCATTAAGCCTATGTCTCTCTTTACCAGTTGCCACCTGTGTTTGTCCTCTCGAAAATAAATCTGGAAGCTTGGCACATTTGGCAGCATCCTCCTCCAATGCCTTTCTTTTCTTCACCCTGGCTTTTTCAGCCCTCCTGGCCTCTTCCTCCCATCCATCCTCCCCGACGTGTATCGTTGAGATAGGGCTGGCCATAGACATATATATATATATATATATATATATATATATATATATATGTGTCTATGGGGCTGGCCCAGCTATCGGTAGCCTACCTGAGAAAACTTTTTTGGAAAGACGTCTATGGACCCAACCAACTTTATTTGGGAGGGGAGAACTCCCTCGCATGGTACAGCCCATGCTGAGGCTGCGGTGTCAGAATGCAAAACGTGTTTAGCGTACTTTAAGAGGAGATGGACTAACGTGAAAAATGTCAAATAAATAAATAAATAAATAAATTATCGGCCGGCCCAAAAGTGAAGCGGCCCACCGGGAACTCTCCCGATTCTCCCGATGACCCACCCCGGGCCTGCCTCCCACTCTCCCCCCGGAGAGAGAGAGAGGACTCTTACCTGACTGCTGGTTTTCATCTCCATGCTGTTTCTTTCTCCTGTCCTCATTCCCAGAGGGATAACTCCGCTTCACCTTGTTATTGATCAGTGCAGTGGGAATGTGCCGTGGTAGTGTGTGTGTTGGGTGAAGCGGTAGTGATCAGCTGATGTCTCTCTCTGACCACCAGCAGCCTGTCAAGCTGTTTGGAGGCTCAGAAACAACCAACCGAGCGGTTCATTCATCAATAAGACATAGAGGTGAAAGTTGTTCCTGTTGTTCTTTGTCTCTTGTGTTGATTGAAGCCTTCAATGACTCTGATCAGGACATTAAGAGGATGTTTTGGGGCAGATTGTCTCTTTAAAAGCAGCTGAAGGAGACTCAGGTGAGCTCCGTCATTAGAAACTGGATCAAAGGTAAAAGGTGTTTGTGTTGCTGTTAGCTGAAGCTTTCACACTCCCATCTTTAATATCTCTGTCAGATTAATAACTGATCATGTTGCTACTGTTGGTAGTTTGAGGAGGTTTCAGCTGTTTTCTGTCTCTCCACATGGTTTTTACAGCGCTACATTGTTTCAATGTTTAGAGGAAAAAAAAAAAAAACTCCTCAAGAGAGAGTAAAAACACTTTCATGCAGTAAAGTTTTTGGTGTTTGCATCAAGATTTTCCATCCAGCAGAAATGTGTTGATGCAAAAAGGACTTTTGTGTGACGTTTTGACATAATCAGCATATAAATGAAGAGTTATTGTGAGTCACAGCAGCAGACTGGATCAGTCTGAAGACATTCCCTGAGACACGCCTCTCAATCTGAAATCACTCTAAAACTTGTCTTTTTGGTCATTTTACATCTTTTTTGGTCAAGTTGTGTCTTTTTTGTTGTTGTTTTTAATGTCCATATCAGAACTTATTCACTAAAAGAGTTTCCGTCTCCTGTTTGGAGCAAAAAAACACCTCAAGAGAGAGTAAAAACTTTAATGCAGTAAAGTTTTTGGTGTTTGCATGAAGCTTTTTCCATCCCAAGAGAAATGTGTTGATGCAAAGAGTCTTTATGTTCACTGTTTGTTTCCAACCTGTAGTCATGTATCGTTGTTTTACTGCAGAGTTAACCTCACAGAGCCTCCATTCATTCTCATGAGGAGAAAAGCTGACCATGCACTTCTCTAAGAAAGTTCATATTGATAAAACTAATATAGTTCATACACCACATTTAGTTCAGTTATTTCATGTAAGCCTGTATATATACAGACATGGAAAAAAATATTAGACCTTGTTTTCTTCAATTTCATGTTCATTTTAATGTCTGGTGCAACTAAAGGTTCATTTGTTTGGAGAGCTGTCTGTCTCCACTGACTCTTGTCTCTCTGCAGCTCTTCTCCACCAGGCGGCGCCACTCTGAGTCTCAGAGACCAGAAGATCCTGATCTGGATCATCATGAACCTGCTTTGAGAAGCTGTGATGTCATCAGTCCTCCATCTTGGACTGGAACAAGGTAAGCAGTGCACACGCTCAGCTGCTGACCAACACACCTCACAACATGTCAGGAACATCTTTAAATGTGCTCCAAACCTCCTGGAGGACTAAACTGAGTAGAATCTGGAGGTCAAAGGTCACTGTGACGCTCCACATGTGTTAGTTACCTTCAGGAACACTTTGTAGATCAGCTGCTCGTCACCTCACTCACTAAATGTGGCTCGTTGGGAGGAAAAGTGTCGTTTAACAGACAATCTGAAGTCTTTTATTCTGTTTATTGTGTGTAAAAAGTCTCCACAAAGTTTATTTGTCTCTGAAATTTGAGGTAATTAAGAAAAAACAAGTTAATGTCTTTGATTTATGTTGTAATCACAAAGTTGGCTTTGTAAATAATGATTTTAGGCTTTTCTTGTGTTTTTTTGATGTTTTTAATTTTTAATAATTTTTTTTTTTTTTTTTTTTTTACAAGTCCTCATCTCCGGTTGACAACATATAGAAGTTCCGATTTTAACTTAGTGTGAAAGAGGTGGCACAGTTGGAGTATAAGGGGTTGGAGTGCCAGAGGTCAGTGGATCAAGACCTGGTACTGCTTTAAGTCAGAATTTTGCTGAAAGTGGGCGTGGTTATGCAAATAATGGGCGTGGTTATGCTAATTAGGGGGTGTGGCTTTTGCAAAAAAAATAGTATGAGTTTGGTGTCCACCTCCTTCCTCTCTGTCCTCCTCTCCTCTCCTCTCCTCTCTTGATCCTCCTCCAGTGTGTCTCCTTGTTTCCTTTGTTTGAGTCCTTTTGAGTTTCCGTTGGTGAGTCCTTTGAGATCCAGTGGGGTTTGAACCGATGTTCTCCGTGGTGTGAAGTCCATGTGTTATCCATTGAGCTGTGGCTCCGAGGGTTATATTTGTCGTTTACTCCTATTAGTGCTTAATTTCGGAGGACAAACTGATAAATAATAGTTTCAGGAGGGGATTGAACTCACAACCTTCTGCTTTCTGTAGCAGTGTTTATCCTCTATGCTACAGCAGAGATACAATGACAGATGGCGTGTGTTATGATGACTGCACCAGAAGGTATAGAAGCACACAAACAGAAAAAGAGTTTCAGCTGGGATTTGAACCAAGAACCTTTGGATTGCAAACCCAACGATATTACCACTAGACTACAGTGGATGTGCAACAGCAGGTGGAATGTAAAGTAGTCTGTCAGCAGAAAGTGTTGAAGTCAAACTAAAAATAATAGTGTAAGGTAGGAATTGAACTCATAACCTTCTGCTCTCTACAGCAGAGTTTATCCTCTACACTACAGCAGAGATACAGTGATAGGTGGCGTGTGTTATGATGAATGCACCAGAAGGTATAGAAGCACACAAACAGAAAAAGAGTTTCAGCTGGGATTTGAACCAAGAACCATTGAGTTTCAAACCCAACAATATTACCACTAGACTATAGTGGAGATGCAGGTAGCAGGTGGAATGTGAGATCTAGTGTGTCAACAGAAAGTGTTGAAGTCAAACTAAAGATAATAGTGTAAGGTAGGAATTGAACTCATAACCTTCTGCTTTCTACAGCAGAGTTTATCCTCTACACTACAGCAGAGATACATTGGTAGGTGGCGTGTGTTCTCATGAATGCACCAGAAGGCATAGAAGCACACAGACAGAAAAGGAGTTTCAGCTGGGACTTGAACCAAGAACCTTTGAGTTGCAAACCCAACAATATTACCACTAGACCATAGTGGACATGCAGCTAGCAGGTGGAATGTGAAAAGTAGTCTCTCAGCACGAAGTAGTGAAGTCGAAAAAAGAAAGCTTCAGTCTGTGAATATCATCATAGAGGTGATAGAAATGGACATACATCAAAGATCAATGCTGGATTCAAACCTGTGACCTTTAGACTCAGAACCTTTGAATTTTCCTCTACACCAGAGGAGGCGGAGCTCGGAGCCAGAAAAGTTTAGATCCATGTGCATGTAACAAGGCTGGATTCAAACCAAGAACGTTTTGATCAATGCACCATGAATATTCCCACGAGGCAACTATTATAATATTTTTTTTAATCAAGATGAAAGAAAAATGGAGTGAAACAAAGATCCAGGCTGGATTCAAACCAAATATCAGCAGGTAGTTTGTTCTGATGAATTCAGCAGGAAGTTTAGCTAGACAAACACTCAGCAGTCTTTGTGCCTTTTGTTTATAATTATCAAGTTTATTTAAAGCAACAATGTATCTTGTTCCTGCAGGCGTCTGATCCAGAGGACGACGGTCAGCAGTTTGGACGAATTGCCCCGAAACTTTCAAAATGTTCTTATTTTATTTTATGTTGATACATGTAGTAGGGTGACTTTTCCAGAAATGTCAAAAAACACCATATTTTCAGATGTCCAAAATTTGAATTTTGAAAAACAAAGTCATACTATAGCATGTTGAATTTTTTGGGGAAAAAATCATACATTTTTCAAATGCCCCGAAACTTTCAAAATTGTCTTATTATAGTCTGTTAATACATGTAGTAGAATATTTTTTTCCTGAAATCATAAAAAACACAATTTTTTGAGATGTCCAAAATTTGAAAAAAAGTCATACTATAGCATGTTGATTTTTGTCAAAAATGGTCAAAATTTAAAATGCCTAAAAATGCTCAAAATGGTCTTATTATAGTCTGTTGATACATATTAGAGCATTATGTGGCCAGAAATAACATAAAAACACCATATTTTGCAATGTCCAAAATTTGAATTTTGAAAAAAAAGTCATACTATAGCATGTCAAATTTTTTTTTGAAAAAGTCATAAAAATTTTAAATGCCCCGAAACTCTCAAAATGGTCTGATTATAGTCTGTTGGTGCGTGTAGTAAGGTGGCTTTTCCAAAAATAACAGAAAAACACCATATTTTGAGATGTCCAAAATCTGTGACAGGTGGCGTGTGTTCTCATGAATGCACCCGGAGGTATTGAAGCAAACAGAAAATGAGTTTCAGCTGGGATTTGAACCAGGAACCTTTGGGTTGCAAACCCAATCACTAGACCACAGTAGAACTGCAGGCACCAGAAGGAATGTGAAAAGTATACTTTTCAGCAAAAAGTAGTGAAGTAAAACTGAAAATAACAATGTAAGACGGGCATTGAACTCACAGCCTTCTGCTCCATAGAGCATAATTTATTCTTTATGTTACAGCAGAGATACCATGAGAGGTGGAGTGTGTTCTCATGAATGCACCAGGAGCCAATGAAGCAAACAAACAGAATAAGAGATTCAGCTGAGACTTGAACCAAGAACCTTTGGGATGCAAACTACACAATATTACCACGAGTCCACAATAGAACTGCAGGTACCAGGTGGAATGTGAAAAGTAGTCTGTCAGCAGGAAGTAGTTAAGTCGAGAAAGTTTCAGGCTGGATTTGAACCCAAAACTTTAGACACCATGTGTCAGCAACATTTCCACTTCACCACAACGAACAAAAGCTCTTAGAGTGAAATTGTGTTTTATAGTGAGATGTAATCAGAAAGGTTAAAAAATATGTTTGACATCTTGCCTCAAAAACATGTTGCTGCAATCCACAACTTTTCACAAGTCACAGATAGTTTCCCTCCAGTTTATATACATTAAAAAAAATAAATGAAAACAGAAGCGAGCAGACTGGATTCAAACCAAGAACCTTCAGGTCTGGGACCCTTGACAGGTCCACTACACCAGTGGATCACAGAAATTAAGATTCTTGTTTGAAATTATGATTGCACCAGCAGGTTTTGAAGCAATCAAACAGAAAAATATTTTCAGCTGGGATATGAGCCAAGAACCTATGGGTTGGGAACCCAAAGACATTTCCACTATACCACTGTGGAACAATGCATTTGGTCTAGGTGACACTCTTAATTGCACTGGGAGGTATCGAAGCAAACAAACAGAAAAAGAGTTTCAGGTGGAATTGGAACCAACATTCTTCAGGTTGAGAACCCATGACTATACCACTACACCACAGCAACGATGCAGGTAATAGGTGGAAAGTGAATGATATAGTTTCAGCAGTAATTATTGAAGTGGATGGGTAGAAAAGGCTGTTTGACATGTCCACTATACCAGAGGAACACATAGAGTAAATGTAGCAGGACGTCTCAAGAGGACAAACTGAAAAAAAAGGATTTATGTTGGATTTGAACCCAGGAACTGCTGCATCATGGACGGGAACTTTTCCACTAGACCACAGAGGAGACACTGGATTCCTGTTTTTTTTTTGACACAGAATCATGCAGTTAGAAATATTAAACATTTGGTTGATTGATTGAAAACGTTCACAAGTTTGTGTCACAGTTTTCCTCCAGTTTATATCCATCATAGAGATGATATATATATATATATATATATATACATATATGTATATGTGCCTGACAGCCTCAATTTCTCATTAAAAAGACATCTTAGAATAGACGATCTTTGATTTGTAGTTCTTTAAAAGATCTTCGGAAAAAAAAAGCACAAATCAAAGATCCTTAATTCTAAGATGTCGTTTTAATGAGAAATTGGCGAAAAAGACGTACAGAATAGAGGATCTTTGATTTGTGACTTTTTTCAAAGATCTCTGATAATATAATAAACTACAAATACAAAGATCGTCTATTCTAAGATGTCTTTTTAATGAGAAATTGATGCTGTCAGGCACATTTACTTCTAGTCTAGTTTATTCTGATGGATTCAGCAGGAAGTTTATCCAGACAAACACTCAGCAGTCTTCATGTCTTTTGTTCATAATGATCCAGTTTATTTCTTTCAGCTTCATCAATCATTTCACTTTTATTCATGCATTCATAGTTTTATTAATCCTGTGAAAGAGACAAAAGGAGGGACAGCGCCTTCTGCTGGACGACTGCAAGAATACAAATCTGTATTCAGACTCTCTGCCTCGACTTTCACACACTGGCATCAAACTCCTGCTTCCTCATGTTAATTAACTTATTTAATGATTCATAAGTAAAGGAGACATTTAATTAAAGAACATTTACAAATAAAATAACTTTTGGTCCAAACACTCAGCAGAACTTCTGTGCCTTCTTGTTTATTTTAAAAAAGGGTTTCTGTCTTTATAAATGCATATTTGAATTTTATTAATTCATAACAATTGTGTTCATGACTTAATTCAGACCCTTAACGAGCTGTTTGGTAGTTGAGATGACTGAAAACTGAGCAGCCTGGATTCAAACCAAGAACCTTCAGGTCCAGGACCCTTGTCATGTCCACTACACCAGAGGAACACAGAAATTAAGATTCTTGTTTGAAATGATGATTGCACCAGGAGGTTTTGAAGCAATCAAACAGAAAATTATTTTCAGCTGGGATATGATCCAAGAACCTCTGGGTTGGGAACCCAGTAACATTTCCACTATACCACTGTGGAACAATGCATTTTGTCTAGGTGACACTGTTAATTGCACTGGGAGGTACTGAAGCAAACAAACAGAAAAAGAGTTTCAGATGGGATTGGAACTAATGTTCTTCAGGTTGAGAACCCATGACTATACCACTACACCACAGCAGAGATGCAGGTAAGAGGTGGAAAGTGAATGATATAGTTTCAGCAGTAATTATTGGAGTGGATGGGTAGACAAAGAGGGTTGCAGGCTGGATTCAAACCAACAACCTTCAGGTGCACAATCCTTGACATGTCCACTCCTCCAGAGGAACAGGGAGGAAACTGAGCTGTTCTCAACTTGTGAATGAATGCTGCAGGAAGTCTCAAGAGGACAAACTGAAAAAGTCTTCAAACTGGATTTGAACCCAGAACCTTCTGAACCATATACTGGAACTTTTCCACTAGACCACAGAGGAAACTCTGGACAACTTCCTCTCTTTTTGACACAGAATCATGCAGTTAGAAATATTAAACATTTGGTTGTTTGATTGAAAATGTTCACAAGTTTGTGTCACAAACAGTTTTCCTCCAGTTTATTTCCATCACAGAGACGATAGAAACTGATATTTATCAAAGAGATGAAGAGAAGAGATGTCCAAAATTTGAATTTTGAAAAAAAAGTCATACTATAGCATGTCGAAATTTTCAAATATGGTCAAATTTTAAATATGCTTAAAATGGTTTTATTATAGTCTGTTGATACATATTAGAGCATTTTCTGGCCAGAAATAACAAAAAAAAACACCATATTTTGAGATGTCCAAAATTTGATTTCATATTTTTTCGTGAAAAAGTCATAAAAATTTTAAATGCCCCGAAACTCTCAAAATAGTTTAATTACAGTCTGTTGATACATGTAGTAGTATTTTTATTCTTTGTTTTTCTGACATTTTCCACTTTTAAATACTTAATTTTATGCCCTTCTCCACTTTTAAATACTTAATTTTAAAAAGATTCCCTTTTTTAATATTGATTTTTATGACATATTCCACTTTTTAATGCTAAATTTCTGACATATTTCACTTTTTAATACAAATTTCATGCCATTTTTCACTTCAAATGCTAATTTTATGCCCTTCTCCACTTTTAAATACTTAATTTTAGAAATATTTCCTTTTTTAATATTGATTTTTATGACATTTTTCACTTTTTAATGCTAAATTTCTGACATATTTCACTTTTTAATGCTACATTTCTGACATATTTCACTTTTTAATACAAATTTCATGCCATTTTTCACCTATTAATATTGATTTTATGACGTTGTGAAGCACTTGGTGCCTTAAATTTCAGTTTGTGCTGCATTTCATGTAAGAAAAGTGCAAACAAATAAACAATATGATTAATATTAATTATTATTATAATCCAGAAAACGCCGTCAGGTCACATGGGAGAAAGTTTTTTGCAAAAACAGCATTTTAACACTAAAACATAGTTAGTCAGACCAAAATGTGAATGTTGCACCACATGCAGAGCTACAAAACAATATAAAAATAAATAATAAAGTATGTTAATATGCAGCAGGTTGTTACTCACAATAAACATGATGTCATCAGTATGCATTCGGTTTATTAATTTATACAATTGCGCATCGTTTCCCAGAATATTTACACGATATAGTTCATTTCTTTAAATATAGTTAAGAACAGAAACATTCAAATTAGCTGTTAAGTGTTTTGCATTGTATAAAATACAGTGGCAAACATTTAAAAAATGCATAAAAACAATTGTGAACAGCACTAGAGTTAAAAAGTGACATTTATATCCAGTACAGCAAGTTTTCTAATTTGTGCAAAAGTTTGCAAATCCCATGAAAGTTCACTTTGAGTCGAGTCGAGTTGAGTTGAGTGTGCAGGACGAATGTTTGATGCAGGAGAAGGGAAGCTGACTGTACAAACACTGAGCGTCCTGTAAAGGGTTCAGATTCTTCTTCTGACTCTCCTGCAGCTTTAACTGTTGGGTTTTACTTAATTAACCCTTTATCAGGCAGAAGAAGAACTATATATGGTAACTTCAGGTAATATTTAGAGAAAAAAGTTGCAAATTTACTAGATTAAAGTGGCAAATCTACGAGAAAAAAAGTCGCAGATTTAAGAGATTTAAAGTTGCAAATCTGTGCGAAAAAAGTTGCAGATTTAAGAGAAAAAAGTGGCAAATCTGTGCGAAAAAAGTTGCAGATTTACGAGAAAAAAGTGGGAAAAAAGCAACTCTTTTCTCGCAGATTCACCACTTTAAATCTCATAAATCTGCGACTTTTTTCACACAAATTTGCCACTTTAAATCTCTTAAATCTGCAAATTTTTTTCTTGTAGATTTGCCACTTTAAATCGTAAAAATCTGCAACTTTTTTCTCCCAGATTCACCACTTTAACCCTTAATAGGACACTCATTGAAATACTTGAAAAAAACCATATGAAAATAATATTTTGAGAAAAAAGTTTACGAGATTAAAGTGGCAAATCTACGAGAAAAATTTTTGCAGATTTATGAGATTTAAAGTGGTGAATCTGGGAGAAAAAAGTTGCTTTTTTCCCACTTTTTTCTTGTAAATCTGCAACTTTTTTCGCACAGATTTGCCACTTTAAATCTCTTAAATCTGCAAAAAATTTTCTTGTAGATTTGCCACTTTAATCTAGTAAATTTTTTCTCTAAATATACATATACATATACAGGTAATATTTAGAGAAAAAAGATGCAAATTCACTAGATTAAAGTGGCAAATCTACAAGAAAAAAAGTCGCAGATTTAAGAGATTTAAAGTGGCAAATTTGTGTGAAAAAAGATTTACGGGAAAAAAGTGGGAAAAAGCAACTTTTTTCACGCAGATTCACCACTTTAAATCTCATAAATCTGTGAGTTTTTTCGTGAAAAAAGTCACAGATTTATGAGAAAGAAGTGGGAAAAAAGCAACTTTTTTCACACAAATTTGCCACTTTAAATCTCTTAAATCTGCAACTTTTTTTCTTGTAGATTTGCAAGACCCTTTAACCCTTAATAGGGCACTCATTGAAATACTTGCAAATTCCAAATTTCAACCCTAGAGAATATTGGAGGATATTACATACAGCCAGAATGTATAAAAAAAACCATACGAAAATAATATTTTGAGAAAAAAGTTTACGAGATTAAAGTGGCAAATCTACGAGAAAAAAAATGCGCAGATTTATGAGATTTAAAGTGGTGAATCTGGGAGAAAAAAGTTGCTTTTTTCCCAATTTTTTTCTCGTAAATCTGCAACTTTTTTTGCACAGATTTGCAGCTTTAAATCTCTTAAATCTGCAACTTTTTTCGCACAGATTTGCAGCTTTAAATCTCTTAAATCTGCAACTTTTTTCCCACAGATTTGCAGCTTTAAATCTCTTAAATCTGCAACTTTTTTCCCACAGATTTGCAGCTTTAAATCTCTTAAATCTGCAACTTTTTTCCCACAGATTTGCAGCTTTAAATCTCTTAAATCTGCAACTTTTTTTCGCACAGATTTGCAGCTTTAAATCTCTTAAATCTGCAACTTTTTTTCTCATAGATTTGCCACTTTAATCTAGTAAATTTGCAACTTTTTTCTTGAAATATTACCTGAAGTTACCAAAGAAATAGTTACCAAAAGAAATAGTTCTTTGCCTGATAAAGGGTTAAAGGGTCGGGACTCTGCAGAAATGATATGAAAATCAATGTGCAATATTAAATCAAGACAAACGACCAGCTGGAAGTCTTCTTGCTACATCGAGAGGCTTTGCATTGCATTCATCACTTCCATCATTCTGACCATTAGAAACAATACGGCACATAGAAAAATAACGGCAAATTAAACTTTATTTTATTTATAAAAATAGGTCTTAGCGTAGATCTGAGGGTGAGCTTACAAACAGCTGGCTGAGACCTTATTTTTCATCATTTAGTCTCCATGCAGTAATACATGAGCTGGTGTTGGACAAACTAAAAGGACTAATTCATTCCCGTCATGCAGTTTGGGGACATTTACACGAGGAGAAGCAACCAAACAACCTTCTCATGGTTCCAAGAAGACAATGGAAGACTTAAAGCATGCAACCAAAAACTATGGAAGAAGACTCAACATGGTGCTTTTCTGTCTGATGTCAGAGGTTTCATGTCCGGCAGTTCAGGCTTTATTCTTTATTTTCTACGACAGGAAGACGGAGAAACGTGCTGCTTTGTTTCTACTCAACAAGCTCTGCAGAAGTTATTGAGATGATGTCAATAAATTGAAGATATCAACAATATTTTAGCTAACTTGATGCCAGTAAAACATCAGGATGTTGCAGAAAATGTAGATTTTATTTGTATTTTTTGCATGCAGAGTCAGGTTTTTCTGCATGCAATTTAAAGCTAATTTCTCTTTAAAAGTGTGTGTTTTAATCATTAGTTCAGCAGGATTTTATTTTCCTAAATAGACAATAATGATGATTATTGCATTGCATTGTTGCAAAATTTTTCAAAGTTGGAATATGTGGGATATTACGTGTTGTTTTTATGTTTATATTTATGCCAATTAACCCCAATTTCCAGTTAATTCCCATAAATGTCCATAATTTCCATGGAAAGTTAAACAACAACAAAACAAGCTCTGCAGAAGTTATTGAGCTCATGTCAATAAACTGAAGATATCAACAATATTTTAGTCAGCTTGATGCCAGTAAAACATCAGGATGTTGCAGAAAATGTAGATTTTATTGCAGACTATTTGAGTTAAAATGTAGATTTTAAATTGTATTTTTTTTGCTGAATGAACACATGCAGATTCAGGTTTTTCTGCATGCAATTTAAAGCTCATTTCTCTTTAAAAGTGTGTTTTAATCATTAGTTCAGCAGAATTTTATTGTCATAAATAGACAATAATGATGATTATTGGATCGCATTGTTGCAAAATTGCAAAATGTGTTGTTTTTATGTTTATATTTATGTTTGGATATGATCCAGTTTGTTTAAATTAACCCCAATTTCCAGTTAATTCCCATAAATGTCCATAATTTCCATGGAAAGTTTAACAACAACAACTTCAACATAACAAGCTCTGCAGAAGTTATTGAGATCATGTCAATAAATTGAAGATATCAACAATATTTTAACCAACTTGATGCCAGTAAAACATCAGGATGTTGCAGAAAATGTAGATTTTATTTGTGTTTTTTTTTGCTGAATGAACACAGGCAGATTCAGGTTTTTCTGCATGCAATTTAAAGCTCATTTCTCTTTAAAAGTGTGTGTTTTAATCATTACTTCAGCAGGATTTTATTCTCCCAAATAGACAATAATGATGAAAATTCCAGGATTTTTTATGTTTATATTATTTTGCAGGATGTCTGACCAAACAAACTGTTTATATTAATGTTCTGATATGATCCAGTTTGTTTAAATTAACCCCAATTTCCAGTTAATTCCCATAAATTTCCACAATTCCCATGGAAAGTTTAACAACAACAAAACAAGCTCTGCAGAAGTTATTGAATTCATGTCAATAAATCTAAAATATCGCAAGAATTTCACCACTATTTTAGCCAACATGATGCCAGAAAAACAGCAAGAAGTTCCAACTATTAGAAGACTTAAAATATATATTTAATTGTATTTTTTTTGCAGATGCAGATTCAGATTTTGCTGCATGCGATTTAAAGTTAATTTCTTCTATAAAAGAGTGTGTTTTATCTTTATTTCAGTGGGATCTTATTGTCTTAAAATAACAATAATGATTTTTTGCAAAATTACATTTATTTTCAGGTTTTGCTGCAAGCAATTCAAAGTTAATTTCTTCTATAAAAAAGTGTGTTTTATCATTATTACACGCACGGTTGCAACATTTTGTGAATTTTCAAAGTTGGAAACTTTCCATTGGAAAAAAATCAGTTGAAATGTTTGATTGTGTGCTTATGACCAAACAAAATGCTTATATTTGTGTTTGGATATGATCCAGTTCAGTTCAGGTCCAGTTTTTATTCCCATTAAATTCCATTTAATTCCCATACATTCTGATTAATTCACATAAATTTCCATAATTCCCATGGAAAGATTGGATGATTTGCAATATTTCCAAAATTTTCCAGCCCTTTGCAACCCTAATAACAATTATATCTGGGACCATTTATTATCCAACAACATCTGAGAGATCAGAAACTCTAGAAAAAGTAAAAGCAAAAACAACTGCTGCACAATTATCCTGAAAACTGTATTCTCTGTAACGGCCAGCAGGGGGCGACTCTACCGGCTGCAAAAAGACTCAAATCAAGAGGAAAATGACTAATTCTGACTTGATTTGTTGCCGTTTTCAGCTCTGAATTTCTCTGTTAAGATCCTCAAACTGCCGGGACAGAAACGCCTCTTTAAAGGTTTTTTGACGCTGATATAACATGGACAGGATGCAGGTTATTTTATGGTTATTATGCGTTTTTAAATCTACTAAATCCACAACTTGAAGCGTTCTAAAAGTTCTGCGTTCTGATAAACTCAAACAGGAAATGAAGTCACAACAGAAACGCTGCTCTCTCTCTCTCTTTCTTTAAAAAACCACCTCCAGAGTGCATTTACCTGGAGAAATATACCAAAATTCTGTTATATCATTATTGCTCTCAAAGACTCTTGAGTCTTGTTGTGCTGTGGGATGATATATATTCAGTGTTCTGGGCTTTAGCTTCTCATCTCTTGTGGCATGTTGTTGAACAGGAAGTAGGCACGCTAAACAAACAGACACGCCTCCATGCAGCAGCGAGGAGAGGAAAGCTGTGGCGCCGAGGAAAGAAACGCCTCGACAAGAGTTTCAAGTAGCTTTGTCCCCCGGCGAGAGGGACGACTCGTAGAAAATGAGACTCGTTAGCTACAGCGCTCTGTTAGCATGCTCAGATATCACAGAACATGCTGCAGACCACCTGGTGGCTGCAGAACACACCACACTGAAAAAAAAGGGTCTAAAAACCAGATAAAACAGGAAATCTGAGGGAAATGATCCTGCTGCATGGACAGATAATTTACCTTGACAAGATTTATTAAATTAACCCTTTTAGGCCTGTAAAAACTGCCTGGAAAACCTTTAAAATCAGCCCCTAAAACCTGAAGTTTTCCTGTAAATTCAACAGAAGTGTCAACTCTTCCTACTAAATAATAGATTTTTCAGCCTCTGTAGCAGATAGAAATGAAATCCAACAAGTATCTGAGAGCTTATAGCTGTTATATCTGAGCTCCCTCCGCTATAGTCGTCTTCCACTATGATTTATAAGTTCTGGAAAAGTCCCATGATGCACTGGGACACACATGTATTCTCATCTAGTGTCTTTTTGTGTCTTTTTTTTAGTAAATTTGTGTCTTTTTGTCTTTTTTTTTTGTCATTTTGTGTCTATTTTTTAGTCAATTTGTGTCTTTTTTGGTCATTTTGTGTCATTTTGTGTCTTTTTGGTCATTTTGTGTCTTTTTTTTGTCATTTTGTGTCTTTTTTTTGTCATTTTGTGTCTTTTTTTAGTAATTTTGTGTCATTTTGTGTCTTTTTTGGTCATTTTGTGTCTTTTTTTTAGTCATTTTGTGTCTTTTTGTGTCTTTTTCTGGTCATTTTGTGTCTTTTCTTTAGTCATTTTGTGTCTTTTTGTGTCTTTTTTTGGTCATTTTGTGTCTTTTTTTGGTGATGATTTCAAAGTTCTGGAAAAGTCCCATGATGCATTGGGACACTCCCTCATGGATTCTGATGCATTTCATTGGCCAAGACACCAAAAATAGGTGGAAAAAACTACAAATACTACAAAACCACATATCCGCTTTCCCGCCTTTAATGGTAGAAAAGTGGTAATGCCTTCCCACCTTAAATGGGTTAAGATCTAGAAATAAGCATGTTGAATGCTTAAAATAAGAAATTAACTCTTAAAACAGATAAATTATAGAAATTATGGACTCCTAAATCTAAGTCTTTTTTATCTTGGCAGGAACAAATAATTTGAGTGCACATTTTCTGCACATTTTGCATATAATTTGCACATTCTTCACTGAATTTGCACTAGGTTGTAGGTTGTATATTGTTAAATGTCTTTTTCTATTAGATTGTTTATTTTTTATCTTTATCTAAAAGGTAAATCATTTTGCTGGAACAAAGAAATTTCCCCGCTGTGAGATTAATAAAGTCTAATCTAATCACTCTGCTCGGGCCAGTTCATCACTGCTGGCAGCTTTAATAAATCTGGTTTAAGAGCTAATTTCTTATTTTTAGTGTTCAACATGCTTATTTCTAGATTTAATAATCTTAATTCTAAGAATTCTCTTGGTTTTATTCTGGTTTTAAATAGTTTTATTCTGGTTTTAAGAGCTAATTTCTTATTTTAAGTGTTCAACATGCTCATTTCTAGATTTGATAATCTTAATTCTAAGAATTCTTTTGGTTTTATTCTGGTTTTAAATCGTTTTATTCTTGTTTTAAGAGTTAATTTCTTATTTTAATTGTTCAACATGCTTATTTCTAGATTTAATCATCTTAATTCTAAGAATTCTCTTGGTTTTATTCTGGTTTTAAATCGTTTTATTCTTGTTTTAAGAGTTAATTTCTTATTTTAAGCGTTCAACATGCTTATTTCTAGATTTAATAATCTTAATTTAAGAAATCTTGTCAAAAAATCTTATCTGTCCATGCAGCAAGATCATTTCCCTCAGATTTATCTGTTTTTTAGACACCTTTTTTTAAAATCAGTGTGTGTGCAGAGCTGCAGAAGGTGCAGCAGGACAGAAAGGAGGATGGAACAGAAACAGAAACATGCATATCTCTTTTAGAAAAAGCACATGAGGTGCCTCGTGTTGCTGGCAGTGTTCTAACTATGTACAGGGTAATGTGACTTTACATATGTAATAATATAGTGTATAAATACCTCTGTATAAATGACTTTATACATCTAAATCAGAGTTGGGAGGAAGGGGGCGGGGCTTCCCAGAAGGAATGGAAGAAAGTCTACAGTTTGTTTTTTCCTTTGCATATATGTGCAGTCTCTTTCTTAGACCCTGAGTCGAGCTGGAGAGAGGAGCAGCTCCTACGGTCCCCGCAGCTCCTACGGTCCCGGCAGCTGTCCCGGGTCAGACAGCGGCCTGTGGAGGCCCAACATCCCTGAGCTGCTGCTGCTGGGGACGTCCGGCAGGGACGCCTGGCGGCCCGACGGGAACCGTGGAGGCTGCTGCTGCTGCTGCTGCTGTTGATGCTCTACAGAGTCCTCACTGAGTCTCTGCTCCACACAGTCCCTGTCCCGCTCTAGCAGTCCAGATAAGTTCCCGTCTGGAAGAGTCTCTGTGCCGAGGAGGACCGCGGAGGCTTCTTTGGGTTGGTTCTGGGCCTTTTCTGGGCTCTGAGGGACACAACAGGACAGCAGACAGATTTATCAGAGAAGGTGGACATGATAGAAACATTTATTAAGTTTTACAGAGGTTTAACGTGCAAAATGTTTCTGCAAAGAGAAAAAGTTTAGTCTCAGTCTGCAGACTAAGTTTTAAGACTTTTTACTGAGAATCAGAATCAATGCAACCTGCAGCTTTAGTGTGTGTTTTTTAAAAAAAATCTCTGCAAGGCGTGCACATGCAAATCTTAATATCATCATCCAGAGGTGCATTTCATCTCCTTCTACAGCAGTCTGACCCCAAAATAAACTGATTTTCTGTCACATAATTGCAAAAAAACGATGCAGAAATAACTAGTTTAACGTGCGAAAGTGTTTCTGCAAAGAGCCAAAGTTTAGTCTCAGTCTGCTCTGTCTGCAGATTAACTTTTAAGACTTTTTACTGAGTGAACAGAATCAATGCAACCTGCAGCTTTAGTGTGTTGAGTGAGTTGCTTCCAAAGTTAAAGATTTTTTTTTATCTCTGCAAGGCATGCATGTGCAGATCTTGAATTACTATCATCATCCAGAGGTGCATTTCATCTCCTTCTACAGCAGTCTGACCCCAAAATAAACTGATTTAGCTATTATTAAATTGCAAAAAAACGGTTAAAAGATGCAGAAATAACTAGAACATGATGCAGAAGTTTTACAGAGGTTTTAACGTGCAAAAGTGTTTCTGCAAAGAGCCAAAGTTTAGTCTCAGTCTGCAGATGGATCAGATTAACTTTTAAGACTTTTTACTGAGTGAACAGATCACTGAATCAATGCAACCTGCAGCTTTAGTGTGTGTTGAGTGAGTTCCTTCCAAAGTTAAAGATTTTTTTAATCTCTGCAAGGCGTGCACATGCAGATCTTGAGATGCATTTCATCTCCTTCTCCAGGAGCTGCTACTAAAGCAGTCTGACTCCAAAATAAACTGGTTTTGCTTTAACTAAAGTGCAAAAAAAAAAGGTCAAAAGTATGCAGAAATAACTAGAAGATGATGCAGACGTGTAAAAAGTCTGAGTTCATGCTGTGTCAGGTCTATCTGCAAGACGACAAGTAAACACGTTTTAAAATGCTTGTTTTCTGACTGGAGTTCTGCACAAAAACAGCCGGACTCTGCAGGAGATTTAACAGCACACAGAGAGGAAAAGATGCATGAAAAAACATTCACTTTGGAAGATGATTTGAAGCTTTTTATGAGCTTGTTAGAGAGCAGAAACTCTCATGTTTCAGCCACTGATATGTGCACAGAATCCTAAAAGTTTTCTTTCTTTCTTTCTCTAACAGTTATTTCCTAGGCAGCACACATGTGCACAAAATTAAGCTAATCTTTTTTTTAAGGCTTTTTTTTGTCATTGCTCTTTATCTTACAGGTGTAGTGAGGAAAGCATGATGAGATCTAGTGTCTGTTTGTTGGATTTATTGGACAGTGTGAGTGTAAAAGTGTTGGTGCTGCAGCAGGTGTTAGTGTTGTTGGTACCTGAGTGGGAGGAGGAGGAGCCGGGGAGAGGCTGAGCTCCGTCTGCAGGGCCGACAGCGGCTGGATCCTGATGGTGACGGGCCTCTGGTACTCCGGGCTGGAGGTGACGGGCCTCTGGTACTCCGGGCTGGAGGTGACGGGCCTCTGGTACTCCGGGCTGGAGGTGACGGGCCTCTGGTACTCCGGGCTGGAGGTGACGGGCCTCTGGTACTCCGGGCTGGAGGTGACGGTGCTGTAGGCGGGCGGACCGGACGCCGTCTGTCTCTGCAGCAGCTGCAGGATCGCCTGGATGTCTGACGTCATCTGGGACTCCAGTCTGACACAGAAATAATAATAATAAGAAGTTACTATAAGAAGGAGCTACAATAAGAAGAAGTTACTATAAGAAGAAGTTACAATAAGAAGAAGTTACTATAAGAAGAAGTTACTATAAGAAGAAGTTACTATAAGAAGAAGTTACAATAAGAAGAAGTTACTATAAGAAGAAGTTACAATAAGAAGAAGTTACTATAATAATAATAATAATAAGATCTACTGCTGAACTTCCACAAGCTGAAAACAGGATTGTGATTTTTTAAATATATTTTTAAATATTCTTTCTTTCTACACTTCATATTTTCTATTCAAGCTATTTTTTTTAGTTACTTGTCTTAATCTATATCTTTATTTGCACAAATTCAGCAAATTCCCTGCATGTGAAAACCTCGCCGAACAAGGCAATAAAAACGTATCTAAAGTCATAATATGAAAATTCTATATGCCAATATCACATTTAATACAGATTATTATTTATTTTTATTCTTAATAATCTAATTTTATTCCAGACATGACACAATACCAAAATAAAAAGCCCATAAAATGAAAAAATACAAAAAAAAAACAACCCTGAAATTAAATGTCTGAAAACAAGTCAGATGAACTTAAATTAACAAATTTAAATTAATTTAAGAAGCTGTATTAAAAATGCTTGGAACATTAAAGGTGTTTTTTTGTGTTTATTTTTGATGTGTTTATAATGTAAAATGCACTGATTGATTTATGGTCAGTACTGGTTCTGACCACTAGAGGGCAGCTCAGCCTCACAGCTGATTTATATATAAATATGAAACTCATCCTGCAGGAAGAAAAGAACTGATAGGAGTAAAAATACTCAATTACAACATTTTTCACTTGTCTAAAGGTGAAAACAAGCATAAAAAACATTACTTTGTGATTTAATAATTCATGCACAAAATGGTTTAAGTATCACAAGTAAAATACTTTTGTATACTGATGCAAAAAAATGTTAAATGTAAAAGTTAGATGTAAAATAAACTGATATATTATTATTATTATTATTATTATAATTATTATATAAGTAATTTAATCTTATTTCAATTTTTTATTATTACTTTTTTGTTATTTATTTAAAATTCATTTTCTTTTATTTACATTTTTTAAATTTGTTTTCCAGTTGTTTGCAAATAAGCAAACATCATACATTTATTTTATCAAAGCATACATTATTTTTATTTTATCAAAGCATTTAATTCAATTAGTATTCTATTATTTTTAAAATTTTTGTTTTACTTTTTTCAATTTCTTTTTCAGCACATTTAAATTTTATTAAGTTCAAGAAAATATGTTTTTTCTTCAAGTATTTGAATATTATTTCTGTATTTTATTATTATTACTTTTCTGTTATTTATTTAAAATGTATTTTCTTTTATTTACATTTTTTTATTTGTTTTCCAGTTGTTTGCAAATAAGCAAACATCATGCATCTATTTTATCAAAGCATTTATTATTATTATTTTATTTTATTTAATGAAAGCATTTATTTCAATTAGTATTATTATATACTATTATTTTTTACATTTTTGTTTTACTTCTTTTACATTTCTTTTTCAATACAATTAAATTGAATTAAATTCAAGAAAATATTTTTTTCTTCAAGTAATTGAATATTATTTCTATATTTTATTATTATTATTATTTTGTTATTTATTTAAAATTTATTTTATTTTATTTACATTTTTTTTAATGTGTTTTCAAATATGTGAAACATCTTGAACGTAATGGAGCAGAAATGCAAAGTTACAGCGGATTAATACACTCCTAAAAACAGATTAAATTAATTAGTTGAGGATATTTTTCTGCAGGATTTTAACTGTGTGATGCAAGAAGAACAGAGTTATGATTTGATGTTCTAATGTATATTTTAAGAGGTGATGTGTGCAGAGAGGGATCTTTCTGAGCTGCAGGTAGAAAGAATGAACACCTGCACTGTGTGTCATCACCCAATGCACCAAGTTACATCACTGCTGAATCACCTCTTTACCTTTTTATAGTCAGAGCTTCAGTAAAAAGGAGAAAGCATGGAGGGAAGCCCTGTCTGCTGCCTGTTTAGCTCTTTACATCACAATCAGTGTGAATAAAACACTTTGGCTGCAGCTGCAGAAAACCTCCTCTCAAAAACAAGAAAAAAAGGACAAAAACCAGGTGTATTTTGCTTAAAAAAATCAAAATTATCTGCCAATGGAACAAGAAAATTTGTCTTGTCAAGACTTTCCAAAGCAGGGTTCTCAAACTCTAATTACCACTGGAGGCAGTATCAAAATGACCAAAAAAAGACATAAAATTACAAAAAAAAAAGACACAAAATGACAAAAAAATAAACAGAATTACCAAAAAAGACACAAAAGTATTTAAAAAAGACACAAAATGACCCCAAAAAATAAACAGAATTACCAAAAAAGACACTCAATTTTTAAAAAAAGACACAAAATGACCCAAAAAGACACAAAATTATTTAAAAAAGACACAAAATTACAAAAAAAACACACAATTATTTTAAAAAAGACACAAAATCATTTAAAAAAGACACAAAATTAACAAAAAAAGACACAAAATTACCAAGAAAAGACACAAAATTACCAAGAAAAGACAAAATTATTAAAATAGAAACAAAATTACCAAGAAAAGACACAGAATTACAAAAAAAAGACACCAAATTATTTAAAAAAGACACAAAATTATTAAAAAAGACACAATTATTAAAAAAAAAAAGACACAAAATTACCCCCCCCAAAAAAGACACAAAATTATTTTAAAAAGTAACTAAAGGGACCTTCCACACACAACACGGTAAAGTGCCATTCATATAAAACTCACATTAAACTTTCATATCAAGGTGGGGGCCACAAATATCATCACGAGGGCCACAATTGGCCCGGGGGCCACCAGTTGGAGACCCCTGGTTGAGATCCATTATGTTGTGCATCAAAGGGTTAAAGGACCAAAACACTTAAAACAAGTGAAAGATGCTGACTAAGAATCTTATCAGAGAGAAAATCAGCATAAATCCCGTTGATCTGAGATATTTAATGTGACTTTCTGCAGAGTGGAGAATGAGTTCTGGTCCCGATCCTCAACTAGTGACAGAAACAGGAACATCCTGTGTTGTGTGTGCAGCTTTCAGCAGGATGACGTGTCACCTGGTGGCTGCTGCTGCTGCTGCTGCTAGTCTATAAATAGTCCTGACTGTCTGACTGACTGACTGTTGGAGCTCCAGCTGAGAATCAGCCAGGCGGCGCTGCTGCAGCCTCAAACCTCTCTGATTAGACTGCTGCAGCCTGGAGGAGTCTGTAGTCTCACACTCTAAACTACAACACAACTCAGATTTAATTCACATTAATCTAAGTCTGATTCATCAGAAACATTATAGTTAGAATTAGACTCCTGGAACATTTTACAACAACTAAAAAAGCTCAAATCGCTGCAGCAGAATCACAGACAGATGTATTATTAGTCCCTTCATTAGGTGTTAAAATCTGCCGCCTACATTACCCACAATGCAACTCTGCTGCTGCCACTTCACTCACAGACCCAGGTGTGTTGTGATCGTCTTTTTTTATATTTATATATTTTTCAGTTCAATTATGTTGATTAAAGTTATTTTTTTATTATAACAGCTAAAATAGAGCTTTAACAGGTGAATTGGAGCTCTAAAAGGTGAATTGGTGCTCTAACAGGTGAAATGGAGCTCTAACAGGTGAAATGGAGCTCTAACAGGTGAAATAGAGCTCTAACAGGTGAGGTGGAGCTCTAACAGGTGAAATAGAGCTCTAACAGGTGAGGTGGAGCTCTAACAGGTGAAATAGAGCTCTAACAGGTGAAATAGAGCTCTAACAGGTCTTTAACAGGTGAAATAGAGCTCTAACAGGTGAAATAGAGCTCTAACAGGTCTTTAACAGGTGAAATAGAGCTCTAACAGGTGAAATAGAACTCTAACAGTTGTAATAGAGCTCTAACAGGTCTTTAACAGGTGAAATAGAGCTCTAACAGGTGAAATAGAACTCTAACAGGTGTAATAGAGCTCTAACAGGTGTAATAGAGCTCTAACAGGTCTTTAACAGGTGAAATAGAACTCTAACAGGTGTAATAGAGCTCTAACAGGTGTAATAGAGCTCTAACAGGTGTAATAGAGCTCTAACAGGTCTTTAACAGGTGAAATAGAGCTCTAACAGGTGAAATAGAACTCTAACAGTTGTAATAGAGCTCTAACAGGTCTTTAACAGGTGAAATAGAGCTCTAACAGGTGAAATAGAACTCTAACAGGTGAAATAGAGCTCTAACAGGTGAAATAGAACTCTAACAGGTGTAATAGAGCTCTAACAGGTCTTTAACAGGTGAAATAGAGCTCTAACAGGTGAGGTGGAGCTCTAACAGGTGAGGTGAGGTTCCTGTGCTCACCTGTTGAGGTGTTGCTGCAGCAGGTCGAGTCGTTGCTCCACCTCTCCGTAGGTGAGGTCCGTGTCGCTGTCGTCCTCGGCGACGCCACCCGGTGTGTCCTGACACGCCGCCGACTCGTCCACGCCGTTGTCGGGACGCTGACGCACCCACTCGTCTGGATGGAGCTCTACACACACACACACACACACACACACACACACACACGGTAAAGGTGTGTGTTATTGGGGGAAACATCTCCCTTTGATGTGCTTTCCTTTCGTTTAGATTTCTGCAGCAGCAATATGTTTATTAATCTTTTAAGTTATTTCCAATAAAAAGGCACAGGAGCATTAAACTCCAACCTGAATGTTGCAGTAACATTAATCTTTCCTCCTGCGGCCCTCAGGGGGAGTTTATTCTCTCCTTCTGATGTTTCTCCAGCGGAGGAGGAGATTAAATCGGCCTTTTCCTTCATGTTTATAGGAATCAATAACCCTCTGTACTCTGGCAGAAACCCTCTGAATTATGGAACGTTAATATGAAATCAGTTCTCCTGCAGGAGCTTTGTTCTCCGGGTGATTTATGTGGTTACAGCGAACAGTGCGGTGGCTTATTATTATTATTATTATTATTATTATTATTATTACTTTTTGTTATTCATTTACGTTTTTTGTATATATATTTTAAAGCATTTATTTTAATTATTATTCACTTTCAATAAAAAAATAAAAATAAAATAAAAATAAAGAAAATGAACAATAAATAAAATAAATAAAAACAAATAAAATAAATAAAAATGCATAAAATAAATAAAATAAATAAAATAAAAATAAAAAAATAAAATAAATGCATGCTGTTTGCAATCAGTATCTGTGTTTAATATGTTAAGTATTACAACATATTGCACATAATTTATTCACAAAAAATTAATAAATAAAAAAATAAATAAAATAAATAAACAAAATAAATAAAAATAAATAAAATAATAAATAATAAAAAAATAAAAAATAAAAAATAAAAAATAAAAAAATAAATAATATAAATAAAATAAATAAATGCATACTGTTTGCAATCGGTAACTGTGTTTAATATGTTAAGTATAATAAATGAATGAAATAAATGTTAAATAAAGGCTTCTTGTGACGGAGGTTACATGAGGACGTGCTGCAGAAGCACAGACGGAGAACTTGAGGATCCAGAGGAGCAGATTCTGAGTTCTGAGTCTCAGTTTCAGGCTCACTGGAGAAACAATCATCTCCCCGTTCAGTGAATTAAACGTGAGCGGAGTGATTTTAGCTCCTGTTGGCTGTAAATCTGTGCTTTGGTCACGGCCTCCGATCAGACGGGGTGACCCCTGCACATAATCCTCTTATGTTTTATTACTGAGTGGGTTTTAGGTTTCACCGTAATGACACATAATCCCTGTTTGGATTTTTAATAGGTGTGACATTCCTCCTCCGGGGCTTAGGATCCTTTTCTCTCTCTCTCTTTTATTTTTTTGGGATTTTTCTAAATTAACTTCTGAGCCAGTTTCCATTCTGCAGGGAAACTTTAGAGGGCGAGCTCGTGGCTTCACAGCAAATTTGCTTTTCACAGAAGGAATCAAAACCAAATACTGCATGCAATTTATAAGATATGAGCAGAATATTGCTTTAAAACACTCTTAGAATAAACACTAGATGTGCTGCAGAGATATCTACTGATATTAACATGCATATGGAGCATGCATTCTGCAGCATTCTGCAGCATTCTGCAGCTTTCTGCAGCTTTCTGCACAAAAACAGAGATTCAGCGTGTAAAAGCATGTTGCAGTGATTAAAATCTACACCTTTAAGTGGAGATACCACATGTTTCATTTATAGATATCATCATGAAACTTCCCCAGTTTCTTATTTACGTTAAGAAAATATTGTTTTGCATCACAAGATTTCAGAAATGTTATGTTTAAACATGCAAATGGGGCGTGAACTCAGTAAATATGCACTATTTTGCATATAATTCCAGCACATAAATCTGAACATTGCATGAAGCAAATTTTAAAGTTATTATTTAATGTTGTTGATATATTAGATTCAACGTTTTTTTGCAGAAGGAAATTGGGATATCTCCTTTTAACATTTCATAAATCAGAAAATATTGCCAAAATCTGAGTCATTCATGGCTCTGTAGTTGCAGAATTTAGTGTTTTCTTTACAGGTTTTGGTGTGTAAACAATTTATATTTGACAGCTTTTGTAATGAGACATGTAGAATGAAGTGATTTTGAGAGAATATCACTATTTTAATCTTAGATTTGGTGACTTTTCCTGATTCATTCATTCATTCATTCACGGAGCATCAAATAATTTAAAAATCTTCACAATGGATAAAGAAAATTTCAAACTTATTATTTTATGTTGTTGATATATTAGAATCAAAGTTTTTTATAGAAGGATATTAGGATATCTATGTTTGTGCCTCTAGAGTACTGCATTGAAGACATTTTTTTGTTTACTAAGATAGTCAAATATACACAGAAATGTTTGGTTTGTGTGTTGTCTTTCCACTTTTCTGCCTGCAGTAACTTGCCAACAATCATATTTTCTAAAGACTGAAACACACGTTACTGAAAATACTTATTTGTGTAAACAAACATTATAAAATCAGCCAATCTGCGGTTGCTGCTGCTCTTTAATTACACAAAGCTGCCAGAACATATCTCATGTGACAAAAGTTCATGAAAGTTAGGAATACAACTAAGTTGAGATTTATTAGAAAAAACTCATTTTGAGAAAACGGCTTTTAAAGATTTTTGTACATTCTTAATGGAAATGACAATTTGAAGATTGAATATTGTATAATATATATACAATATATATTATAATATAGAACATGTAAAACACATAATAAAATCTACTAAATATAGTCAAAAATACACAGAAATGTTTGTTTTGGATGTTTTCTTTCCACTATTCTGAAAGAAGACGTGTTACGGGAGAAAAACAGGCTAAAAAACATGTTTTTTTCTCGAGTCTTGCCTTTTTTTGTGTGGGCACAAACAGACAGATCTGGATTTGACTGCTGATTATTTGGAAGCATCTTATTTTAACTCGTCACTGAGGCTGCTGGGAGCTCTGTGTGTGTGTGTGTGTGTGTCAGGTGTGTGTGTGTGTGTGTGTGTGTGTCGTCACCTTTGTACGGCGCTGTGTTGTCTGCAGCTTGTGTGTCTGCGGCGCTGCTGAGGCCCACGGCGTGGTCCCTAACCACCGGGTAGCCCTGCACACCAGAACACAAGGGCCTCTGCTCCTCCTCCTCCTCCCTGCCCTCCTCCTCCTCTTCCTCCTCGTCCTCCTCCTCGTCCTCCCCCTCCTCGGCTGACTCCCTCCTGTCCTCCGTGGCGGCGGCGTTGGAGGAGGAGGCGTAGATGTGGCGTGCCGGCTTGCTGTCGCAGTAGGAGGCGGCTGGCTCCTTGTTGTGGGAGCCTACAGGGAGAGATGTTAATGAGGAGGAGCACCAGGGGAGCATGGCTGCTCCTCCAGACCTCCTCTGGAGACGCCGCGGCGCTCTCATTACCTCCGACAACAGATTCAGATTGTTTTGCTTCAGGTTGAACTGAGGACAAACAACGTTAGAGGAGATTTTATCATCATGTCTCTGCTGCAGGATCTCTGTCCTCCTCCTGTCTTACACTGGATTCTGACCGACCCGTAACCATGGTGACCGGCCAGATTTTAGCCTGAATCGGAGCCAAACTGCGTTCCTGCAAGTCTAAAAAAATCTGGGTTTATTGTCAAAATCTGCACTGAACATGGCCAGAGAGCCCCACAATGCTCCTGCTCCAGTTAAAACCAGAATAAAACCAGAATAAAACCACTTAAAACCATTTAAAACCAGAATAAAACCTCTTAAAACCACAAAAAAACAGAATAAAACTAGTTAAAACTATTTAAAACCAGAATAAAACCACTTAAAACCAGAATAAAACCATTTAAAACCAGAATAAAACCATTTAAAACAATTTAAATCCAGAATGAAACCAATTAAAACAATTTAAAACCAGAATAAAACAATTTAAAACCAGAATAAAACCATTTAAAACCATTTAAAACCAGAATAAAACCAGTTAAAACAATTTAAATCCAGAATGAAACCAATTAAAACCATTTAAAACCAGAATAAAACAATTTAAAACCAGAATAAAACAATTTTAAACCAGAATAAAACAACAGATTCAGATTGTTTTGCTTCAGGTTGAAGTGAGGACAAACAACGTTAGAGGAGATTTTATCATCATGTCTCTGCTGCAGGATCTCTGTCCTCCTCCTGTCTTACACTGGATTCTGACCGACCCGTAACCATGGTGACCGGACAGATTTCAGCCTGAATCGGAGCCAAACTGCTGAGTGTTGCTGCGTCTCTGCAAGTCCCGAGTCTCCCGGCTGTTACAAGTCAGATTACACGCCAGGCTCCGTCTGACTGAAGATCTGGCTCTAAAAAAATCTGGATTTATAATCAAAGACTGCACTGAACATGGCCAGAGACCCCCACAACACTCCTGCTCCAGTTAAAACCAGAATAAAACCAGTAAAAACCAGAATAAAACCACTTAAAACCAGAATAAAACAATTTAAAACCAGTTAAAACCAGAATAAAACCATTTAAAACCATTTAAAACCAGAATTAAACCATTTAAAACCAGAATTAAACCATTTAAAACCATTAGAATCATTTTAACCCTGCACCCTCTATATGTAACATTATAATGCACATTGCAAATATTAATACTGTAAACTTGCACGGCCAATAATTCCATATTTGTGCACATTGTTTCTACTGTATATGCTTTTTGCATGTTGGCTTTTTGTCTGATCCACTTGCCTTAATCTTTATCTATGTTTCAGTACTTTGTTGGTTCTTTTGCACCAATAAACCACAGCAAACTCTTACACGGCAATAAAAACAATTCTGACTCTGAATGAGCCTAAAAAACTGAACCAAGATGAAGAAAACCACTGCAACAAATAGAGAAATCTGACATTTACTCGACTGGACTGATGTTAGAAGTGCAGAAGAAAAGAGAAACACGTCTCAGATGTTTCTCTAGTAAAGTTCACTCTGCAGAGTTCAGATTCTCCTTTAAACATCTGATCGATCCAAACTCTGTTCAGAAAACAAACATTTTAAAAGTTCTCTGCTTGTCGTCTTGCAGAGAAAGCTGACAGAGCATGAAGTTAAAATATATCTGGTGAGAAACAGCAGCACAGAAGCCACAGTGTGTCCAAGATAAGCTTCTTTTTATCTTTGTGTGATATCTGAGGATGCTGCAGCAGAACAAGAAGCAAGAAAAGTGTTTAACATCCTCAGCAAGATCTATAATCACTCAACAGCAGCTCACAATCTGCAACTCTGCAAACAACAACCAGCATCAACCTGCAGCACACAACAAACTAGACAAGTTCTGCAAGTAAATAAGTCAACTAAGTTCACTCTGCAGAGTTCAGACACTCCTTCAAAACATCTGGTTTATCCAAACTCTGTCCAGAAAACAAGCGTTTTAAAAGCTGCTGCTTGTCGTCGTGCAGAGAAAGCTGACAGAACATGAAGTTAAACTATATCTTGCAAAAGTTTTCCTGAATGCACAGCAACACAGAAGCCTCAATGTGTCCTGTAACAGGCAGACAAGCTTGTTTTTAGCTTATTGTGATAGCTGAGGATGCTGCAGCAGAACAAGAAGCAAAAACTGTGTTCAACATCCTCAAGAAGATCTGAAATCAGTCAACAGCAGCTGACAATCTGCAGCTCTGCAAACACAACAACCAGCATCAACCTGCAGCAGACAACAAACTAGACAAGTTCTGCAAGCTGCAAGAAAATAAGTCAACTAAGTTCACTCTGCAGAGTTCAGACACTCCTTCAAAGCTTCTGATCGATCAGAAAAAGGAGCGTTTCAGGAGTTGTGTGCAGAGAAAGGTGACGGAGCGTGAAGAGAAAGCAGCAGCAGAAGCAGATTACTGTCAGGAGGTGAAATATGTCCTGCAGGAGACCAGCTGAGGCTGTTTTCATCCTTTATGAAGCTGCATTGCTGTTTATGACTTGTGACCCGACAGGCCAGAAGAGTGACGAGTCAGCAGAGCATGACAACATAAAACAGCTTTATTATGAGTTATGAATCCCTGCAGCCAGTCAGGAAGGTGCAAAGATGATCAATGCAACAGAAACAACATAGATAATTATGTCAGAGACATTTTTATATGGTGTGGATGATGATTTAATGATTTAAAGGCTGACCTGTGGAGCTTTTCCTTCTGTAGGAGACTCGTCTCCGACTCGCCAAGTCGTCCCCGTTAGAGTCAGCAGCTGGAGGACTCGTCTGTGAGGAGAACAGCTGTGTTACATTATTATTCATAATAATATTACTCTCTATAATATTAAGTTGAGACACGTCTGAGTGGAAAGCTGAGAGACTAATTTTCTTAACGTGCATGTAAAACCCAGTGTTGCTTGTTTGTCATTATCACTAATTTTTCCTTTTCAGTGCAACAAACATTTGTGCAAATAGTCATTTTAACCTAAAATATTGAGTCAAAAAGCAAGATTTGTTTGAGTTAACTCCACTGTTTTTGTCTTCTTGACATAAAACGGTTTCACAGCATGGACATTCAAATGTTTAAGTTGAAACAACAAGTTTTACAGCGTGTGATGCAGCTGCATCATTTTGTGTCTTTTTTAGTAATTTTGTGTCTTTTTTGGGGTAATTTTGTGTCTTATTTTGTAGTAATTTTGTGTCTTCTTTGTAGTAATTTTGTGTCTTCTTTGTAGTAATTTTGTGTCTTCTTTAGTAATTGTGTCTTTTTTTGGGTAATTTTGTGTCTTTTTTAAAGTAATTTAGTGTCTTTTTTTGTCATTTTGTGTCTTTTTTGTCATTTTGAGTCTTTTTTTGGGTAATTTTGTGTCTTTTTTGGGTAATTTTGTGTCTATTTTTTAATAATTTTGTGTTTTTTTTCAGTGCAACAAACATTTGTGCAAATAGTCATTTTAACCTAAAATATTGAGTCAAAAAGCAAGATTTGTTTGAGTTGACTCCACTGTTTTTGTCTTCTTGACATAAAACTGTTTTGCAGCATGAACATTCAGTTCAGTTCAAGTTCAGTTTTACAGCGTGTGATGATGCAAATTTGGGACGGAAATCATTCTGTTTTTCTCCTGCAGCGTATTTTTTTATTATTTTTCGCCTGCTGTATTTGGACATTTGTGCACCCTGAAGTCCCTAAACAGTCTGTGAGCTGCATAAATCGGGAGACAAAACTCTGTGCAGGAACCCTGGCTTCTCTTCTGTTTCAGCTCTCAGACTGGTTAGGACCCCAGGACGCACAAAGACTCACACACAAGAGGACACGACAACACATTTTACTGCAGCAGAAACTCTGCATGGGTTCTGCAGCAAACAGCTTCTGATAAAGTGCATAAAGTGGGCATGTCACACTTTTTCTGTCATTTTGTGTCTTTTTTGGTCATTGTGTCTTTTTTTTTTGTAATTTTGTTTCTTTTTTTGGGTCATTTTGTGTCTTTTTTTGTAATTTTGTGTCTTTTTTTGGTATTTTTGTGTCTGTTTCTAATAATTTTTCTGTCTTTCTTAAGTAATTTAATGTTTTTTCAGTCATTTTTATGTCTTTTTTTGGTCATTGTGTCTTCCTTTGTAATTTTGTGTCTTTTTTCTGTCATTTTGTGTCTTTTTTTAAGTAATTTAGTTTTTTTCTGTCATTTTGTGTCTGTTTTAAGTAATTTAGTTTAAAAAAATATTTGGGTCTTTTTTTTTAAAAGTAATTTAATGTTTTTTCAGTAATTTTTGTGTCTTTTTTGGTCATTGTGTCTTTTTTTTTAGTAATTTTGTGTCTTTTTTTGGTCATTGTATCTTTTCTTTTCCTTAAAACAGCCTGAATATTTAATAAAGTATCAGACGAAACAGAGAAGAGAAGCCAGAGTTCCTGCACAGAGTTTAGTCTCCAGATTTCTGCAGCTCACAGAATGTTTAGGACCCCAGGATGCACAAAGACTCACACACAAGACACAATAACACATTTACTGCAGGAGAAACACTGCATGGGTTCTGTCCTAAATTTGCATTTAATTATCATAAATATCTAAAATATCTAAAACTGCATGTTTTCTTCTGCCTAAAACGGCATGATTGGTATAAAGATACAGACTCACTGCAATAAAAACGCTACTATGAGGACTAACATCATCAAAAAATGAAGAAAATTGGGCTCATTGAATCCACAAGAGTCTCAGCTTTCCAGCTGGGCTGTTGAGATAGGCCTTCAAAATAAAAGCCCCACAAAGTAGCTATATCTCCACAGTTTAGTGGAATAAAAGCCTGAGAGGTCACTTTGTGTCTTGGCAGGAAACTCATGAGTATAAGTACTTCCTCCAAGTAATTAAATCTGAATAAAAAAGATAATGACGGGTAATATAACGGGAATTTTCTAGTTGTCTTTAATGCCTCAGATGATCCGTGTTTCTGGGAATAAAAGCTAATTTAGACATTTCCTTTAATGTGGAAGACGAGAGAGAGAGAGATAGATAGAGATATTAGAGGAGAGAGGGAGGGCTGGACATGATGGAGGCTGTAATTATGATGAAGTGAATGTGGTGGAGGCCCGTGGCATTATGTGAACAAGAGTTTTAATTATCCTCTAAAACGGAGCGAGGAGCGCACTTTGTCTCGACCTCCTGTTATTTATTCAGAGAGGAGGAAAGAGGAGACGCAGACAGAAGGAGACACCAGGAGCTTCTGATCACATTACTGCAAAAAAACAGGAGAAACAACAAGACGAGCATCGTTTCTGTTGCTTAGTTAAAGGAAACGAGAGCAACCGTTTCAGTTAAACGCTCAGTTTCCTGCAGCAGCAGCAGGTGTGGAGGAGGACGGGGACAGAGGTTTTAGGGGGAGATAGAAGGTGAAAAGAAGAAGAAAGTGGTGTGCATCATCTGAAAGCTGCAAATTAGCTGCATGTACAGAGGTTATAGTCATAAATATTCCATAAAAGTGTTAATTTATTAAAATAAATCATTAAAGTGGATTAAAAGGGTTTAGAACATTATGATATACCTCTCCAATGCTCAATTATCTCTCATAAGTCTTACAATTTGTTGGTTTGCTGCTAAATTGATCAAATTTTCTACTCAAGAATTGATGAAAAATGGTCAAAAACACCAAGAACCTGAGGAACAGCAGAGAAAAATCCATGACGTGATTCCAAACTAAGCTCAGATATTCCTTTATTAGTCCCACAACAGGATCATTTTCAGTGTTACAGCAGCAAAAATAGAAAGCAGCATCAATAAAATAACATAAAGAGAACTAGAACGAGCTGCTGCAACAAGCTTGTTTTTATTTTCTGCAAGAAATGCATTTTGTTTTTGTTGTGTTGTCTGCTAAAAATAAATAATCTCCTTATAGTGACTCTAGTGTGTAAAGCCATTTATCCTCTGGATGCTCCAGCTCTCTAGTATGAAAAATACACACAAACACACTATTACTGATCATTCCTCAGGTTTTGATTAATTATCCTTGGTGTACATTAAACTCACAGGGAAGGAGAAGAAAAATAATAAAAAGTATGACGGCCAATTGTGGCCCTCGTGATGATATTTTGTGGCCCCCACCTTGATATGAAAGTTTATTATCTGCAGTGAAGAAGTGGAAATGTTATGTAATGTAATTTTGTGTCTTTTTAAAATAATTTTGTGTCTTTTTTTGGTATTTTTGTATCTTTTTTTGGTATTTTTGTAGCTTTTTCTGTCATTTTGTGCCTTTTTTGGGGTCATTGTGTCTTTTTTTTGTAATTTTGTGTCTCTTTTAAGTAATTTAGTTTTTTTCTGTCATCTTGTGTCTTTTTATTAGTAATTTTGTATTGTTGTGTTGTGTTTTTTGTAATTTTGTGTCTTTTTTGGGTCATTGTGTCTTTTTTTGAAATTTTGTGTCTTTTTTTGTTATTTTGTGTCTTTTTCCAATAATTTTGTGTCTTTTTTAAGTAATTTAATGTTTTTTTCAGTATTTCTGTGTCTTTTTTGGTCATTGTGTCTTTTTTTGTAATTTTGTGTCTTTTTTAAGTAATTTTGTTTTTTTCTGTCATTTTGTGTCTTTTTAATAGTAATTTTGTGTCTTTTTTGGGTAATTTTGTGTCTTTGGTATAGCGACCTGGCCCAGCCTCAAAGTGAGGTGTTTCTGAGCTCTCTTCAGGTCACTCTCCCATTCATTCCAATGTGAAACACAGATTTCCACTGATTCTTAAATAGCTGCAGTTAGAGACAGGGATTACCTTGACTACTTTCTCATCCCGCAGGTCAAAGGTCAGCTCCAGGTTGGTCAGGAAGTGGTCGGCGAACTCGGGGTACATGTCGAGCACCTCCAGGATCTCCTCCCTCTGGATGGTGTGCAGGTCGCAGTAGCTCAGCGCCCGGACGTCCGCACACGACTTCCCCGGCTTGGTGAACAGGTGGATCATCTCGCCGAAGATGTCGTTCTTACCTGGAGGGAAACACCAGAACTGTCAGCTGATCCAGGAGGGAAACACAAGAACTGTGAGCTGGTCCAGGAGGGACACACAAGTTCAGCAGGGACTCTGGTGGTCTACAGCAGCTATTCTCAACCTTGGGGTCGGGACCCCAATTGGGGTCTTGAGATGATTTCTGGGGGTCACCAAATCATTTTGGAAGTCAGCTCTGTCTCCACTGTGTTAAAGTGTTCATGTGTTAATGTGTTTTAGTCTTTTTGGTCACTTAATGTCTTTTTTTGTTCATTTTGTGTTTTTTTTTGTCATTTTGTGTCTTTTTTTTGGTCAGTTTGTTTCCTTTTTTGGTAATTTTGCATCTTTTTTTAGTCATTTTGTGTCTTTTTTTGGTCATATTGTTTCTTTTTTGGGTAATTTTGTGTCTTTTTTTTGTCATTTTGTGGTCAATTTGTGTCGTTTTTGGTCATTTTGTGTCTTTTGGTCATTTTGTGTCTTTTTTTTGTTCATTTTGTGTTTTTTTTGTAATTTTGTGTCTTTTTTTTGGTCAGTTTGTTTCCTTTTTTGGTCATTTTGCATCTTTTTTTAGTCATTTTGTGTCTTTTTTTGGTCATATTGTTTCTTTTTTGGGTCATTTTGGGTTAAAACTCAACTCTGTTAGTTTTAACTATTTCTAAAAGCCACTTGAGGCTGATGAGTTTGAAGGTTTTTAACTGATAACGTGCATTAAATCGTCCACATTGATGCATTTCTGCAGATTATTAGAGTTTGCACAGATTTGTTTGGTTAGAAAAAAATCTATAAAGTTTTATAGATTCTCAATGAACGATGCGCTGGTTTTAAAGCTGCTGTGTGTGTGTGTGTGTGTGTGTGTGTGTGTGTTTGCAGCAGGTCACATTCATCTTGTTCTCAGCATCGATCCAGGAGATAATTCATGATTTCACCCAGTTAACGCTGCAGCCACACCATCACTGTGTGGTTCCACATGTGTTAAAGTGTTGGAGTCAGCATTTCTCCTGGTCGAGAGGAGGAGGAGGAGGAGGAGGAGGAAGAGGAGGAGCAGATCTGTTTTAACCTACAACTTCTAAAAGCTGCTGATTCTGGTTCATCACGACCTGAATGTGTCTCCACAACATATCGACTGCATGAACACAGTCATTAATAGAGAGAATAATAAAGAAGGAGCAGGAAACACCTGCAGGAGGAGAGGAGGAGGAGGAGGAGGAGGATGGAGAGGATGGAGCACACCTGAAACTCTGCAGCAGCACTAAACTAATCAATGAGCAGCTGAACGTTTGAAGAAAGTTAAAATATTGAGAATAAATTTGAGAATAAAGTTTAAAAAATAGAATAAATGTTAATAAATGCAATAAAACTACACAAAAAAAAGATTTCAAGACTTCAAAATAAGATTCAACGAGGAATTTTCGACTTATTAATCCAGCCTTCTTCACATTATAGTCTAGACGGAATTGTCCAAAAAGTGAAAGTGAGGAGCATTTATGGGTACAAGTCAGGAACCGGCCTACTTTACTTATTTCAAGGGTGCTGAGTCCAAAAAAAATGGTTCCCAAGCGAAATTTTGAGTTTTGGACCTTCTCATTTGCATATCAAAATGGCGGCCGTTGGTCGTTGGACCATTCCCCCTTAGCTTTTTTGTAAGTAGGCAATCAAAGATGAGGAAATTAAGTTTCTGGATCTATAGTCTAGGGTCAGAGCAAGGATATAGTGGAGGCTCAGTGGCTTTTTTATGTATATAAAATGTATATATATAAATGCAAAATACCAACTTTTAAGGTGAAATTAAGCATAATTTGTGTCATTTTTTTAAGGCCGACATAAATATTCAATCAATATCACTTTTAAATGTTCCAGTTGGTATTTTGCATATATATATATATGCATAAAACAGACACACTTTTCTGAAATCCGTCTAGACTATTAGAAAGTTTCATGAATTGCTCCCATTAAACTCATTTAGCTAAAATCCTGCAGCGTGCAGCAGCATCGTGCAGCGGACCCACCCAGGATGGCGACCACCACGTCGTCTTTGAGGATCTCGATGGAGCCGCGGGACACGAAGTAGAGCGCGGTGAGCACGTCGCCGCCGTGCACCAGCGTGTCTCCGGGCGGGGCGTGCGTGGTCTTGAACCTCATGGCGAGGGCCCTCAGGCAGCCCTTGGTGGCCCCCTGGAAGGCCTTGCAGCCCTGCAGCAGGTTCTTGTTGAGGTGGAGGCAGATATCCGCCTGCAGGCACTCGGGGAAACCCTTCAGGACCTGAGAGGACACGTCAAGAGACACGTCAGCAGCTGCAGGACACCAGGAGGACACCAGGAGGACATGCACGGCTTCATGGTGAGACGGGAGGTTTTAATTTGGGGGGCGAGGAATCCGTCTGTCATTCCTTCTTTATATTTTACATTAGCAACCAAAGGTCAAATAATGAAAAATTGACTGGTTATTTTGTTATTTGTTTTCTATTATAAAAGAAAAAACGGGGAAAAAAATGCTTGTTTTTTCATATTTTAGTATTAGGCTCGGATCGAAAATATGAAATGGAAAAACGTGCACCAGGAATTAATTTGATTTTAATATTTAATTGTTTGGGTTTATGTGAGCCGGAAGTTTGACTGTTGGTCAGTGAGCCTCATTCTCATCTCATAGTCAAACCAGCTGTCCCTATATAATAATAATAATAATAATAATAATAATAATAATAATAATAATAATAATAAATGATAATAATAATAATAATAATACACAATAATAATAATAATAATAATAATAATGATAATAATAATAATAATAATAATAATAATAATAATAATGATAATAATAATATATAATAATAATAATAATAATAATTATAACAACAATAATAATAACAATAACAACAACAACAACAATAATAATAATAACAATGATAATAACAATAATAATAAAAAATAATAAAAAATAAATAATAATTGATAATTAATAATTAAGAAATAATAAATAATAAATAATAATAATAATAAAATTAACAACAATAATATAATAACAACAACAATAATAATAATAACTAACAATAACAATAATAATATAACAATGATAATAATAACAATAATAACAATAATAATAATAATAATAATAAAAAAATATTATGTAGTGCGCCCGTATTGTGATATTTACGGTAAATTCATGTAAAGTGCTCAGAGCGAGCTGACATTAAGGAGAAATACTTTACTGTCATTCTTCTTGCTTTTTTTTTTCCCGGTATAAAACTCTTAAAACCAGCAGAGAGGAGATGAAATATTAACATTACATCAACACAACACGTGAAATATTTAAATTGCGTTGTGCGGAAAATGTATTTGTTGTGTCGACGTAAATAAAGTGTTACACAAACAGGCTCAATACCAGATAAATATGGAAATAAGATTAATTCCATGATATTCACAGAACTTCACAGACGTCAAATTTCCGGGTCACGTAAACCCAAACAATTAAATATATGAACTGAGCCTGATATTGAAATATGAAAAAACAAGCATTTTGTTAGTTTTTTTGTTTTATTAATTTTTTAAGTTTTAATTAATATTTAACAAATAACAAAATAACCAGTCAGTTTTTCATTATTTGATTTTGATTGCCAATTGAAAATAGAAAGAAGGAATGATAGACGGATTGTGAGTTTTCAGGTCAATTTATTCAGTTAAATTTGATACAATTGCCACGTGTGTTCTTTCCTTCTTCTCGAAACCTTTTCTACTGTTTCTACTGTTTCTAGTGCAGCAGAAAGAGCCTGATTGTCTGATTCACTGAGCATCTTCAGCAGCAGATGAGACACAAGACAGAACATTCAGAAAGTGAGAAGCTGCAGATCAGCGACACCACAGAGTGAAGAAACAGGTTGAGGATTTCTCTTTCTCTCGTTGTGAAACAACCCCGACTCCAAACTAGAGAAACACTCTCCGATATGCGAGTAAAACTCAGTGTGTGACTGTTTGCTGCATCACTTTTGGACAAATATTTAACTGAAAACTGTACAAAGGCAACACATATATGTTCTATATATGTTATATCTATTTATGTTATATATAACACATATGTTCAAAATGTTCTGTTTTGAAATGGTGAGAATAAATGTTGAGAATAAATGTTGAGAATAAAGTCGTAATGTTGAGAAAATTCTAAATTTCTTGAGACTAAAGTAAAAATGTCTTGAGAATAAATGGAGAAAAAAGTAAAAAATGTCTAGAATAAATGTTGAGAAATATTGAGAATAAATGTTTGGGATAAAGTTTAAATATTTAGAATAAATGTTGAGAATAAAGTCAAAATATTGAGAATAAATGTTGAGAATAAAGTTTAAATATTCAGAATAAATGTTGAGAATAAAGTTTAAATATTTAGAATAAATGTTGAGAATAAAGTCAAAATGTTGAGAATAAATGTTGAGAATAAAGTTGAAATACTGAGAATAAATGTTGAGAATAAATGTTGAGAATTAAGTTGATATTTGTTGAGAATAAATGTTGGGGAAAAAAGTCAAAATGTTGAGAATAAATGTTGAGAATAAAGTCGAAATGTTGAGAATAAAGTTGATATTTGTATAGAATAAATATTGAGAATACATGTTGAGAATAAAGTTGATATTTGTTGAGAATAAATGTTTGGAATAAAGTCAAAATGTTCTTGCTTTATAAATGTATTCAGTTGTGTTTAAAAGGTGTTAAACCTCTCTATATAATTTATTTTGTACATTTCATTGTGTGACAGCTGGTTTTGTTTTTGTCTCTTTTCTTCACCGTTCAGTTAAAAGAGGTGAATTTAATTGTGTTGCTTTCTGTTTAAAAAGGAAGATTTGGACTCTATTTGAAAGTTATTTCCTTTGTGTATAAATCATAAATTAAGATTATCTGGTTTTTCCTTCAGTCTGGGTTATTTTTCTGAAGATGTTGATGACATCAAATTCAAATACGTACAAAAATCCATATTGCTGATGAGCTAAAACATAAAATATATATTATTCTTGTATAGTTTTCAGTTGAATGTGGGTCAAAAAGGAAGAGCAAATTATTGCAATCTGCATCTTTTTGGAATCGGGGTTGCACATTTTTTATTCTAAGCGTCTCACTGCCGTTTTGTTACTTTATGTGCTGAGATGAGACCAAAAAGCAACAGAATCAATCTTGTTTCATTAAAGTCACTCTATGAAACGTTCCTCAACACTCTACAAACATTAAAATATCATAAATAACTGATAGAAATGTTAACACTTGACCCAATCTTGACAGGTCAATCCTCCGAGAGTCTGCTTAAATACACCGAGAGTTAATTTCTGACGTATAGAAGTAGATTTATCAGACTTACCCTTTGAAAGACAAAGAGAGAGTGAGCAGTGACAAACACTGTGAAGGACCACATGTTGTTGTTTTTACACTTTAAAGCAGAAAAAACACACGAGAAACAAGGAAACACACTTCTGATCCCATCATTGACACACTGAGTGCTAATGACACAATGTTCACAATAAAGTCTAAATGTTGAGAATAAATGTTGATATTTGTTGAGAATAAATGTTAATAAATGTTGAGAATAAAGTCTAAATGTTGATAAATATTGAGAATAAAGTCGAAATGTCTAGAATAAATGTTGGCAATAAAGTCTAACTATTAATACATTTTGAGAATAAATGTTGAAAATAATTGTTAATAAATGTTGAAGTTGAAACGTTGAGAATAAAGTTGAAACGTTGAGAATAAAGACGATATTTGTTGAGAATAAATGTTAATAAATGTTGAGAATAAATGTTGACAATAAAGTCTAAATGTTAAGAATAAATGTTGAGAATAAATGTTAATAAATGTTGAGAATAAATGTTGACAAAGTCTTAATGTTAAGAATAAATGTTGAGGATAAATATTAATAAATGTTGAGAATAAATGTTGAGAATAAAGTCTAAATGTTAATAAATGTTGAGAATAAATGTTGAGAATAAAGTCTAAATATTGAGAATAAATATTGAGAATAAAGTCTAAATGTTGAGAATAAATGTTGAGAATAAAGTCTAAATGTTGAGAATAAAGTCTAAATATTGAGAATAAATGTTGAGAATAAAGTCTAAATGTTGAGAATAAATGTTGAGAATAAAGTCTAAATGTTGAAACACATTTGTTATCTAATCATTGACATGTAGAGTGCTAATGACACGAGCACAGCGAGAAGAAACGGGACGTTTTCTGGCTCTGACAGGCTTTTTGTTGCTCAGAACAAAAACTGATGAGCAGATTTGGAAAGGAAAGACTGAACAACATTTGGCAAGCGCAGGTGGAGCCGCCAAGCCTCCCACGGTTCACTCTCCGAAAAAAAACCACGGGGCTAGAGGCAGCACGAATCTATGGAGCTGGATCAGGATCAGGATCAGGATCAGGAGCAGGAGCAGGAGCAGGATCAGGATCAGGATCAGGAACAGGATCAGGATCAGGATCAGGAGCAGGATCAGGATCAGGAGCAGGGAGGAGGACAAAGAATGAGCAGGAAAACTATTCATTATGCAGGTCGAAAAAAAAGTCAAATCGACCAGAATGAAGTTAAAATGTGGAGAATAAATGTTGAGAATTAATACTGAGAATAAAGCTGAAATGCTGAGAATAAAGTCAAAATGTCTAGAACAAATGTTGAGAATAAATAATAAATGTTGAGAAAAAAAGTCTAAATGTTGAGAATAAAATCGATATTTGTTGAGGATAAATGTTGAAAATGAATCCTTATAAATGTTGAGAATAAATGTTGAGAATAAAGTTGAAATGTTGAGAAAATGTCGAAATTACTAGAATGAAGTCGATATTTGTTAAGACTGAAATGTTGAGAATAAAGTCGAAATTTTGGGGAATAAATGTTGAAATGTAGAGAATAAACGTTGAGAATAAATGTTGAGAAAAAATGTTGAGAATAAAGTCGAAATGTTGAGAATAAATGTTGAGAAAAAAAGTCTAAATGTTGAGAATAAACTTGATATTTGTTGAGGATAAATGTTGAAAATGAATCCTTATAAATGTTGAGAATAAATGTTGAGAATAAAGTTGAAATGTTGAGAAAAATGTCGAAATTACTAGAATGAAGTCGATATTTGTGAAGACTGAAATGTTGAGAATAAAGTCGAAATTTTGGGGAATAAATGTTGAAATTTAGAGAATAAACGTTGAGAATAAATGTTGAGAAAAAATGTTGAGAATAAAGTCGAAATGTTCAGAATAAATGTTGAGAATAAACATTGAGAATACATTTTAAGAATCTTGAGAATAAATGTTGAGAATATAATCAAAATGTTGAGAATAAATGTCAATAAATGTTGAGAATAAAGTTGAAACTTTGACTTTATTCCCATCATTTCGTCTTTTTCCTCTTTGTGCATAATGAATCTTTTCCCTGCTGATGATCTCTCCTCCTCCCCAGTCCTGATCCCTGATCCTTATCCAGATCCAGATCCTGATCCTTATCCAGATCCAGATCCAGATCCAGATCCTCCATACAGATGTGAGGGACTGTGAGTGTGGTGTGAGTCTCTGCATGCACAGCAGATACTGTATATCATGTGATGTTTACAGTATGAGTTCACACTGAGGGAACAACACCATGCACATCTGGGAACACCACTACTTTACTGGTATCAGGCAGCCGGAGATCACTAAACCACTGGAAAGACCACGACAACGGACCTGGAGAACTGGTTTTATCCAGGAGAATGTTTATAAGACTCTTAAATCAAAGGTCAAAGCTTTTTGCTTGATTTTTAGCTGTTTTAAGAAGCTGAGTGCTTTAATTAAACACATTACATGTTGAGAAAAAAGTTGATATTTGTTGAGAAAAAAAATATTTGTTGAGAGTAAATGTTGAGAATAAATGTTCATAATAAATGTTGAGTCAATATGTTTAAAATTGTTCATAAAGTCTAAATGTTGAGAATAAAGTCTTTATTATGAGAATAAAGTCTACATGATGCAAATAAAGTCTAAATGATTAGAATAAAGTCTAAATAATGAGAATAAAGTCTAAATAATAATAACGTCTTAATGTTGAGAATAAAGTCTTAATGATGCGAATAAAGTCTAAATGTTAAGAATAAAGTCTAAATGTTAAGAATAAAGTCTAAATTTTGAGATTAAAGTCTAAATGTTGAGAATAAAGTCTACATTTTAAGAATAAAGTCTAAATGTTGAGAATAAAGTCTTAATGATGCGAATAAAGTATAAATGTTGAGAATAAAGTCTAAATTTTAAGAATAAAGTCTAAATGTTGAGAATAAAGGCTAAATGATGCAAATAAAGTCTAAATGTTAAGAATAAAGTCTAAATGTTGAGAATAAAGGCTAAATGATGCGAATAAAGTCTAAATGTTAAGAATAAAGTCTAAATGTTGAGAATAAAGGCTAAATGATGTGAATAAAGTCTAAATGTTAAGAATAAAGTCTAAATGTTGAGAATAAATGTTAGGAATAAAGTCTACATTTTGAGAATAAAGTCTAAATGTTGAGAATAAAGTCTTAATGATGTGAATAAAGTCTAGATGTCGAGAATAATTGTTGAGAATAAAGTCTAAATGTTGAGAATAAAGTCTAAATTTTAAGAATAAAGTCTAAATGTTGAGAATAAAGTACACACAATAGGTGGAAAACAATGTGTTTTTTGCCTTAAATTGCATGTCATCAGCATAAAAACTGACCCTGCTACAGCCTCAAAAACAGCAAATATTGGTGGCGAGTAACTGGTTAAAACCGTCTTTTATAGGACGTTTTTTGCCCTAAACCAAGGCAGTAGTTCATAGAAACTGTGTATTATTTGTGGGTTGTAATATTTTGTGGGTTTTGTCAGGTGGTTGTGTGACTTCAGGCTGCAGAGAGACCAACAACACCAACAACAACAACACCAAGTCTAGAAGGATCTCTAACATAAAACATTACGTCTAGAAGGATCTCTAACATAAAACATTACGTCTAACATAAAACATTACGTCTAGAAGGAACTATAACATAAAACATTACATCTAGAAGGATCTATAACATAAAACATTACGTCTAGAAGGATCTATAACATAAAACATTACGTCTAACATAAAACATTACGTCTAGAAGGAACTATAACATAAAACATTACATCTAGAAGGATCTATAACATAAAACATTACGTCTAGAAGGATCTATAACATAAAACATTACGTCTAACATAAAACATTACGTCTAGAAGGATCTCTAACATAAAACATTACGTCTAGAAGGATCTCTAACATAAAACATTACGTCTAGAAGGATCTCTAACATAAAACATTACGTCTAGAAGGATCTCTAACATAAAATATTACGTCTAGAAGGATCTCTAACATAAAACATTATGTCTAGAACTATCTATAACATAAAACATTACGTCTAGAACTATCTATAACATAAAACATTACGTCTAGAAGGATCTATAACATAAAACATTACGTCTAGAACTATCTATAACATAAAACATTACGTCTAGAACTATCTACAACAAAACATTACGTCTAGAACTATCTATAACAAAACATTACGTCTAGAACTATCTATAACATAAAGCATTACGTCTAGAACTATCTAAAACATAAAACATTACGTCTAGAATTATCTATAACATAAAACATTACGTCTAGAACTATCTATAACATAAAACATTACGTCTAGAACTATCTAAAACATAAAACATTACGTCTAGAACTATCTATAACATAAAACATTACGTCTAGAACTATCTATAACATAAAACATTACGTCTAGAAGGATCTATAACATAAAACATTACGTCTAGAATGATCTATAACATAAAACATTACGTCTAGAACTATCTATAACATAAAACATTATGTCTAGAACTATCTATAACAAAACATTACGTCTAGAACTATCTATAACAAAACATTAAGTCTAGAACTATCTATAACAAAACATTATGTCTAGAAGGATCTATAACATAAAACATTACGCCTAGAAGGATCTATAACATAAAACATTACGTCTAGAAGGATCTATAACACACTCAAATAAATACAGTAGTGACACATGTACCTCCTGCTCTTACCAGAGTGCCGGTTTCATCCCGTTTGACATGAGGCAGACATGGAAAAGACAAGCTGGATTAGGAACCATGAAGCATCGAGGTGACTAGTATAATAATAATAAGGAGAGCAGTATATATATATATATACTGTGCCGGGACAGATCGCTGCACCGCGGGGGGGGAGCACAGTGGAAACAAGTGATATCGGGGGAAAAGAAAGGAGAAGCAGCAGAAGAAGACAGCAAACAGCTGGGATAATAAATAAATCTGGTTTCCATGGCGTTACTAGGAGACGAGCTCCTCTCGTACCATGTTCATGTCGATGCCGTTGGTGTAGGTCCAGGCGTGCTGGAAGTACTCCTCCAGGCGCTGGCGGAGCGGATTGGGGATCTGGTGGAAACGGATGAACTCTTTGACTCGAAGCATCTGCAGGTGGTAGCGCGCCGTGCCGGAGTAGAGCCGCTGGATGATGGCCGACACGTTGCCGAAGATGCTGGCGTACATCAGAGCTGCAGAGAGACAGTCACACAGGTGGAAACACAGCTAATGATTCTGATTGGTCGGTTCTGTTCGTTTGCAGAAATCTCCCACCTGAGGTCACGTTACAAAGCTTTAATGTGTTAAATCACAGCTGGGTTCAATCAGGAGCAAAGTAAAATAAATAAATACAAATATTTAAAATGAATAAAATTTCAAGAATAAATAAACATTTAAAATGATTAAATTTGATAAATTAGAAATAAATAAATTGATGTAATAATTGTAAAAAAAATTTAAAGTAAAATAAATAAACAAATATTTAAAATGATTAAATTTAATAAATTAGAAATAAATAAATTAATGTAATAATTGTAAAAAAAAATGTAAGGTAAAATAAATAAACAAATATTTAAAATGATTAAATGTAATAAATTAGAAATAAATGCAATAATTATAAAAATATGAAAAGTTAAATAAATAAATAAACATTATAATAATGCAACAAATAATAAAATTAATAAATGTAATGAATTAGAAATGAAAAAAAAATCTTATAATTACAAAAGAGTTTTTATCTCATAAATTTGTGAGTTTTCTTCTTGTAAATTTGTAATTTTTTCCAGTAAATTTATTAGTTTTTTTCTGGTAGATTTGTATTTTTTTCTCTATTAAATTTGTGACTTTTTTTCTCATAAATTAGTGATTTTTTCTAATACATTTGTGATTTTTTTGATAGCAAATTTGTGTTTGTAAATGTTATTGTGAAAGGTTAAAGAGTTGCATACAATTTATCCAGTTTTTAGTTTCTATACATGGTTTCAGAATTCCTGCAGCTAAATGAAAGACTGTGTGAAGTTAAAGTTACATAGTTAATCTGCTTTCTATGGTTTCTATATGTGGTTTTAGAGCTAAATGACAGACTGAGAGGTTCCTGTAAGAGCAGATTAATGTTTCTCTGGTTGTTCTATAGTTTAGTAGTATAGATATAGTTTCTATCTGTGGCTTCAGATAAATGTTTGTGTGTGAGCTGTGCCTCACATCCGATGAGCATGACGCAGATGGAGAAGATCTTCTCTGAGTTGGTGTTCGGGGAAACGTTGCCGAAGCCGACGCTGGTCAGACTGCTGAAGGTGAAGTAGAGCGCCGTCACGTATTTATCTTTGATGGAGGGACCGGAGCTCGGGTCACTGTAGTTGTACTTCTTCCCTGCAACAACAACAAGAAAAATAATAACACAGAATGTATAAAAAAACATCTGAGGCTGCAGTTTAATATGATTTATTTTTAGTTTAGATTAAAATCTAGTTTCATATTTATTCTCATTACCATCAACCCAACATCTTCCTCGTAAGATTGAGATTTTTATTCTCATAATTTTGTGAATTAATTCTTGAAAATTTGTAACTTTTACCCTTTGTAAATTGGTGAGTATTTTTCCCCTTAAATTTCAGATTTTTTTTTATTGTAAATGTTTGTTTTTTTGCTTGCAAATGTGATTTTTTTCCTCGTAAATGTATAACTTTTTTTCCCCTTAAATTAGTGATTTTTTCTAGTAAATTTGTGATTATTTTGATTGCAAATTTGTGTTTTTTTCTAGTAAATATGTGATCTCTTTGCTTGCAAATTTATATGTAAAATTGTATTTTTCCACAGTAAATTTATGATTTTTTCCTTTTAAATTTCTTTTTTTCTGTCATAAATTTGTATTTTTTTCTAGTAAATTAGTGATTTTTTTCCTTGTAAATTTCTTTTTTTCTGTCATAAATTTGCATTTTTTTCTAGTAAATTAGTGATTTTTTTCCTCATAAATTTGTGAGTTTTCTTCTTGTAAATTTGTAATTTTTTTCCAGTAAATTTATGAGTTTTTTTCTGGTTTATTTTTTATTTTCTTCTCTATTAAATTTGTGACTTTTTTTCCTCATAAATTAGTTAATTGCTTGCTTGCAAATTTGTGAGTTTTTATCTCATAAATTGAAGATTATTTACTTGTAATTTTGTAACTTCTCTCTATTAATTTTGTGGGTTTTTTTCTGGTAAATGAGTGTTTTTTCCATGTTTATTGATGATAATAAACCCCGGGTGGTTGTCTGGTCACCTATGGAGACGCCGAGGTTGTCGAGCCAGCCGATCTTGTGCTCCAGGTACGGCTTCTCCACGTTGCCGATGGCGTACCAGATGCAGGCCAGCCAGTGGGCGATCAGAGCGAAGATGCACATGAGCAGCATGAGGACGGCGGCGCCGTACTCCGAGTAGCGGTCCAGTTTACGAGCCACTCGGACCAGTCGCAGCAGGCGGGCCGTCTTCAGCAGCCCGATCAGGGTCGTGGTCTGGAACAGACAGAACGTTAGTTAGGGAGCTTTTTCTGCACAAACTGGAGCTTTTTCTGCACAAACTGGAGCTTTTCCTGCACAAACTGGAGCTTTTTATTTATTGGGTAAATGTAAATAAATAAATGTGAGTTTTATGGAGGACAGAAGCTGTCAAAATAAAATAATTAAAATAAATAAAATAAATGAAAACACTTAAATAAAAACACTTACTAAATAAAAGAAATATAGCATTAAAGCATTTCATTAATTAATAATTGTTCAATAAAAAAGGCATTTATTAATTAAATTAAAAAAGTCTAATAAGTTATGAAATATATAATAAAAATAATACAGAAATAAATAAAGTTTTGGGGAAAAAGTAAAAAAAAAATGCAAAAAAAAAAAGAAATTAATATATTAATTAAATAAGAAAAATGAATACAAATTGAAAATGAATACATTTAATACATTATAAATAAATAAATTAATGTAATATTACAAAAAATTTAAATTAAAATTTTTCTACTAGAAAAAAGGAGATGATAAATGAGATAAAAACTCACGAATTTACTAGAAAAAAATCACACATTTATGAGATAAATACTAACAAATCTACTAGAAAAAAGGAGATGATAAATGAGATAAGAACTCACAAATTTACTTGAAAAAAAGTGACACCTTTACTAGAAAAAACTCACAAATTCATGAGATAAAAACTCACAAATGTACTAGAAAAAAAAAAATCACAAATTGACTAGAAAAAAAATCACAAATTTACCAGAAAATAATCTCCCCATAGAGTTTCTGTGGTGAGAGCAGATGTCAACTCTCTCCTGCATCATTTCCATATCAACGTCCTGCTGGAACTCGATCACTTATTTGCCTTTTATGTTGCAAACCAGAATTCAAATCTCATTAATTTATTCGAGTCAAATGCTCGGCTGAACTTGTGACCCAGTGAAAGAGTCATTCTGCTTTAAAACCAGCAGCTTTTTAATCCTAATGACAGAAATATTCTTCTGTCTGTGATCAATGAAACCACTGCAGAAAGTCGACCGTGTTAATGCTGATTATTAATTTGTTCAGAGCTTTTTCTGCTCACTAATATTAAACCTTTTGGAGCACAAGCAGAAAGCTTTTATGGCTCATTCTCTGCATATATTTCCATGCAGATGAAACAAAATGAAACAGGCTTCCTGTCATTAATTCCTCCTCCCTCTTTGTGGAGAGTTTGCATTATTTCTGGTGTTGAGAGATTCACTCAGAGCTCCATTAGACCGGAGAAGCTGCAGCCTCGGCCACATAAACAAAGAAGAAGAAGAGGAGGCAGTTCAGCCCCCTCAATCTCTGCTGCCCTGCACTGAAAAGTCTGCAGAGACTCACACACACACACTGTGATTTACATTCTGCACTTACATTCTTATATATTCAATAGTTCATACACACAGGGCTGAAACATGGAGAAACTGCAGGTTTAACTCATGAAATATCATCAGAAAAAATGTTCTGGGCTTTATTCTAATACATTAATATGCATGCATCGAAGAAAACAGCAAAAATATTGAGGGAAAACTTTGAAAATGATTATTTTGAGGGAAGGTTCTGACAGATTTGTCAGTTTTTATCTAATAAATGTTTGAGTTTTTATCTCATAAATTTGAGATTTATTTTCTAGTAAATCTGTGAGATTTTATCTCATAAATTAGTGTTTCTTCTAGTCAATTTGCAAGTTTTTATCTCATAAAATGTGTGAGTTTTTCCAATAAATATGTGAGTTTTTATGTCATACATTTGCGATTTTTTTCTCATATATTTGTGTTTTTTTTCTCGTAAATCTAAAAATTATTATTTTGAGGGAAGGTTGATGAGTTTTTTGCTTGCAAATTTGTGAGTTTTTATCTTATAAATTTGTGAGTTTTTATCTTATAAATTTATGAATTTTTATCTCAAATTTGTGAGTATTTATCTCATAAATTTGTGAATTTTTAATCTTATAAATTTGTGAATTTTTTCACATAAATGTGTGATATTTTTCTTGTAAATTTGTGAGTTTTTCCCATAAATTTGTGAGTTTTTATCTAATAAATGTGTGAGTTTTTAATCTTATAAATTTGTGATTTTTTATCTCATAAATTTGTAAGTTTTTATCTCAGAAATTTGTGAGTTTTTATCTTATAAATTTGTGAATTTTTATCTCATAAATGTGTGAGTTTTTATCTCAGAAATGTGTCAGTTTTTAATCTTATAAATTTGTGAATTTTTATCTCATAAATTTGTGAGTTTTTATCTCATAAATTTGTGAGTTTTTATCTTATAAGTTTGTGAGTTTTTATCTCGGAAATTTGTGAGTTTTTAATCTTATAAATTTGTGAATTTTTTCACATAAATGTGTGATTTTTTCCTTGTAAATTTGTGAGTTTTTATCTAAAAATGTTTGAGTTTTCTGCAGACAGCAGAGTGTGTTTTCTATCAGATCAGGTGAATAAACACTGGAAGCAGAACGCTGCAGCTTCTTCTGGAGGATTTCCAGCTTAAAGAAGCTTCAGAGGAAAAAGAGTGACATGCAAATAGATGCAAAGAGGAGAGAACCAGGAGCTGATTTGGTTATTCAAACATTTATCAATCACTCTTCAATTGCTGCATGTGACAAAAGCTAAATTAGCTCCATAAACATAAATATGAGCCACGAGGAAAGTTGTTTAACACGACAGCCTTCTGCTTCTGATCCTCCGTCTCAGTTTTCTCTAAAGACTGAATGAAAACAGCAAACTGCAGCAAAACTCTGCTGGATTTGTGATTTTTTTTCCAGTAAATTTTTACGTTTTTACTAGTAAATTTGTTTGTTTTTTTCTGGAAAATTTTAGATTTTTTTCTGGTAAATTTGTAACTTTTTTTAAAGGAAATTTGTGATTTTTTTTTTTCTAGTCAATTTGTCATTTTTTTCTAGTAATTTTGTGACTTTTTTCTCGTAAATTTGTGATTTTTCTTTCAAGTAAATTTGTGATTTTTCTTTCAAGTAATTTTTTGATTTTTCTTTCTAGTAAATTCTAAAAAAAAATCACAAATTTACAAAAAAAAATAAAAAAGATAACCAGAAGAAAACACACTAATTTACTAGTAAAAAAGTTACCGATTCACTAGAAAAAAAATCACAAATTCACTAGAAAAAAAGCTACACATTTATCAGAAAAAAAAATCACAAATTCACTAAAAAATAAAATTAAAAAATAACCAGAAAAAAACACAAATTTACTAGATTTATTTTTTTATTTATTTTTTACAAATTCACTAGAAAAAAAAATAAAAAATTACCAGAAAAAAGAGAAATATTTCTGTGATAAAAACTCACAAATTTGCAAGCAACAACTCATCACCTCTCCCTCTGGATAATAATTTTCAAAGCTTTCCCTCAGTAGTTTTGGCCTTTCATTTGATGCATGAATGCATATTAAAGTATTCTCTCCTATCAGCCTCATAATCTGACTATAATCTTATTATAATCTCCTGCAGGAATCTTCAGATCTGCAGGTTCTCTCCGAGGCTTCGTTCTCACTTTATTAAAGTATTAAAAGCAGAAAAAGGGCGATCAGATGATTGATGAGGAGGAGAGCGTCTCCGTCACGGTGAGGAAGAGTTCTGTTTCTGCTCCATTAATGAGCTTCGTCCTCCTCGTCTCGCCCTAAATCACCGCCATCGCTCAGCGCCAGGACGCTCCGACGCTCTGCAGCTGCATGAATCAGAGACGATTTTTTCTTCTTATAAATGTGTGGTTTTTGCTTGCAAATTTGTGACTGAGGGAAAGCTTTAAAAACTATTATTTTGAGGGAAGAGTGATTAGTTCTTCGTTTGCAAATTTGTGAGTTTTTATCTCACAAATGTGAGATGTTTTTTTCTGGCAAATTTGTGATTTTTTCCTAGTAAATTTGTGATTTTTTTATCTCATAAATTTGTGAGTTTTTCCAATAAATATGTGAGTTTTTATCTCATAAATTTGTGATTTTTTTTCTAGTCTTTTTTTTTGATTTTTTAAATCTTAAATCTGAGTTTTTATCTCATAAATTTGTGATTTTTTTTCTAGTCATTTTTTTGATTTTTTTTTCTCATAAATGTGTTTTTTTTCTAGTAAATCTGTTAGTTTTTATCTAGTAACTTTGTGAATTTTCATCTTATAAATTTGTGATTTTTTCTAGTAAATTTTGAGAGTTTTTATCTAATAAATCTTTGAATTTTTAACTCATAAGTTTGAGATTGATTTTCCAGTAAATTTGTGAGATTTTATCTCATAAATTTGTGTTTTTTCTAGTAAATTTGTGAGTTTTTAATTCCTCAGTTTTTTATCTCATAAGTTTGTCAGTTATCTCATAAATCTGTGAGTTTTTATGTCATAAATTTGTGCTTTATTTTGTAAATGAGTGATTTTTATCTCGTGAATCTGTGATTTATTTCCATGTTTCCAGCAGCTGAAGATCCGACAGAGAATCTCTCAACCTGCCGTTCTTCAAACTAAATCAGCAGAAAAAACGGCGTAGTGACTGTAGATCTGGTTTCCAGGCAACTAAGGTTCACGAGATGAAATCTAAAAATAATCTGTGAGAAGACGAGAGATCTAAAATAAGACCAAGCTGAAGACGGAGCTAAAAGAGAAGCTGCTGTTATTTTAGGAAACACACACACACACACACACACCTCAATCATGACTCTGCAACATCACACACACTTCAGCCTGAGGGCCGTTACATCACACACACACACACACACACACACACACTCAGCAGCAGCAGCCTGTGTGTGTGTGTGTGTGTGTGTGTGTGTACAGTAGATTGTCTGATTAAAGGTTACTGTTTGTTGCAGCTTGTTAGATAATCTGCTGGACTGAGACTCTCTAACAGAGTCACAGGGCCCCGGGGCCCCGAGGGGGGGAGGGGGCTTCTCTTCCTCCGATGATGATGATGATGATGATGATGATGAGGATACAGAGATGTGACAGACGAGCGTCACAACGTTTCTCTCGTCTAAACAGATCAGAAACACGACGAGAGACTCTGCAGCGAGACTCGATACGACACGAGGAGAACAAAGGATGTGAAAGTGGAAAACTTTCTGCAGCAGATGCATGAAGTTAAAGAAATAAAAATCTGCTTCTGAATTAGTTTCAATGCATCAATGAGTTCTGGTAAGTGTGTTTTTTTCTGGTAAATTTGTGAATTTTTATCCCACAAATCTGCCATTTTTTTATGCATAAATTTGTAACTTTTTTCCCAAAATGTTTTTCTTGTCAGTGTGTGATTTTTTTTCTGGTAAATTTGCGATTTTTTTTCTGGTAAATTTATGATTTTTTTTTCTAGGATTCTTTTGATTTTTTTCTTGTAAATTTGTAATTTTTTTACCATAAAATTTCTGAGTTTTCTTACTTACTTTTTTCTCATAAATGTGAGTTTTTTTCTCAAATTTGTGTTTTGTTTTTTTCTTGAAAATTTGTGATTTTTGTGATTCTTATTTTCTCATAAATGTGAATTTTTTTTGTCCAGCAAATTTACAAGTTTTTATCTAAAAAAAATCCTTATCTTTTCTTGTAAATTAGTGAGTTTTTATCTCATAAATTTGAGAGTTTTTATCTCATAAATTTATGAGTTTTTATCTCAGAAATTCCTTATCTTTTTTTGTAAATTTGAGAGTTTTTATCTCATAAATTAGTGAGTTTTTTTGTCATAAATTAGTGAGTTTTTATCTCATAAATTTGTTATTTTTTTCTTGTAAATTTTCCAACTTTTTTTCCCATAAATTTGTGAGTTTTCTTCAGGACGACTTTTCTGATTTAATCTAAAGTTCTCCCCTGACTCCCAGCGTCTCACCTCGTCTGATCCCGATCCGAAGATGAAGATGAAGATGAAGATGAGCATGTTTAATAAAGACTTTTATGATTTCCTCACCTCGTCGGAGCCGGATCCGAAGATGAGCAGGTCGAAGGGGATGGCGGCCACCATGTCGATGAGGAACCATCCTTTGAAGTAGTGGATGGCGATCTTGGCGGGGTGACTCACCACCTCCTCGTTGGCGTTGACGTACGTCGTCCTGAAGTTGATGAGGATGTCCACGATGAACATGATGTCCACGATCAGGTCCACCACGTTGAGCGGCGAGCACGAGTAGCCGCACTCGCGGCGCCGCTGCTCCTCCAGGTCGTTGAGCAGGAAGGCGGCGGAGTACGGCGTGAAGATGGCGGTGTAGATGACCAGCAGCAGGATCAGCCAGTCCCACACCGCCTTGAACGGGCTGTAGTGGAGGATCGTCCACTTGTCCATACGAGGCGTCTGCAGCTTGTACTCAGGCAGGACGTCTGCGCCCAGGGACAGGACCTGAGGGGACACGGGGGGACAGAGAGGACATAATCAGTATCCCATGTTTTTCTGGTAAATTTGTGAGTTTTCTTCTAATAAATTTGTGATTTTTTTCTGGTACATTTGTGAGTTTTTTTCTGTTTATTTTTTTTCCCTGGTAAATTTGTGAGTTTTCTTCCAATAAATTTCTGTTTATTTATTTATTTATTTATTTTTTCCTGGTACATTATGTGTGTTTTCTTCTAATGTATTTGTTATTTTTTTCTGGTAAATTTGTGATTTTTTTCTGGTAAATTTGTGAGTTTTTTCTGGTAAATATGTGATTTTTTTCTGTTAAATTTTTGATTTTTTTACCTGGTGCATTTGTGAGTTTTCTTCCAGTAGATTAGTTAGATTTTTCTGGTAAATTTGTGACTTTTTTCAGGTAAATATGTGATTTTTTTCCCTGGTACATTTGTGAGTTTTCTTCTAATAAATTTGTGATTTTTTCTGGTAAATTTGTGAGTTTTTTTATTGGTAAATATGTGATTTTTTTCTGGTAATTTTGTGAATTTTCTTCCAATGAATGTGTTTTTTTCTGGTACACATGCGATTTTTTTTCTCATAAATTTGTGATGTTTTTCTAGTTAATTTGTATGTTTTTTTTCACATAAATATGTGATTTTTTTTCTGGTAAATATTTTTTTTTTTCTGGTAAATATTTTTTTTTCTTCTGGTAAATATTTTTTTTTTATGGTAAATGTTTTATTTTTCCTGGTAAATATTTTTTTTCCGGGTAAATATTTAATTTTTTTTCTGGTAAATATTTATTTTTTTCTGATGAATATATATATTTTTTTCTGGTAAATATTTTTATTTTCTTCTGATGAATATATATATTTTCTTTTCTGGTAAATATTTTTATTTTTTTCTGGTAAATATTTTATTTTTTTCTGGTAAATATTGTTTCTAGTTATTTTGTGATTTTTTTAATGGTAAATTTGTGAGTTTTTTTCATGCTTCATTCATGAGTTTTGTGTCGAGTACATTTGTGACTATTTTCTGATAAATTTTGGAATTTTTTTATGGTAAATTTGTGAGTTTAAATGCATGACTTCTTTTCTGGTAAATATGTTTGTTTATTTTCTCATAAATTTGTGCTTCTTCTTGTAAATTTTGAATTTTCTACTCGTAAATTTGAGACTTTTTTTCCTCATTCATGTGATTTATTTGTAAAGAAACTGATCAGGTTGGTCATTAAAAATGATCCAGAGATCATTGTTTAAATGAAAGCAAACCTCCTGAATGCTGCAGGTTATAATGTGATTTATCAAACACACATTTAATGAGTTCTTCCTCTGTTCGTGCTCTACCTCCCCACAAAATTTCATGCAAATCAGGCGAATAGTTTTTCCATAACGCTGCTGACAAACAAACAAACAAACAAACAAACAAAGAAACCTGACCTCCTGAAACAGCAGCATGCAGAACCAGCATTCTGCACAGAGCTGCCTCCATCTTTATCTAAAGTTACTGCAGTAACAACAAACACCTGAACAGCTTTAACATCAATATTAGAGCAGCAGAATCAGAGTCTCAGTGACTTGGAGGTGATTAAAGGAGGAAACATCTAGTCATCGAGTGTCTGAACTTCAGGCTGATTACTGAGAAACACAAAGATTGGGAACAGCTGATAAAAAGGCAGATTATTTAATAATTTAAGTGTTTATTAGGAGCTGGAGGCCTCAGGCTGATGGAGGTCAAACACTGTGATCTGAGATAAAGATAAAACCTTTAGTGATCTGAGATAAAACCAAAAAGCAGCAGCTTTAATTATTCATAAGGCTGCAGCTTCATTAAAAACTGCTGCTGAGTCTCAAATAACCACTAATGACAAAAAAAAGGTGTTTTATTGATGAACAAATTGCACAAATTGAACAAATCTGTGAGTGAAAGAGGGACACTGGTTCAGTTTCTCTCTCGGAAATGTCTGATTTGTTTCTCATAAATTAATGGGATTTTTTCTGGTAAAAATGGGATTTTTTTCCTGATAAATTTAAGATTTTTTCCTGGAACAATTGTGAGTTTTCTTCTAGTATATTTAAAAAATGTGTTCTGGTAAATTTCAGATTTTTTCTAGTAAATGTATGATTTTTTTCCTGGTAAATTTGAGTTTTCTTCCAGTAAATTTGTGATTGTTTTTCTTGTAAATTTGTAACTTTTTTCTGATAAATTTATGAGGTTTCTTTCTGGTAAATTTGTGAGTTTTTTTCTGGTAAATATGTGATTTTTTTCTGGTAAATTTGTGAATTTTTTCTGGTAAATATGTGATTTTTTTTCTGGTAAATTTGTGAGTTTTTTCTGGTAAAAATGTGATTTTTTTCTGGTAAATATGTGATTTTTTTCTGCTAAATATGTGATTTTTTTCTGGTAAATTTGTGAGTATTTTCTGGTAAATATGTGATTTTTTCTGGTAAATTTGTGATTTTTTTTTCTCTTGTAAATTTGTAATTTTTTTTTCGAAAGAATGTATAAGTTTTGTTTCTGGTAATTGGTGACTTTTTTCCTGGTAAACCTGTGATTTGTTCCTCATAAATTTGTGATAATTTTCTTGTAAATATGGAGCTTTTTTCCTTGGAAATATTTGAGTTGTTTTTCTCATAAATTTATGAATTTTTTACAGGTAAATTTGAGATTTGTTTCTCATAAATTTGTGATAATTTTCTTGTTGATATGTAGCTTTTTTTCTCATGAATGTGTAACTTTTTTGCCGTAAATATGTGATTTTTCTTCTTGTAAATCTTTTTAAAACTTCATTTTTCTCTTGCGTTTGTGTTTGAACCTGCTCAGCAGTGATGACAGTAAGTGATTACAGCTCCGGATCAACGTGTTGCAGCTGATCTGAGTCTAAATAAAAGATCTGATGTTAATTATTTAACTTCCTGCTGCAGCGAAGTGAACTTGGCAGAAGTCGTCTCTCTCTCTGGAGACTAAGAGGCTTCTAACGATAATATATGTAAATGAGCATTAGTTCCCCTCCCTCCTCTGGTTCTTCCAGCTATAATTCATAAGAGCAGAGTGTTGTTCCATGTTTCTGTTGTTAAATCATCGTGTCCTGTTAAAAGATGCTGCACTCAACAAGCAGCTTCAGATGCTTTCAAGAGACGTTAATGGAGAGTTGAGGCTTCGCTGCTCAGAAATCAGAGTTATTCTCTCTGATTCCACCACAAATATTAATATTAAACTTGTTGACATGCAGGATCAGAAGAGAACTTCCTGTCAGACCACATCTACTTTATTAAACACCAGAAAAGAAGTAGATGCAGCCTGAAGAGTGAAGCCGAGGCAGAAATGTCTCTAAACCTGCATTCTTTCTAACAGCCAGCAGGGGGCGACTCTTTTTTCATTAAAAAATTATGATATTTTTCATGTCAATTTGCAATTTTTTTTATGTAAATTTGAGAGTTTTTAGCTTGTAAATTTAGTGTACAAATTTAGTGTTTTGCTTCCCTAAATTTGGGATTTTTTTCTTGTAAATTTTGTCTCGTAAATTTGTAACTTTTTTCCACATAAATGTGATTTATTCATAAGGAAACTGGTCAGGTTGATCATTAAAAAAATGATCTGGAGCTCATTTTTCATTTCAAATTTAATGAGTTATTCCTTTGTCCGTGCTCTACCAGTTGTTTCTCTCTTGTCTAACAAGCTTCAAGAAGCCTCCTGCAACCTCCTGCAGCCTCCTGCAACCTCCTGTAGCCTCCTGTAGCCTCCTGCCACCTACTGCAACCTCCTGCTGCCTCTTGCAACCTATTGCAACCTACTGCAACCTCCTGCATCCTCCTGCAGCTTCCTGCATCCTCCAGCAACCTCCTGCAGCCTCTTGCAACCTACCGCAACCTCTTGCAACCTACTGCAACCTCCTGCATCCTCCTGCAGCTTCCTGCATCCTCCAGCAACCTCCTGCGGCCTCTTGCAACCTACCGCAACCTCTTGCAACCTACTGCAACCTCCTGCAGCCTCCTGTAGCCTCCTGCAACCTCCTGCAACCTACTGCAACCTACTGCAACCTCCTCCAACTTCTGGCATAACGCAGGATTAGAAGTTGAAAAAATGAAAACAAATTTATTTAAGAAATGTTTTAGTTTCATATACATATAACTCCTCTCTAAATGGAATAAGTGTGTTGATAACTATTCCAGTTTTTGTGTTTTTTCGTGGACATTTCTGGGTGTAAAACTGTGCAGCAGCAGCTCTCCTGCTCCATTAAAAGCACATTAATGAGCTCTCTCTCTCTAATAACTTTGACTTTCCCCTGAACGGAGGGACGGAGGGACGGAGGGACGGAGGGACGGAGGAGAGGTCAGAGCTCCGCCTCGGGCCCCGGCTCTGGTCTCTGGTCTTAATCTGAAGGCTTCTCTGAGTGTGAACGGGGTCAATCCTCTCTCCATTACACCACTAATGGGTAAACTCAGAGCTGGGCGGCTCCTCTGGGACACGTTACGTCTCGATGTGGAAGGTGAGAACGACCTCTAACCCGTCTGAAACTCTAGAAACAGTCTGGCAGCTGTAAGATTATCCTGATTCTCTGAGCCACAGAGAGAGAGAGAGAGGGGGAGAGAGAGAGAGAGAGCGAGCGAGAGCGGGAGAGGGAGAGAGGGAGTGGTAGGGTTAGGGTAGGAGTTAGGGTTGGGACGGAGAGAGCGAGCGAGAGAGAGAGAGAGAGAGAGTGAGAGAGAGAGAGAGAGATCGAGCGAGAGCAAGAGCAAGAGCAAGAGCAAGAGCGAGAGCAAGAGCAAGAGCAAGAGCGAGCGAGCGATGGATGGAGAGAGCGAGCGAGCGAGCGAGAGCAAGAGCAAGAGCAAGAGCAAGAGCAAGAGCGAGTGAGCGATGGATGGAGAGAGCGAGCGATGGATGGAGAGCGAGCCAGAGCAAGAGCGAGCGAGAGCAAGAGCGAGCGAGAGCGAGAGCAAGCGAGCCAGCGAGAGCGGGAGAGGGAGTGGTAGGGTTAGGGTAGGAGTTAGGGTTGGGATGGAGAGAGAGATAGCAAGAGCGAGCGAGCGAGAGCAAGAGCGAGCGAGAGCGAGATCGAGAGCGAGCGAGCAAGAGCAAGAGCGAGCGAGAGCGAGAGCGAGCGAGCGAGCGAGCGAGAGCAAGCGACCGAGATCAAGAGCGGGAGAGGGAGAGGGAGTGGTAGGGTTAGGGTAGGAGTTAGGGTTGGGATGGAGAGAGAGAGAGCAAGAGCGAGCGAGCGAGAGCAAGAGCGAGAGCGAGAGCGAGCGAGATCGAGAGCGAGATCGAGAGCGAGCTAGCAAGAGCGAGCGAGCAAAAGCGAGCGAGCAAGAGCGAGCAAGCAAGAGCGAGCAAGCAAGAGCGAGCGAGCGAGCGAGAGCGAGCGACCGAGATCGAGAGCGGGAGAGGGAGAGGGAGTGGTAGGGTTAGGGTTGGGATGGAGAGAGTGAGCGAGAGAGCGAGCAAGAACGAGATTGAGCGAGCGAGAGCGAGAGAGCAAGAGCGAGCGAGAGCGGGAGAGGGAGAGAGAGAGAGAGTGGTAGGGTTAGGGTAGGAGTTAGGGTTGGGATGGAGAGAGCGAGCGAGCACGAGAGAGAGAGAGTGAGAGAGAGAGAGAGCGAGAGCAAGAGGAAGAGAGCAAGCAGGAGCGGGAGAGGGAGAGAGAGAGTGAGAGCGCGAGCGAGAGAGAGCAAGAGCAAGAGCGAGCGAGCGAGCGAGCGAGCGAGCGAGAGCGAGAGCAAGAGCAAGAGCAAGAGCAAGCGAGCGAGTGAGCGGGAGAGGGAGAGAGGTAGGGTTAGGGTAGGAGTTAGGGTTGGGATGGAGAGAGAGAGAGAGAGAGAGAGAGAGAGAGAGAGAGCGAGAGCGAGAGAGACCTCCACGGTGAATGAATCCTCCTGAGGCAGCAGGGGGCGGGGCCTAATGAATCTTGGCCTCACTGATTTATATGATGATGAATATTTCCGTTTGATTGACAGCGTCTCCAGTCAGACAGTCAACAACAACAACAACAACGATCAGACAGTCAACAACTACTGGAGTTATGAATTATTCACTGCAGCTTTAATAGTTTTCCAAACAAGAATTGACCACCAGAAGGCTGATAATAGCTTTTATACCGCAGCAGAGTCCAGACATTGATTCATTCTTTCTTTTTTAAACAGAGAGGAAATGAACTGAAGAGTTTTATGGGTTTTACATCTTAAATGTGGTGAAAGCTTCGTCCATCAGTGTTTTTCTGAGCTAATCACTGACAACTTAAGACTTTTAATGCAAAGATTCAAACCCTTTACGATTTAAAAACTTTAAGCCAGCCTGAAAACTCCCTGAAAAGCTATAATCTGCAGAAATTCCTACAAAAATAAACATGATTATACTTGAGAAATGATCCTTTATGACCCTGTAGAAGTGCTTCTGCATCTCTGCCTCGATTTTCTCTTTTCTTCTTGTTTTGCTGTTTGCAGGACGATTATGTGCGTCAGTCAAGACGCTTTAGACCTTCCAGGGTGACTGTAACCTCCAGCTAATAACCCCACATTATAATAAATCATCTTTCTTGCGTCTGTATAATATAAAAATGTCGTTATTTGATGACGAATGGGCAGTTAGACGTCTGAAAAACACTGTGCATGAAGCTCTGATTCTGGTAAATATTTATTTTTCTGGTAAATATAAATTTTTTTTCTGGTAAATATTTTTTTTCTCGTAAATATATATATTTTTTTCAGTTTTTTTTTTTCTGGTAAATATTTATTTTTCTGGCAAATATTAATTTTTTTTCTGGTAAATGTTTTTTTTCTCGTAAATATATATTTTTTTCTGATAAATATATATATTTTTTCTGGTAAATTTTTTTTCTGGTAAATATATATATATATTTTTCTGGTATTTTTTTTTTCTGGTAAATATTTATTTTTCTGGTAAATCTAAAAAATTTTTCTGGTAAATGTTTTATCTTTTTCTGGTAAATATTTTTTTTCTGGTAAATATATATTTTTTTCTGATAAATATATATATATATATATTTTTTTCTGGTAAATATTTTTTTTTTTTCTGGTTATTTTGTGATTTTTTTATGGTAAATTTGTGAGTTTTTTTCATGCTTCATTCATGAGTTTTCTTTCTAGTAAATTTGTGATTATTTTCTGATATATTTTGGAATTTTTTCATGGTATATTTGTGAGTTTTCTTCGAGTTTTTTTCTGGTAAATACGTTTTTTCCCCCCATAAATTTGTAACTTCTTTCTTGTAAATTTGAGACTTATTTACACTAAAAATCAGCCGTGTATCGGCGCTGCACGGAGATTTGGACAGACAACGATGTTTCTTCAGAGATTCTCGATTAGAAAACTCTCAGCGAGCTATTCTGGGACCCTGAAAAGTCCCTGAAAAGGTTTAATATGCAGAAAAACCTTAAACAACAACAACAACAACAACAACTGATGATTAAAAATGATTATACTTGAATAATGACCCTTTATGACCCTGTAGAAACGTCTCCATTGTCTCTTTTGATCTAGTTTTGCAGGATGTTTCTGTGCGTCAGTAAAGACGCTTTAGACCTTACAGGGTGACTGTAGCCTCCAGCTGATAACGTGTGATAAAACATGATAGAAAAATGGCGTTATTGATGATAAATGGTTAGTTACTTCTAACTCTATGTGCTCCAGTGTTTCAGAGAGCTGCTGTGCATGAAGCTCTTATTCACTCTTCTGATTTTTCTCTGATAATTGATGACAACTTGAGATGTTTCTGCAGAGATTGAGCAGGTGTCTTACCTGCGTGACCCTGAAAAGCTATAATCTGCAGAAATTCCTACAAAAATAAACATGATTATGCTTGAAAAATGATCCTCTATGTCCCTGTAGAAGTGTGTCTCCATTCTCTCTTTTGATCTAGTTTTGCAGGATGTTTCTGTGCGTCAGTAAAGACGCTTTAGACCTTACTGGGTGACTGTAGCCTCCAGCTAATAACGTGTGATCCAACATGATAGAAAAGTGGCGTTATTTGATGATTATTTGATGCTTCGGTGTTTCAGAGAGCTGCTGTGCATGTGCACGTGTTTGATGGGTATTTAAACATCTCAAATCTGGAGACCGCTTTCTGATTTTTCCTCATATAATTGATGAAAACTTGAGATGTTTCTGCAGAGACTAGGAGGATTATAAAACACTCAGTTGGCGTCTTACCTGCGTGACCTGCATGTCATCTTTTATTCTTTTGTTTTTTCACAAGTAAGAGATTTGTTTATAAGTCCCTGAAAAGGTTTATTATGCAGAAATTATACTTGAAAAATGATGCCTTGTGACCCTGTAGAAGTGTGTTTCATTTTTATCCTTTCTTATTATTTTTCAGGACGTTTATGTGCGTCAGTAAAGACGCTTTAGACCTTACACGGTGACTGTAACCTCCAGCTGATAACGTGTTATATAAAAGTGGCATAATTTGATGAAAAATGGTTACTGTTCTGCTTTTTAAAGAGAGAGGGAGAGAGAAAGCTAGATTTGTAGTGTTTGATGGGTATTTAAACATCTCAAATCAGATGTTTCTGCAGAGATTGAGCTGTGTGTGTGTAAGTAAGTAAGTAAGTAAGTAAGTAAGTAAGTAAGTCCCTGAAAAGGTTTACGCATGCAGAAATTCTTGAAATTATCCTGTAGAAGTGTGTTTGTATCTCTGCTCGATTTCCCCTTTCTTCTTGTTCTGCAGGACGTTTATGTGCGTCAGTAAAGACGCTCTGGACCTCACATGGTGACATGGAGATTTGTCGTGTTTGATGGGTATTTAAACGTCTCAAATCTTTCTGATTTTTCTCAGATAATTGATCAAAACTCAAGATGTTTCTGCAGAGATTGAGCTGTGACCACAGAGAGTTCTTTTATAAGTCCCTGAAAAGATTTATTCATGCAGAAATTCTTGAAATTATCCTGTAGAAGTGTGTTTGTATTTCTTCTTGTTCTGCAGGATGTTTATGTGCGTCAGTAAAGACGCTCTGGACCTTACAGGGTGACATGGAGATTTGTAGTGTTTGATGGGTATTTAAACGTCTCAAATCTTTCTGATTTTCCTCAGATAATTGCAGACTAGCTGAGATGTTTCTGCAGAGATCGAGGATTATAAAAGAGTCATTGAACGTCTCACCTGCGTGACTTTGTCGGTGACGTTGTGCGTGCGGTCTTTGACTTTGGGGGCGATGATGGTCTTCTCGGAGGACGGCGGCGAGGGGCACTTCTTGTCGTTGTTGGCCTCGGAGAAGTTGAGCGTGATGAGCGGGATCTTGTTGATGGTGCTGTACTTGTTGAGGTTGGAGTCGGAGGTGGAGCCCAGCAGGCTGGACTTGATCTGGCTCAGAGGCCCTGAAACAGGAAGAGTTACAGCTGGTCTGGTTCTAGTATTACTGTGTTATTATACTAATTATTATACGCTGTGGTCCCTGGTGACATGAACACTTCAACCACAACACAACAGCAGAAGAACATAAAGAAGAAGAGATGCTGGAACAGAAAGTGAACCTCTGAGTGAGCTGCAGACGGTCAACAGGCCTTTCAGAGTTTCTCATTAAAACATCATGAAGAAGAAGAAGAAGAACATGGTTAGTGAATGATTCGATGCACCAGCAAGGAATGAAACTATCTGATATATTTTATATATATTTTTCTGATGGAGTTTCTCTCGCTGCACGACACTAAATAACAACACGAGGGACGACGGAGACACAAACTGCTGTTTTTTTTATTATTATTTTTTATTTGTAATTGAGTACATGCATATTTTATTTTGTGCAGGCAGTACAACAGAAAAAAAAGTTGCTTTTTTTCCACTTTTTTCTTGTAAATCTGCGACTTTTTCGCACAGATTTGCCACTTTAAATCTCTTAAATCTGCGACCTTCTTTCTTGTGGATTTGCCACTTTAATCTAGTAAATTTACGACTTTTTTCTTGAAATATTATTTTATTTATTACTCATTTATTACTCATTTTAGATATCCGCATTTTATTTTATTTATTATCTATATATTATATATTTTATCCTATTTTTAATTTATTTTGTCTTATTGCATTTTACTGTTCTATTTTTTTCTACAACTATTTGTATTGTGTAATCTATTTATTGTTTGTGCAGCACTTTGGAAACCTTGTGCTCTATAAATAAAGTGGATTGGGTTTTTGTTAATTCAAAGATCAAATTCTTGGCTTTTAATCTGTAACAGCCAACAATCACAGGGATTTTTTACATTGGTTTATTTTTAATTTAATTGTTTGCATTTAAACATTTTTTTTTACAAATCTGAATTATTTTTTATTTTATTTATAATGGCTGCAGAGCTGATTATTATTATTATTATTATTATTATTATTATTATTATTATTATTATTATTATTATTATTAGTAGTAGTAGTAGTAGTAGTAGTAGTAGTAGTAGTAGTAGTAGTAGTAGTAGTAGTAGTAGTAGTAGTAGTAATGAATTTATCAAATATTAAACTTTATTGCAGGAATTATTACAAAATTCATATTTACACTAATATTAGAAGTTATTTAAAGACATAACACATTTAATAAATAAATAAATAATTCATTCTCGTCCTTGTCCTTCATTTTAGCAGTAAGGACTCTTGTTTAAGTATCTGATTAAATTAAGAAAAAAACAAAATAAAATAAAAATCTACAGAGTTGAAAATATCTGGGATACAACTTTAATGGACTCAAATTTCTCTCTCTATTATAATAGTACAGAAGTTATTGTTCGTTTTAGATTTTAAAGACTTTTAACACATTTTTAAGTAATAAATTCTTGTCTGGGACAAGGTTTTTTCTGGCATAGTGCAGGGTTAGAAGTTGAAAAAATTAAAACAAATATTTATTTTAGAAATGTTTTTTCTTTCATATATATAACTCCTCTCTAAATGGAATAAATTGTACGTTTTTGTGTGTTTTGTGGACATAAATCGGTGTAAAACCACCACACACACATATCGACACGTGGCCCCGTTAGAGAGAAACCAGCTGATTCAGCCTGCAGGAGGAAGGTTGCTCTATATTATTTTTTTTATACATAAAAGTACAGTAGGGTGATTGAGAGTGGAGGACAGAGAAGCAGACAGCTGAGATGAGAGAATGCATGCACAGCTTCATCACATGCCACAGTCAGAAACATCAGCAGTCGTCATGAGAACAGAAGGTGAAAAAGGAAAAGCGAAGCCGTACCCGCAGCCATCCAGGAGCGAGAGACTAGCACAGCAGCAGGAGAGAGCAGAGATGACGGGGGGCCGGGGGAGCGAGGAGGTGGTGGAGCGCAGGGTCACACAGGGTCAAATATCACTTTATTTCATTTTAGGAAGCAAGAAAAATATGCATGCACCACCTCGTGATTTCTGCAAGATTGCACATTTCCAAATTGTTGCAGCACTTCTCGGTTTGATCCCATTTGTTGCACGGATTTGGTGCTAAATTCTGCCGTTTAATTTTACTTGACAACTTATAAAAATGGTCAAGAATTCCTCCAAAATTAACTGCATTAAGACAGCAAAACCCTGAGGAACACCAGAGAGAAATGGATGCTCCATCTCGTGCTTTCTGCAAGAATTGCATGCAATTTTTTTTTTGGCGACCTCGGAAAACTGCAGAAAAACTTTTTTTGTTAGAGAAAAATGTATGCACCACCTTGTGCTTTCTGCAAGAATTGCTTGTTTTGAAATTGCTGCAGCACTTTTGGGTTTGATACCATTTGTTGCACAGATTTGGTGCTAAATCCAATCATACAAATTGTCAGAAAGTCCTCCAGAATCCCACATTAAGTAATCAAGACCCTGAGGAACACCAGAGAACAATGCTTGGTAATTTCTGCAAAAATTGCACATTTCCAAATTGTTGCAGCACTTCTCGGTTTGATCCCATTTTTTGCATAGATTTGCTGCTAAATTCTGCCATTTAATTTACTTTACAACTGATAAAAATTGTCAGAAAGTCCTCAAGAGTCCCACATTAAGACACCAAGACCCTGAGGAACACCAGAGAAAAATGGATGCTGTGATTTGGTAACAAAAAAATTGTTAAGGTTCCTGCAAGAAGTGCATTTTTGGCGACTTCTGAAAACTGATTATCTTTAATATACATAGGAAATCAATCCAAATATCCATCCTCTGAATGCTCCAGGTCTCAAGTTGGTTGTTATTGTATCACGCTCAATTATGTCTCAAAAACTGTTGCAGAATTTTTAGGTTTGATACCATTTGTTACACAGATTTGGTGCTAAATTCTGCCACTTCTTTTAACTTGACAACTTATAAAAATGGTCAAGAATACCTGCAAAACTAACCACATCAAGAAACCAAAAACCTGAGGAACACCAGAGTAAAGATTCCTGCAAATGCATTTTGCAAGCTGACGACTTTTAGTCCACATAGTTTTGCTCTGCAGAGATTACTAAAGCTGTGCAAAGATTATGACAATAAATTTAATGCATGAGAGTCAGAAAGAGACTTTCCTGTGTTGCATTTGGTCGATATTCCTCTCATAACATGCAAGGAAATAAAATATCTTGGTGATTTCTTACAATTGAAATGTCTGCAATTAGGTTTTAAGACCCTGAGGAACACCAAAGAAAAATGTATGCTCAACCTCATGCTTTCTGCAAGAATTGCATGTTTTGAAATTGTTGCAGCACTTTTGGGTTTGATACCATTTTTGTTGCACGGATTTGGTGCCAAATTCAATTCATAAAAATTGTCAGAAAGTCCTCCAGAATCCCACATTAAGACAAAAAGACCCTGAGGAACACCAGAGAGAAATGCATGGTGATTTCTGCAAAAATTGCGCATTTCCAAATTGTTGCATCATTTCTCGGTTTGATACCATTTGTTGCACAGATTTAGTGCTAAATTCTGCCATTTTTTTAACTTCACAACTTATAAAAATGGTCAAGAATTCCTTTAAAATTAACCACATTAAGACACCAAAACCCTGAGGAACACCAGAGAGAAATGCATGGTGATTTCTGCAAAAATTGCATTTTTTTGTGTGATTGTATGTCAGCTCTTGTGTTGCTGCTTATTGTGACTCTAGTATCTCAGCCATCCATCGTCTGAATGTCCTCATTTGATCCTAAACAACAGCTAAACAGGTCTAAAGAGTTAAATGCATGCAGCTACAGGCTGATTAAGAGTTGAACAGTCAGGTTTGTGTTGCTCAGCAGGGAATCAGAGGGTGCACATTAGAAAAGAGGTTGCAGCAGACAGCAGTGGGAGGTATCAGCTGGTGAAGCCTCATTGATTTCCTTCAATGAACAGAAGCAGCAGAAAGATGTAAATGTGTTGCTTCATGCAGCAGCAGCAGCGTGCAGAGGTCAGAGTGGTTCTCCCCCTGGGCGCCTGGCTCGGGATCAGCAGGTCCACAGCTCCACACTGACTCATTTAGTGCTGCGCCAGACTCTCAGAGGCTCACACACACACACACTCAGCCGTTAGTACGGTGGCCCAGAGAGACCACAGCGCTGCAGCTTCACTAAACACATGCAAATACACTAAACACAAGCACACTGATGAAGATTCCTTCTCAATTTAACAGCAGAGCATTTAGAAAACACTGCAGAGACCACAAGACAACACAAGTGTTTCCAGAGGACACTTCAAAGTGACGCACACGTCTGGACACGCTGGATATTATCACGTTATTTTAGGATAATTATAATTTCACGTGATTCGTAATGGCTGCATGTCGTAGCAACAGGCTGTAGTCATAGCAACGCTTGCCTGTGGTGAAACCAACGTTCAGGTTTTGTGTATTTATTTGTGTGCTAAGCAGAAATAAACTGCTTTTTATTTTGGCTATAAGGGTCAAAAGGGTGAGTGGACTCCTGTTAATGTACATAAAATATGAGAATAATTGTGTTTCTGTTGGGTAATGCACATACAGATATATATAACTATAATTTTTCATGGCCACTACCACAGGGCCACATATAGGAGCGTGCACTTAACCAGATATGATGAAACTGCAGTTATAAATATGTTTACAGTGCAGTAACTCAACATATTTCAACCCTAGAGAATATTACAGGATATTATATACGGCCAGAATGTGTAAAAGAAACCATACAGACCTGGGGGATGGGGGGAATATTTTTAGAAAAAAGTTTATGAGATTAAAGTGGCAAATCTATGAGAGAAAAATGTGCAGATTTATGAGATTTAAAGTGGCAAATCTCCGAGAAAAAAGTTGTTTTTTTTTCACTTTTTTCTTGTAAATCTGCGACTTTTTCATGCAGATTTGCCACTTTAAAGCTCTTAAATCTGTGATTTTTTTTCTTGTGGATTTGCCACTTTTATCTAGTAAATTTGCGACTTTTTTTCTCGAAATTTTATTTTATTTATTACTCATTTATTACTCAATTATCAAATATAGTTCTTCGCCTCTGGAAACACATTCTGTTGTGTTGTGGTCTATTTGCATCACTTTAGCATCTAAATGCTGCACTTTGTGTTGTCAAATTAATGAAAATGTTTTATCAGTTTGCATGTGTTTTGTGTATTTGCAGCACTGTGAGCTCTCAGGGAAACCATACGTTTGCATTCAACACACACCTCAGTCAGTCATGAGGAAAGTCATGCAACAAGCAGCATGTCAGAGAGTTTACCTTTGATATTACGACCGTTGTCTGTGGGTGAGAGAGAGAGAGAGAGAGAGAGAGAGAGAGAGAGAGAGGAGGAAGGAGTGAGGAGGGCAGGCCAGAGATCTGCTGCTGCTGTTTGCTTCATGATAAATGAGGGCTGGCATCAAACCCCCGCTACTGTCCCCATGAACTATTCATTACTGGAGAGGAGACGTATCACCGTGTCAGCCAGCAGGAGGAGGAGGAGGAGGAGGAGGAGGAGGAGATAAGAGGGGAGCTACTGGCCGGTCTGGGCCACTTTTACCCCCCCTACACCACCCAAATGAGGGCCAAGAGGCTAATGAGTGATCCAGACTGAGGAGGAGATCAATGGATCACATGGTGAGTCACCATCAGACCGCCACGTCTCTAACTCCTCTTCTGGGAGCACGCACGGTTTGATCATTCATCAATGTTTGCCACAAGTAATACAGCTCTTAGAAAGGTAGATTGTGCAGAAATCACTAAAAAAAAAACCCGATTATAAAGCCTTTTGTTGTTTTTTTGCTGCATGCACGACTTTAGTGCGTCAGTAAAGACGCCTCGGACCTCCAGCTGCGTCATTTATCACCTTTCAGCATCAAAATCAGATTTGTTACGCAGATTTGGTGCTAAATTCTGCCATTTCATTTACTTGACAATTCATAAAAATGGTCAGAAAGTCCCTGAGGAGCACCCTGAGTAACACCACATAAAAATGCATTATTTTAGCTTTTTTTAAATGAAAGAATTGTTTTCTTAGGCCTCTTAGATCGTCACTCTCCTCTGTGACTAAGTGTTTCTGCAAAAGCATGAATTTATGATTATTACTGTTATAATAAGGCCATATCTGTATTGGTAAAAAGGTAGATTGTGCAGAAATCACAAAAAAAAAACATGATTATAAAGCCTTTTGTTGTTGTTTTGCTGCGTGCATGACTGTAGCGCGTCAGTAAAGACGCCTCGGACCTCCAGCTGCAGCACCACATCGTCATTTATCACCTTTCAGCGTCAAAATCAGAGAAAAGTGGCGTTATTTGATGATGAATGGTTAGTTATACGTCTCTGTGTGCAACAGTGTTTCCCCTACTCTGTCTCAGAGTTAACACACACACACACACACACACACACACACACACACACACACACACACACACACACACACACACACACACAGACACACACAGCGTGAAGCTCTTATTCACACAGATTCTGTTCCTGCTAATGTCTCTGCATTTGCTCGACCAGCGCTTCTCTCTCTCTCTCTTCCTTTCTTCCTTTCTTTCTCTGGCTCTTAATGTAAAATACGACACATCTCAGTGTTGTTATCAGCTGCATCAGAGGGTCTGCTGCTCTGTGAGGAGCCAGAAAACATTCAATCTGTGCCTCTTATTTCAAAAGTTAGAGCACTTCAGTGACAACAGAAACATTTGTAGAATTGAATGTATTGAACATTAGAGCCAGAGAAGAGGAAGATCCCTCCAAAATAGCGCATTAAGACACCAAGACCCTGAGGAACACCAGAGAAAAATGCATGCAGTGATTTCCACAAAAAATCATGTAAAAATGTCCTCCAGAATCCCATATTAAGACAACATGACCCTGAGGAACACCACATAAAAATGCATGCACCATCGTGCTTTCTGCAAGATTTGCATGCTTCCAAATTGTTGCATCACTTTTGGGTTTGATACCATTTGTTGCACACAAATTCTGCCATTTCTTTTACTTGACAATTCATAAAAATGGTCAGAAAGTCCTCCAGAATCCCACATTAAGACACCAAGACCCTGAGGAACACCGCAGTAAAATGCATGCACCGTCGTGCTTTCTGCAAGATTTGCATGCTTCCAAATTGTTGCATCACTTTTGGGTTTGATACCATTTGTTGCACAAAAAATCGGCCATTTCTTTTACTTGACAATTCATAAAAATGGTCAGAAAGTCCTCCAGAATCCCACATTAAGAAACCAAGACCCTGAGGAACACCAGAGAAAAATGCATGCAGTGATTTCCACAAAAAATCATATAAAAAGTCCTCCAGAATCCCACATTAAGACATCAAGACCCTGAGGAACACCACATAAAAATGCATGCAGTGATTTCCACAAAAAATCATATAAAAAGTCCTCCAGAATCCCACATTAAGACATCAAGACCCTGAGGAACACCAGGGGAAAATGCATGCAGTGATTTCCACAAAAAATAATAATAAAAAAGTCCTCCAGAATCCCACATTCAGACACCAAGACCCTGAGGAACACCACATAAAAATGCATGCACCATCGTGCTTTCTGCAAGATTTGCATGCTTTCAAATTGTTGCATCACTTTTGGGTTTGATACCGTTTGTTGCACAAAAAATCGGCCATTTCTTTTACTTGACAATTCATAAAAATGGTCAGAAAGTCCTCCAGAATCCCACATTAAGACACCAAGACCCTGAGGAACACCTGAGAAAAATGCATGCACCATCGTGCTTTCTGCAAGATTTGCATGGTTTCAAAAACATTTAATATTTCTGCAAGAATTGCATCTTTTTGTGATTGTGAGGAGGATGAGGATGAGGAGGTACCTTCGCTGGCGTGGCGGTCCCTGAAGGCCATCTTGGAGTTGGACCCGAAGCCCTCCATGTCGTGGACGGAGGACGCCCTGCGGATGCTGCACACGCTCTCTCTGGAGGCGGTGGGCGTGAGGCCGGGGATGGACGCCGCCGCCGTCAGCTCGTCCTCTCTGCCGCGCTGCTCCGTCCGCTCCCAGGGGCCCTTGGGGGACGAGTGGTCCAGGGGCCCGGAGACGGGCGTGGAGCAGTGGCTGGGGCCGATGAGGGCCCGCGTGTCGTTGGCGTAGGACGGGCTGCAGCTCTCGCGGGTGGTGGGCAGCTGGTAGTCTCTGGTGGCCACCGAGCCGTCGCTGTGGCGAGGAGAGTCCACCATTACGGCGTCCGGGTCCTCCTGAGGCAGAGACTGCTTACTGAGGCCCAGCAGGGGCAGCGCCGGGAACCGGAACCGGAAGAAACGCCCCTTTCCTGACAAGAGACCAGACATTAGACCACCATTAGTCCATGCATTTCAACTTTCACTTCTTACTTGTTGAAACAACTTGTAGGAGCCAATTTTATGTTAAAGAAAGTTGAGATTTTCATCGTGGATTACAGCATTTTATATTGGTTTTGTTTATGGCATAGCTGTCAAATTTATGTTTCCAAATTGTTGCATCACTTTTGGGTTTGATACCATTTGTTGCACACAAATTCTGCCATTTCTTTTACTTGACAATTCATAAAAATGGTCAGAAAGTCCTGCAGAATTCCACATTAAGACCCCAAGACCCTGAGGAACACCAGAGAACACCAAAGAATGAAATATCTAATTTTACTGCAGAAGAAGAACTGCATGGTTTCTCTAGTAAATTTGCATTTTATTATCATAAAGCCTGCATACAGTTCTTACTTGTTGAAACAACTTGTAGGAGCCAATTTTATGTTAAAGAAAGTTGAGATTTTTATTGTGGATTACAGCGTGTTTTATATTGGTTTTAGTTGTGTTTATGACATAGCTGTCAAATTTACCACAGCACCTGAAGTAGGCGCTGCTCATGTGCATTGCATTATTCTGAAGGACTTTCTAAAAGGTAAAAAGGTGGATTAGCAGAGTGCTAAGAGGTACAAAGGGAAAAAAGGTTTATTGACCGTCACTTTCAGATGTTACCGTTACTTCCTGATGTTGTGGACCGTTGTGAAAACCAAGAGAAGCTTGGAATGATGTGTGTATTAATGGAAATACCTGGATGGAAATGAGCAACATTCCACGTAAAACATGCATGAATTGTTTTGAGTTTTTAGAACTTCTGTCAAGTTCTGACAAATCAAAATAATTCATGAAACTAGTTCACTCATTTTTTAAGTTGAGGCAACTCAATATGTTTACAGTGTAGTTAAAATGAGCCCTAAAATGCTTCAGCAAGTTTTGAATTCAGGACTTTTACTGCATTGGAGTCATTTCACAGTGTGTATTAGTACTTTAGCTGTAGTAAAGTAATCTGAATACTAAAGTTAAAGTAGTTAGATTACTGGGGACTCTTTAACCTTCCCGGTCTGTCCTGAATCAGAGACCGTGGTCAGTGGAGACGCTGACTTCCTGCGGTGATATTTGACTGTTCTGAGAGCAGAAAGAGCAGAAAAAGAGAGCGTGTGATGGTTTTAATGAGCCGCTGGGATCCACATCACCCCGCCGACCTTGTCTTGTGTTTTTCACGCCGCGTTTGTAGCAGAGAACTTGCTCGCAGTCTTAAATATCCTGCTGGTTCCTCGTAGTCGTCTGCCAATCGCAGCGAGGCGAACTGCCAATGCAGCGCTCGGAAAAAGAGCCTGGCACATCTAAACAAACTCCGTTCTGCCTCAGGCACCGCTTCAAACCCATATTTACTTCAATTATTCATGCAGGAGGACATTTGGTGAAATATTCTAGTGGCAGGAATCTAAGCAGTGATTGACAGCTGCTGGTACTCAGGAGAGGAAAGATGAGAATAAAGTTTGAGAGTAAACACCTACGCCTTTCTCCAACAGGCTCATTGAGCTGCAGCTAACAATATCTGCAGACATCACGCTCACACTGCTTCACATATGGACTCACAACTACAGCCTGCATGTTGTGAATCATTTAGTGGCCTGAACATATGCCGTACATCTCAGAGCCATGTCACCAGCCTCACTGCCACCATGCACGGGATGGGAAACACGCTTTAACCCCTTTTATACAGAGCTGGAGCTGAAAAGACACTCACTGATTCACTTTTTATTTAATGCCACAAATTCGCTTCGACTGTTTTTTTTTAAGGAGCTGGTGGACATAAAAACAAAAAACAAATAAGACACAAAATGACCAAAAAAAAGACACAAATTGACCAAAAAAAGATGCAAATTCAATAAAAAAAGACACAAAATGACCAAAGAAAATACACAAAATGACCAAAATAGCTGTAAAATGACCAAAAAAAGACACAAAATGAGACATGAAATTACCAAAAAAAGACACAAAATGAGAAAAAAAACTGAAAATGATCAAAAATAGACATAAAAATGACCAAAAATAGACAACATGGCAAAAAAAAGACACAAATTGACCAAAAAAAGATGCAAATTCAATAAAAAAAAGACACAAAATGACCAAAATAGCTGTAAAATGACAAAAAAAGACACTCACTGATTCACTTTTTATTTAATGCCACAAGTTCGCTTCGACTGTTCGACTTTTTTAGGAGCTGGTGGACATAAAAAACAACAACAAATAAGACACAAAATGCCAAAAAAAGATGCAAATTCACTAAAAAAAGACACAAAATGACCAAAGAAAATACACAAAATGACCAAAATAGCTGTAAAATGACCAAAAAAAGACGCAAATTCACAAAAAAAAAAAAAGACACAAAATGACACAAATTGACCAGAAAAGAAACAACTGGAGCTGGGAGAGAGCTGCAGCTTTAGGGGGAGATAGCAGGTCAACAGGAGATGATGCACAGAAGAGGTGAAAGTCATTAATCTGTGATAAAATGTAGAGAATGATATGAGATGAGCATGAGAAGTTGCATTCTCAGGCTCTAATATTTAAGATGTTGCAGCATTTTGAGTTGATAGCATTTCTTACAGACTTGGTGCAAAATGTAACATATTTTACCAGCTGAGAATTGTTTAAAATGATCAATAATTCCTCCAAAATAGCGCATTAAGACACCAAGACCCTGAGGAACACCAGGGGAAATTGCATGCACCATCGTGCTTTCTGCAAGATTTGCATGTTTCCAAATTGTTGCATCACTTTTGGGTTTGATAGCATTTGTTGCACGGATTTGGTGCTAAATTCAATTCATAAAAAAATTCAGAAAGTCCTTCAGAATCCAACATTAAGACACAGAGACCTTGAGGAACACCAGAGAAATGCATGCAGTGATTTCTGCAAAAAAAAATCATTTTGGGTTTGATACCATTTGTTGCACACAAATTCTGCCATTTCTTTTACTTGACAATTCATAAAAATGGTCAGAAAGTCCTCCAGAATCCCACATTAAGAGACCAAGTCCTTGAGGAACACCAGAGAAAATGCATGCAGTGATTTCCACAAAAAATCATATAAAAAAATCCTCCAAAATCCCACATTAAGACACCAAGACCCTGAGGAACACCAGGGGAAATTGCATGCACCATCGTGCTTTCTGCAAGATTTGCATGTTTCCAAATTGTTGCATCACTTTTGGGTTTGATACCATTTGTTGCACACAAATTCTGCCATTTCTTTTACTTGACAATTCATAAAAATGGTCAGAAAGTCCTCCAGAATTCCACATTAAGACACCAAGACCCTGAGGAACACCTGAGAACACCAAAGAATAAAATATCTAATTTTACTGCAGAAGAAGAACTGCATGGTTTCTCTAGTAAATTTGCATTTTATCTGTAAAGCAAGACTTGTGGGTCCCCAAAGAACCCATTTTAATCAGATATCTTGACGTCAGAGGCCTTAAATCTAACTTCAGAGAGTTATTTTGCTAAATGTTCCTTCAATCTTGTAGTTTCCTGTGATTGTGTGAGTGCAGCTCCAGTGTGCAGAACAAAAGAACAACAGCTGAAAGTATAAAACAAGCAGCTCACACCATCATTATGTCTCTTTTTATTCCTTCAGTGAGGAAATGACAGACAGACAAAGAGAGGAGCAGCTGAGGAGCATTCAGACTCACAATGGGAGGTAAAAGAGGAAATAAAGTGAATGTTTGCAGCGAGGTGAGACTGACAGAAAGTAATTTTAGACACAATGCTGCGTGTCTCCTCGGGTCAGCGCCGCACGCTGAAATTAAGTCTGCAGCCTGACGACGCAGGAGAAATAATCACTTCATGGAACTGGAGATCAGAGCACGCAGTAGGATTAAACGTCTTCCTAATGAAGATGAAATTAAAGTTGGATTCTTCTTTCTGCTGAGGAATCAAAGTTGTGTTTCATGTTTGATAAGACTTGTGATCAATAAATATCATCTGATGCATCAGACTGAAGCTGATCCAGAACAGACAAACAGTTTTTATCCCAGAGAATGAGCAGAAAGCAGCAGAGAGCCTGTTCTCACACTCATTACTAACTGCTTTAGCATCACACTGCTGCAGCGCTACAACAATGACATCTTATTCTCTTGGACTACGTTTACATGGTGATGGTCCGAACAGAAGACACAAAAGTGGCGTCGCGTCTTCACTTTTTATTCCTCGTTTAGACGAGCGTTTTCAGGAGGAAATCTGCTGCATACGGTGACGTAAAAGTGTGTGAAATGTGATTGTATGCAGCCAGGCGGCATCACTTAAAGCCATAAGAGCATCTTTGGGCATGCAGAAGTTTTCACGCCACACATTTTCATCAGCTACTCCTTCCACAAAGTTCTCCTCCATCACTAGATCTCCCAGGTCTCGTTCACAGCCGTCTGGCTCCTCCCACCAATCGCTGCATCCAGAATGTGATGGAGGTAATTCCAGATCCTTCTCTGTTCACTAATACTATCTGTACATATCCTGGACATTTGGTGGAAAGACTCCTGTAAGTTTATTAGAGCTGCCAGAGCAGCTTGAAGGTCCCACCATGGAAATAATCCCACGTTTCTTTATTTCCTGTCCTGGAGCATGTATGTGACGTAAACACATACGTGACGTGAGCAGATCAGATCAGAGTTTTGTGTCTTGTCAGTGTAGACGACACGCTACGGAGGAGAGGATTACACTTTTACACTTTGGAGGGTGGTTTCAGATTTTTGCGTCTTTAAGCCCCCAAACCGCCGTCACCGTCTAAACGAAAGGCACTTCACATAAAATATTTTGTCGTTTTTACCCGCAAGCGTCCTCGTGTAAACGGGGCCTTGGACTGCTATTTTTTTAGGAGTTGACATAAAAAAACAACAAAAAAGACACAAAATGACAAAAAAAAAAGTCGTAAAATGACCAAAAAAGACACAAAATGACCAACATAGTTGTAAAAATGACCAAAAAACATAAAATGACAACATTACCAAAAAAAAAGACACAAATTGACCAAAAAAGACACAAAAAGACCAACATAGATGTAAAAATGACCAAAAAGAAGAGACAAAATGACCAAGAAAAGACACAAATTGACCAGAAAGAAAGAAAATGACCCAAAAAAAGATATAAAATGACCCAAAAATGACATAAAATGACCAAAAAAGACACAAATTGACCAGAAAAGAAACAAAATTTCCAAAAAAGACACAAAATTACCAACATAGATTTAAAAATGTCAAAAAAAAGACGTAAAATGACAAAAAAAGACACAAATTTAACAGAAAAGACACAAAATGACAAAAAAAGTCGTAAAATTAACAAAAAAGACACAGTCACCAACATAGATGTAAAAATGACCCAAAAAGGATGTAAAATGACAAAAAGAGACGCAACATTACCAAAAAAAGACACAAATTGACCATAAAAGACACAAAATGACCAAAAAAGATATAAAATTACCAATAAAGACACAAATTGACCAAAAAAGAAACAAAATGACACAAAAAAAGACACAAAATGACCAACATAGATTTAAAAATGACAAAAAGACGTAAAATTACCCCCCAAAAAACGTAAAATTACCCAAAAAAAGACACAAATTGAACAGAAAAGACACAAAATGACCAAAATAAATGAAAATGACCAAAAGAAAGACATAAAATGACCAAAATAGCTGTAAAAAGACAAGAATCCTCCCGATCAAAGTTATGCTTCATGTTTGATAAGACTTGTGATCAATAAATATGATCTGATGCATCAGACTGAAGCTGATCCTGAACAGACAAACCCAGTTTTGATCCCAGAGAAAGAGCAGAAAGCAGCAGAGAGTCTCATTACTAACTGCTTTAGCATCACACCGCTGCAGCGCTGCAACATACACAACACTACAACATTGACATTTTCCCCAATTAAGCAGCTTTTAACCAGCAGCAGCATCATCAGTAGCGTCCTCCACTGTTAAAAGGACACCTTAACACAGTAATGACGGGAGCTGGAGCTGTCTTCTAATTACTGCGCCTGGAGGATAAACATATACGCCACAAATCTTTTAATGAGCTCATAATTCAGTGGTGTCTGCGTGTTTAAGGGAGATATTGAAGGATCTGCTGCCCTGTTAGAGCCGCTCGCTCGCTCTCCAAACCAAACCTCCGTTTATTCCTCGCCGTGGCCCCTTGTTGCTACGATACCACACAGGAGTATTTGCATTGAATATTAATTGGGCCCTCAGATGGCCGTGTGTTTCTGTGGTGTGATTCACATGTCAACAACAAAACCTCCGTCCTTTAGTGAACAAAGACACTCACTGATTCACTTTTTATTTAAGGCCACAAATTCGCTTCGACTGCTTTTTTTTTTTTTTTTAGGAGCTGGTGGACATAAAAAAACAACAAATAAGACACAGAATGACAAAAAACCCCACACAAAATGACCAAAAAAGATGCAAATTCAATAAAAAAAGACACAAAATGACCAAAGAAAATACACAAAATGACCAAAATAGATGTAAAATGACCAAAAAAAGACACAAAATGAGACATGAATTGACCAAAAAAGGTGTAACATGACAAAAAAAACAGAAAATGATCAAAAATAGACACAAAATGACCAAAATAGACACAAAATGACAAAAGAAAATACACAAAATGACCAAAATAGCTGTAAAATGACCAAAAAAAAGACACAAAATGACCAAAATCGATGTAAAATGGCCAAAAAAGATGTAAAAATGACCAAAAAGGACACAAAATTACCAAAAAAGACACACAAAATGACCAAACAAAGTCACTTATTGACCAAAAGAGACACAAAATGACCAATAAAAAAATATAAATGGACCAAAAAAGACGTAAATGGATTTAAAAAAAGACACAAAATGACCGTAAAGGCGCAAAATGATCAATGTGAATGTGATCCTGAACAGTCAAACTGAATCAGAAGCACAAATTGTCATTTTGCAAACTTGTAGCCTGAGTCTGGTTCATACTTTTCTTTTAAGTTTAAGTTGAAAATGTGACTAAGGGGCAGAAAACTCAGATCCAGACATGACAGACTGAAACAGAATAAGGCAGTGAGAGCTTTCAGAGCTGCAAAAAAAGAAAAAATTCAAAAACTGGATCACATTGTAAGCATTTGGTAAAATCCAACGATGGATTTAGAGAATCCTGACTGTCCCTGAGCTGCATAGGAGTCTATGAGCAGAGAATCCTGACTGTCCCTGAGCTGCATAGGAGTCTACACTCCTAAGCTGCTGCTGCTGTAAGACCAGTTAAATTTACATCTGTAGCCGTTTGTTCATCTCTTAAATTATGCATTTATTCAAACCGGTGACCTCGGACCTTGTAAACAGATCTGTGAGGGACGCCCACTCACATATTCACTCTCCGGCTGGGATCGTCCTTCAGCAATTAGCTCCCGGAGAGAGAAAAGTGAAAGAGGGAGACCTTATCACTGTCACTGACACACAGACACACAACGCTGTGTTAGAGACGCAGCACAAAATGACAAAAAAAGACGTAAAATGACCAAAAAAAGACACAAACGACCAAAAAAAAGACACAAAATTACCAGTAAACATATAAAAGTACCCAAAAAAGTCACAAAATGACCAAAAAAGGCGTAAAAAGACAAAAAAAAAGATATATAAACAAAAAAAGATTGAAAATGAGCAAAAAGAAGACCCAAAATGATAAAAAAGCACACAATGACCAAAAAAAGGCACAAAATGACCAAAAATAAATATAAAATGACTAAAAAAGATGTAAAATGACAAAAAAGACACAAAATGACTAAAAAAAGACACAAAATGACCAAACAAGGTGTAAAAAGACACAAAATGACTAAAAAAACACACAAAATGACCAAACAAGGTGTAAAAGACAAAAAAATGACAAAAAAAGGACACAAAATAACCAAAAAGGGACACAAAATCACCAAAATAAATATAAAATGACCAAAAAAAGATGTAAATGGACCAAAAAAAGACACAACAAGACCAAAAAAGACACAACAAGACCAAAATAGCTGTAAAATGACCAAAATAAGATGTAAAATGACCCAAAAAAAAGACACAAAATGACCAAAATAAATATAAAATGACCAAAAAAAGATGTAAATGGACCCAAAAAAGACACAAATGGACCAAAAAAAGACACAAATTGACCAAAAAAGACACAACATGGCCAAAATAGCTTTAAAATTACCAAAATAAGACATATAATGACCCAAAAAAAGACACAATATGACAAAAAAGGCCGGCTGGAATTGTCCTGGAGCAATTAGTTCCCAGAGAGAAAAGTGAAAGAGGGAGACCTTATCACTGTCACCGACACACAAACAGACACACAACGCTGTTAGAGAGTGTTTGTCCCAGGAGGCAGCAGCCCATTAGGCCTGATCCAGCTCCACTATGAGGAGGTGACCTGTGCTCCTGCTGCAGCTGCTTCATGTGTCTCAGACGGAGAGGAGAAGATGGCGGGGAGCTCCGCGGGGAGCAGCTTTAACGCCAACGTTACATCGCCACGGCGACAGCTGAGGGAGCTGCAGCGCTCCTCGCCGTTCATCAGGCCGCGCTGCCAGCCAGCAGCTATAATTGGCCCAGACCTCTCAGATGATGGAGGGCTAACACGTCAGGGTCGGACTAAACGCTGGTGTCAACATGCCAGAGGAGGAGCAGAGGAGGAGGAGGAAGAGGAGGAGGAGGAGGAGGAGGAGGAGGAGGAGGAGGAGGAGGAGGAGCGGGGATTCCTAAAGACAGCGCTGGATCTGATGGAACCTCTGAACGCTGCTGCAGGAGACGGTTTAAACACACACAGCTACTGAGGCTGTTACAGAGACAAATGCCACAATCTTTAATGCCACAAATTTGCTTCGACTGCGATTTTTTAGGAGCTGGTGGACTGAAAAGAACAAAAAAGACACAAAATTACCAAAAAATAAAGACCCAAAATGGCCAAAAAAGACACAAAATTACCCAAAAACATATAATATGACCAAATAAAGACGTAAATGAACCAAAAAAAAGACCCAAAATGACCAAACAAGGTGTAAAAAGACCAAAAGACACAAAATGACCAAAGTCGATGTACAATGACCAAAAAAAAGACACAAAATGACCAAAATCGATGTACAATGACCAAAAAAAACACAAAATGACCAAAATCGATGTAAAATGACCAAAAAAAGACACAAAATGACCAAAAAAACATATAAAATGACCAAATAAAGATGTAAATGGACCAAAAAAGACACAAAATTACCAAAATCGATGTACAATGACCAAAAAAAAGACACAAAATTACCAAAATCGATGTACAATGACCAAAAAAAAGACACAAAATGACCAAAAAAAGACACAAAATGACCAAATAAGTCATATAAAAACCAAAAAAGGCACAAAATGACCAAAAAGGATATAAATTTACCAACAAAATTACCACAATTGATGTACAATGACCAAAAAAAGACACAAAATGACCAAAAAAAGAAATAAAATTACCAAAAAAGATGTAAATGGACCAAAAAAAAGACACAAAATGACCAAACAAGGCGTAAAATGATCTGCACGGTGCTGCAGCAGCTGCAGGTTGAAGGTTTAAACAAAGTGAACTCCTGCATTATTAGAGCGCTGCAGCAGCAGCAGGTTGAAGGTTTAAACAGAGTGAACTCCTGCATGATTAGAGCGCTGCAGCAGCAGCATGTTGAAGGTTTAAACACAGTGAACTCCTGCATGATTAGAGCGCTGCAGCAGCAGGTTGAAGGTTTAAACAGAGTGAACTCCTGCATGATTAGAGCGCTGCAGCAGCAGCAGCAGGTTGAAGGTTTAAACACAGTGAACTCCTGCATTATTAGAGCGCAGCAGCAGGTTGAAGGTTTAAACACAGTGAACTCCTGCATTATTAGAGCGCTGCAGCAGCAGCAGCAGGTTGAAGGTTTAAACACAGTGAACTCCTGCATTATTAGAGCGCAGCAGCAGCAGCAGCAGCAGGTTGAAGGTTTAAACACAGTGAGCTCCTGCATTATTAGAGCGCTGCAGCAGCAGCAGCAGCAGGTTGAAGGTTTAAACACAGTGAACTCCTGCATTATTAGAGCGCTGCAGCAGCAGCAGGTTGAAGGTTTAAACAGAGGGAACTCCTGCATTATTAGAGCGCTGCAGCAGCAGCAGGTTGAAGGTTTAAACACAGTGAACTCCTGCATTATTAGAGCGCTGCAGCAGCAGCAGGTTGAAGGTTTAAACAGAGCGAACTCCTGCATGATTAGAGCGCTGCAGCAGCAGCAGGTTGAAGGTTTAAACAGAGTGAACTCCTGCATTATTAGAGCGCTGCAGCAGCAGCAGCATCAGCATCAGGCTCCATGTGACGAGCATGAAAAGGTTACAGTAAAAGGTCAGGAGAGGCTGTTAAATTACTGTCATCTCTGCTGCTGCTGCTGCTGAGAGACTTCTAATAAACAACAACACACAGAGGAAAACACCACGACAAGATAAAGTCCTGCAGGAAAAACTTAGCTCAAAGTATCAGCAACAATATGAAGTTAAAGTAACTAAAGTTAAAGATTGTTTTATTTGTGCATAATATGTTAGATTATTTGCACTGATGCATTTATGCAAGCAGCATTTTAATTTTTTTAATTTTACAAGAATCACTTTAAATTTATCATGTTTTTATGTTAAATCTGCACCTGAAAAGTAAGTAACATAACTGACAATTATTATATTTGTTTTATGTGCCTGCACATTTTGCATATTTTTGGTATTTTTTTTTCTTCTTTTCATGTATTTTTTTTGTCTCTGTATAGTCATTTTGTTTAATTCTTTTCTGTCCTTTTTTTGGACATTTTGTGCATTTTTCCTTGAAATTAGTATCTATTTGTAGCTGTTTTGTGCCCCTTTGTCGTTGTTTTATGTATTTTATTGGCAGCTTTCAGGATCTGGTTCAAGAAAATAGTTTATTTTTGGCAAATTGTCAAAGGAGAGAATCAATTAACTTTTTTTTTGCATGAAATATCAGCAATTTAAGCTAAGATTTGGTTGTTTTTCCCCAGAGGAAGTCCATGAAAATCAGAAATTTGACCATCAAATAACAGAAAATGCATGATTTGACTGTTTCTGGCTCAGTGTTCATGTGTTTTAGTCTTCTTGGTCATTTCGTGTGTCTTTTTTGGTCATTTTGTGTCTTTTTTTGGTCATTTTTTATCTCTTTTGGGTCATTTTGTGTCTTTTTTTGGTCTTTTTTTTTATCTCTTTTGGGTCATTTTGTGTCTTTTTTTATTATTTTGTGGTCAATTTGTGCCTTTTTTGGTCATTTTGTGTCTTTTTTTGGTCATTTTGTGTCTTTTTTTGGTCATTTTGTGTCTTTTTTGGTCATTTTTTAGTCATTTTGTCTCTTTTTTTGGTCATTTTGTTTCTTTTTTGGGTCAAAAAGGTTGAGAACTACTGCCGTAGAGGACAAACTTCGGCTGATATTTGGTGAGAAATGCAGATATTAACGGCAGCATTGATGTTTTCCAGGACAGAACAGGTAAACCATTTAGTTTACAGCCTTATAAAGAGCAGATTCAGGACTAGAAGCTCTAGTTTAGACTCACGTTGGTCGGTTTTGGCGGGCGAGGTGTGGTTGAGCCTCTCCAGAGAGTCGCTGCTGCCTTCGTCCAGGACGTAGTCGAAGTTGAGGATGAACATCATGACCACGCCCTCCTCGTTCTTCACCGGGATGATGTGTGTGGCGCACAGGAAGTTAGAACCTGAAGAGAACACATTAAACTGTTAGAAACAGATCATAAAGTCCACTGGAACATCACTTACAGCAGCCCGTCGTTGAAAAAGAGAAAGTTGAATTAAAATTAAAATGCATGAGTGATTCTCTGCTGATCAAAGGCTCAGTAACAGACTGGAACAGTTTGACCCTGCAGCTCTCTGTTACCTCTCTCTGACATTCACACTTCTTATTCCACATAAATAAAATGTTTTATTTATCTGACAGCTTTAGTTACTTTCCAGGTCAAGATTTATCATAAAAAAACATGATAAATGATAAAATAACATGATAAATAAACAAAACAGCTACAAATATATACAAATTACACAAAAAGATGCACAAAATCTCCAAAAAAAGACATAAGAGGTGGAATTTAACTAAGTACATTTACTCAAGTTCTGCACTTTTTGAGGTACTTTAGTTGAGTATTTCCATTTTATGTAACTTTATAATTCTACTTAATTTATCTGACAGCTTTAGTTACTTTTTTCAGGTCGAGATTTATCATAAAAAACATGATACATTTAGACATAAAATGGCTGTACAGAGGCAAAAACCAACCAAAAATACACTGAAAGAAGAAAAAAAAGAGATATAGATTATAAAAAAGATGCACAAAATGTCCCAAAAAAGACATAAAATGATTCAAAAAAGTGAAAGTTGGCTGAATTAAAATGCATGAGTGATTCTCTGCTGATCAAAGGCTCTCAGTAACAGATTGGAACAGTTTGACCCTGCAGCTTTCTGTTACCTCTCTCTCACATTCAAACTTCTTATTACACATAAAACTCTGTGTTGAAAAAAAAAGGCATTTATCTGACAGCTTTAGATACTTTCCAGGTTGAGATTTATCATAAAAAACCTGATACATTTAGACATAAAATGACTCTACAGAGACCAAAAACAACCAAAAAATACATGAAAAGAAGAAAAAAAAACTCCAGAAAACTACCAAAAATATGCAAAATGGCTATTCAGGGGAAAAAAACACTAGAAAGAGATATAGATTATAAAAAAGATGCACAAAATGTCCCAAAAAAAGACATAAAAAGTGAAAGTTGGCTGAATTAAAATGCATGAGTACCCTGCAGCTTTCTGTTCACTCTCTCTGACATTCAGACTTCTTATTACACATAAAACTGTGCTGAAAATATATTTTTTATTTATCTGACAGCTTTAGTTACTTTCCAGGTCGAGATTTATCATAAAAAACCTGATAAATTTAGACATAAAATGACTCTACAGAGACCAAAAACAACCAAAAAATACACGAAAAGAAGGGAAAAAAAGGACATAATTTGACATACATTGAAAAAACTACCAAAAATGTAAATTCCCATAAATTTCCATAATTCCCATGCAAAGTTTCTGGTAAGTTTCCACCTTGCAGCCCTGATCCTGATGCTTTTATAAGAGAATTACTGTCCTGTTTTCTCTGCAGAACCTTTTTTTTTTTAGCTGTTTTTAGCTGCAGAAAATCACCTTTGATCACAGATTATGATGGAAATGATGGATGCCATGGAAGAATTTATTTATCAAAGTCAGGCCTCCGGCTCGGAAGATTTTAATTAAAGTGTGCCGACTTGAAATCAAATGATTCCTGTTCGCTACCGGCTCTTTTTCTACAATAAAGTCAAACAGAATAAAAACAACCGCTACCTTTTCTACAGCACTTCTTGCTCTGATTTGCAGCAGTCAATCTGCAGCTCAGAGGGGATTTTTAAGCAGACATAACTGCAGATTTAAATATTTTCACCATGCAAAACAATAACGTGCCCTCTAAGTGCCTGAAAAAGGAAAAAAACATAATACACCGCCCCTTAATGGGTGCCTCTTAATGGAGAAAACGTGATTAAAAAGCCCCTTCATGCCATTTTCAAGTGGAGAAAACATGATAAAGTCCCTTCTAGATGCATTTCAGTTGGATGAAACATAATAAATCACCCTATAATGTGCCTTTTGAATAGAGAAAACACGACAAGATGCTCTTATAATAGAAAAAAACATGACCAAGTGCCTTCTTAGGTTCCCGTAAATGGAGAGAACATAATCAACTGCCTGAATAAGAATAGAGAAAACCTGGTGTTATGCCTGTAAATTGAAAAAATATAAAAAACCTGCCCCCATGGGTGCCACCAAATGGAAAAAAAAACATGGAAAACATAATAAAGTGCCCCCCGAGTGTCCCTAAATGGAGAAAATGTAATTAAGTGCCCTCTAATGTGCAATTCAAATAGAGAAAACATGATAAAATGCCCTCCAAGTGCCTGTAAATGGGAAAAACCATAATAAACTGCCCCCTAGGGTGCCTCTTAATGGAGAAAACGTGATAAAAAGCCCCTTTATGCCATTTTCAAGTGGAGAAAACATGATTAAGTTTTCTCTAAGGCGCTCTTTCAATAGAGAAAACAGGATGAAGTGCCTTCTAGGGTGCATTTCAATTGGATAAAACGTAATAAATTGCCTTCTAATGTACCTTTTGCTAGAGAAAACACAGTAAGGTTCTTCTAACAGAAAACCATGACCAAGTGCCTTCGTGCTGTGATTTGCAGCAGCTCAGAGTGAATATTCAGCAGATATAACTGCAGATTTAAATATTTCCACCTTGCAAAACAATAAAGTGCCCTTTAAGTGCCTGAAAATGGAAAAAATACAATTAACTCAATGGAGAAAACGTGATAAAAAGCCCCTTCATGCCATTTTCAAGTGGAGAAAACATAATAAATCACCTTCTAATGTGCCTTTTGAATAGAGAAAACACAATAAGGTGCTCTTATCATAGAAAAAAACATGAACAAGTGCCTTCGTGTTCTGATTTGCAGCAGCTCAGAGGGAATTTCCAGCAGATATAACTGCAGATTTAAATATTTCCACCATGCAAAACAATGCTGCACAGTGCAAACTAACTGTGTATCACATTGTTCTTCATGTTAAATACAATGTTTGCTTGCTTTTCTCCCCAAAAACCAGTAAGAAGCAGGAGATTGTTGGTCCCTATCGCTCTCTGAGTGTTCTCCGTCTGCTGGAGTTGTTAAAGCCCAATTAGAGCTCCGAGGTTTCCGCCATGGGAGGTAGATTTAACGCGACCCTGCTCGCTGCTAATGTGACGCCTCTAAATGTTCCCAATTCATCAAAAACAGCAGAAAGAGGTGAAGAGAGGAAGAGGAGACGAGCTCTCCTTAGACTAACTCTCCGTTTCTGAGCTTTGGGATTAAATCTCATCAGCCAAGAAGATATAAAAACATGGTTAAGATACTGTGAGACTTTAATAATGGATATCTGAGGAGAGACTTTGGGACGTACAGGATTACTGGTGTAGCAGATGAAATGTATATGAAGTTATTAATAATGAACAGGAACATCTCTGCCTCACATTAGGCTCTTAGTCCTGCTGTCACCACCAGCCTATTTATAGTCTGGAGGCCCAGCAGGCAGCCAGCCTCCAGCTTTTATTTCTAAAGGAACACACACACACACACACACACACACACACACACGCTGCTGCACAAGAAACACCATATGTATATATATACATACACACACACACATTGGAGGCAGTATCAAAATGACCAAAAAAAAGAGACAAAATTACAAAAAAAGAAACAAAATGACCAAAAAAAGACACAAAATGACCAAAAAAGCCATAACATTATTAAAAAAAGGCATGAAATTATTTTTAAAAAGCCACAAAATGACCAAAAAAATACACAAAATTACTAAAAAAAAAACTAAATTACTTAAAAAGACTCAAAATTACCAAAGAAAGACACAAAATTACTAAAAAAAAGACACAGAATGAAAAAAAGGCATGAAATTATTTTTAAAAAGCCACAAAATGACCAAAAAAAGTAATTAAAGGGAGTGCCATTCATATAAAACTCACATTAAACTTTCATATCAAGGTGGGGGCCACAAAATATCGTCACGAGGGCCACAATTGGCCCGCGGGCCACCAGTTTGAGACCCATGATTTACAATTTACGTCTTTTTTTGGGGGGTCATTTTGTGTCTTTTTTGGTCATTTTACGTCTTTTTTTAGTAATTTTGTGTCTTTTTTGGTCATTTTACGTCTTTTTTTGGTCATTTTTGGTCATTTTACGTCTTTTACTGTCATGGTTTAGCAGTTTTTCACCCTAAATCTACAGACAGTTTTTAGTGTAGTCTTATTTTGTATCTTTTTTTGGTCATTTCACGTCTTTTTTTGATCATTTTGTGTCTTTTACTGTCATAGTTTGGTAGCTTTTCACCATAAAATCGTCATTTTCTACAGTGTACAGCATGCACACACACCCACTGCCTCTCAGAAATAATTGCAGAATCCCCGTCTCTGCTCCTGTCCTCGTACTGTATCGTCTATTGTGCAGCAGCGTTACGCAGCGATGGGCTGTGATTTATGTGGCGGGGAGCCCTGATTCTGCTGGGCTAAGCAGGAAGCTGCCCCTAATAGTCCATCAGTGTCTCCTGGAGGGGAGGAAGACATTAATCCCAGTCAGAGGGAGTGGGGGGGGGGGCTTTATCAGTGACAATATGTAGAAGAATCTCTGCAGGACTGGAGGTGTCTCTGCACTGTAAAAAATGTCTCCACACTGAAAAAAAATTGGAGTTTACATGGACATTTACTTTTTTTCCCCACACAGAAAGTGTTTGTAATCTTTACTCAGGTTTGTTTTTATAAAGTCATTTATTGAACCCTTTGATGCACAACATGGGTCTAAAGCAGGGCTGGGCAAAACTAAATTCAACTGAATAAGTCTTTTTTTTTGGGTGATTTTGTGTCTTTTTTGGTTATTTTACGTCTTTTTTTGTTCATTTTGTGTCTTTTTTGGTCATTTTACGTCTTTTTTTGTTCATTTTGTGTCTTTTTTGGTTATTTTACGTATTTTTTTGGTCAGTTTACGTATATTTTTGTTCATTTTGTGTCGTTTTTGGTCATTTCACGTCTTTTTTGTGCATTTTGTGTCTTTTTTGGTCATTTTACGTCTTTTTTTGTTCATTTTGTGTCTTTTTTGTTCATTTTGTGTCTTTTGTTCATTTTACATCTTTTTTTGTTCATTTTGTGTGTTTTTGGTCATTTTACCTCTTTTTTTTGTTCATTTTGTCTTTTTTGTTCATTTCACGTCCTTTTTTGTTCATTTTGTGTCTTTTTTGGTCATTTTACGTATTTTTTTGTTCATTTTGTGTCTTTTTTGTCATTTTACATCTTTTTTTGTTCATTTTGTGTCTTTTTTGGTAATTTTACGTCTTTTTTTGGTCATTTTGTGTCTTTTTTGGTCATTTTACGTCTTTTACCGTCATGGTTTAGCAGTTTTTTACCCTAAATCTACAGACATTTTTTACAGTGTAGTCTTTTTTTGTGTCTTTTTTTTGTCATTTTACGTATTAAAAAAAAAATACAAAATGACCAAAAATGCTGGTTTTTACCCTGAAAACAGCTGTTTTTTTTCTTTTTACAGTGTGTGCAGGATGACAGGAGCTTTTATATCAGCTCAGCTCCTGGATCCACTCACATCATCCTGCATGACAAACGACATGATTTAGCACTAATTAATAACTCTGAATCCTTTTATTTCACAACATCAGACACACGACTCGTTCTGCAGGCAATTTGTCGACATGAGAAGTAAAAAAACGCTCGTTTTCATCTCGACAGTGACGAGCGGTCCCGTTATCTGACATCCTGACGACTCACTGATTCACCAAAATTAAAAATGATCAAGTCTGTCTCCATGGAAACAAGTGAGCACCCTGCAGGGAAAGAAGAAAGAGAGAGAAAAAAGAAAAAACTCCGTGTGCCAAGTTGGAAATGAGTTCTGAATCTCGAGCACAAAGCCACTTCAAGATGTTTGTCAAATTAAATGAGATCTTTATTCTGCTGCAGACAGCTGGCACTTTATTACACAGAAACTTTCTCTCACTGCAGGAACATTTAGCAAACTTTACTCATCATTTAAGCCAGAAACAACTAACACGGACGCCATAGCAACAGTGATGCTCTCAGGAGCAGCAGAAAGGGGCAGATGAGCCCCTTGGTGCCCCCATGTTTGTAAAAATCACAGCAAAAGTGCCCTTAAGGATGCCCCAAAGGCAGATAAAACACAATAAAGTGCCTTCCTTGGTCCCCGTAAATGGAGAAAACATCATCTAGGATTAATGTCAATTGGAGAAAACGTAATAAAGAGTCCTCTAATGTGCCATTTAAGTAGAGAAAACATGATAAACTGCCCCTCTGGGTGTCTTTTAAAAGGAGAAAATGTGATAAATTATCATCTGGGGCGCATTTCCAGTGGAGAAAACATGATAAAGTGCCCTCTAATGTGCAGGTAAATGGATAAAAACATAATAAACTGACCCCTGGGTGCCCTTCCAGTAGAGAAAACATGATCAAGTGTCTTCTTAGGTTCCCGGAAATGGAGAAATCATCATCTAGGGTTAATTTCAATTGGAGAAAATGTAATAAAGTGGCCTCTAATGTGCCATTCGAATAGAGAAAACATGATAAACTGCCTAAACAGGCAGAAATGACTAAACAGGTCGGAGTGCCCCCCTGGTTGTCCTTGAATGGAGAAAATGTGATGAAGTGCCTTCTTGGCTCCACTTAAATGGAGAAAAACATAATAAACTGGCCCCCTGGGTGTCTTTAAAAGGAGGAAATGTGATAAATTGTCATCTGGGGTGCATTTCAATTGGAGAAAATGTAATAAAGTGTCTTTTTTGGTCATTTTACGTCTTTTTTTGGTCATTTTACGTCTTTTTTGGTCATTTTACGTCTTTTTTGGTCATTTTACATCTTTTTTGGTCATTTTACGTCTTTTTTTTTTAATTTTACGTCTTTTTTTTGGTCATTTTACGTCTTTTTTTGGTCATTTTGTGTCCTTTTCTGTTCATTTTGTGTCTTTTTTGGTCTTTTTTACGTCTTTCAAAATGATAAAATGTAATAAAGTGGCTCCTATGCTACTGTTCTAGTAGAGAAAACACAATAGAGGCAATATTTCTTAAAATAAATGATGCAGTAATATATTAGGCAAGAAAACGTCCTGCACACTGGTCTCCTTTTAATTTATTTACCCTGTTCCTCAGAGCAGGACCAGCATCGATGAGCAAAGTGGGGGCCACAAAATATCGCCACGAGGGCCACAATTGGCCCGCGGGCGGCCACTTTGAGACCCATGATTTACAATTTACGTCTTTTTTTTTGGGTCACTTTGTGTCTTTTTTGGGTAATTTTACATATTTTTTTTTGTCCTTTTCGTGTCTTTTTTGGTTATTTTACGTCTTTTTTTGGTCATTTTACGTCTTTTTTTGGTCATTTTACGTCTTTTTTTGTTCATTTTGTGTCCTTTTTTGTTCATTTTGTGTTCCTGGACAGCTCCCCAGCAGCAGAACATCATTCACAAAAACACACAGAAATTCATACACACTCTGCAGAGAGCTCAGAGTAACCTCAGCATGCCTCAGGAGGGACGTAACCCCAGCTCTGTACAGCAATCTGTGTGTGTGTGTGTGTGTGTGTGTGTGTGTGTGTGTGTGTGTAAGGGGGCATGCTCTAAAAATAAGCCAGCTGGAAACCATAGGCATCTATAATTCATAGGAGCTAAGTATTATGTTCTAGAAAGCATAATGGTCCGACTTGTTTAGGCAATATAAGAACCAGGGGAGGCTCCATAGATACGTATGGGGGTGTGTGTGTGTGTGTGTGTGTGTGTGTGTGTGTGTGAGAAGGAGACGTAGATGCATCAGGGAAATGTTGTTCGTCGTGAGGTGAATCAATGTTTCCTGTCGTCTTTAAGTCGTTTTGGAACAATTTGAATTTGGAAGAGTGTGTGTGTGTGTGTGTGTGTGTGTGTGTGTGTGTGTGTGTGTGTGTGTGTGTGTGTGTGTGTTCAGTTCTGCTCAGACACTATGTGCAACGTTGGTGCTTGTTACTGAAAAATGTAGGTTATTAAAAGTCATATTATGACTCATTACATCATAATTCATCACACTACTTGCTGTATTTCTTTTCCATAAAACTTCACACGACCTTGGCAACTGTGTGGTTTCTCCTCAAAACTAATCCGGCCACAAACTTCTTCAGTCTCGGGGTGTAAATCTCAGGTTTCATCACCATTTCAGTGTGATTCATTGGACATTGAGTTTACTGCAAGTAAGCAACAATATGATTTGTGAGCAGAAAGATGCCACAGGGACCAAAAAGGAAGAAAAGTTCCGTTTTACATCTTTTTTCTTGTACATTTTGCTCTACATTCAATGTTTAATTGGACATAAAACGTGTCAGAAAATGTGTCTTCTTGCTTGTAAATTTGAGAACAACACGTAGAGTAATTTAGACTAAACTAATTCACTAATTGGTTCATTTATATGACTTTTATTCTCACTAAAATGCCTCTGAATGAGCCTACAACCAATCAGAGCAATGAAACGTGACAAAATCTGGATTTATTTTTGCTCAGCACTGCGTAGTTTGACTGTTTGGTAGTTTGGTCCGATATGAGAAACAGTCATGGAAAAAATGATCAGACCTTTGTTTTCTCCTTCCTTTCTTGTTCATTTTAATGCCTGGTTCAACTAAAGGTACAATTGTTTGGACAAATATAATGATAACAACAAAAATAGCTGATAAGAGTTTAATTTAAGAGCTGATATCTAGACATTTAACATGGTTTTATTGATAATAAGCAAAATTTCTTATTTTAAGTGTTCAACATGCTTATTTCTAGATTTAATAATCTTAATTTAAGAAATCTTGTCAAGGTAAATTATCTGTCCATGCAGCAAGATCATTTCCCTCAGATTTACTGTTTGATCTTGATTTAAGACAACTTTTTTGCAGTGCATGACTCAGCATTCACTAAATCTGCAAAAAAAAGGATGGATGAGACTTTAAATCTGTCCCTAAATCTCAGAGGAGGACGTCTGGAGGGGGAAAAAAGTGCTGACTTGCACTTTTCATGATGTAAATGTTTAAGGACGTGATGTTTATCTCCTGCAACCGGTTATTTTATTTCTTTTTATCATGACTTTTAGTTTTATTTGACTAGAAGCTTTTTTCTGTTTTAATAATGCATTGTTTTTTGTGTGCTTTTATGACAAAAAATACACAAATTGACCAAAAAAAGACACAAAATGATCAAAATAGACACAAAATTGCCAAAAAATCTATGTGAAAATGACCACTAAAGACACAAATTGACAAAAAAAAGACACAAGTTGACCAAAAAAGACACAAAATGAACAAAAGAGACATATAATGACCATTAAAAAGACACAAAATGAACAAAAAAGATGTGAAATGACCATTAAAAAGACACAATGATGAAATTAACTCTCAAAGCGAGATAAATTAAAGCTGCAAGCAGTGGGCAGAGTGCACTGCAAAATGATTTGTTTCTTATCAAGATAAAAAAAAACCTTTAGATTTAAAAGTGTTGGATAATGATCATGTTTTAAGAGTTAATGTCTTATTTTAAGTGTCCAACATGCTTATTTCTAGATGTAATAATCTTAATTTAATAAATCTTGTCAAGGTAAATTATCTGTCCATGCAGCAAGATCATTTCCCTCAGATTTACTGTTTATATCTTGATTTAAGACACAACTTTTTTGCAGTGCATGACTCAGCATTCACTAAATCTGCAAAAAAAAAAGGATGGATGAGACTTTAAATCTGTCCCTAAATCTCAGAGGAGGACGTCTGGAGGGGGGAAAAAAGTGCTGACTTGCACTTTGAGAGGCAGGAAAATAATCTGAAAGTCTGTCAAGGTGATAAACACGGAGCTGCCAATCATCAATCCAGACTTAATCCCCCATCTAACGGCCTGATAAGCCTGCAGCACTGCAGCGAGCGCGTTGTTGCAGCAGCAGCGAGCGCCGTGTGCCAAAGTCAAGCCGCCGCCGGCCTTAAGCCTGAGTGGAAATGTGGGTCTTATTGATTTAAACATTTTCCACTCGGCTTCATTTCCTACCTGGATTAATAGGAATACCTGCTAATCTGCTGCTACACAGATGGCTGGGCAGGTCGGCCGCACCGCGTGCTACACATACCACGCCAGAATCACAGCACCAGCAGATCTCTGAGCTTATTAACCCTTTATAAACCACAGACTGAATGTTTACTATAAACATGTTTGGTATCCTTTTTTTCAGCACAACTTCACCATGATCTGACTTTTTTTTTTTCACTTTAACCTACTTTATTAACATATTGATCCCAAAAATACACTAAAATCATGAAATCTGAAATGAAATAATACTATTAATTACAATAATAACCACAAATATGCTCAATGAACTGTTTTGTAAAAGTAGGTTGCAAATATTGACCCAAAAAGACAAAAAATGACCCAAAAAAAAGACACAAACTGACCCAAAAAAAGACACAAATTGACCCAAAAGACACAAATTGACCCAAAAAGACACAAATTGACCAAAAAAGACACAAATTGACCCAAAAAGACAAAAATTGACAAAAAAAAGACACAAACTGACCCAAAAAAAACACAAATTGACCAAAAAAGACACAAATTGACCAAAAAAAGACTCAAATTGACCAAAGACACAAATTGACCCGAAAAAAAGACAAATTGACAAAAAAAAGACACAAATTGACCCAAAAAAAGACACAAATTGACCCAAAAAAGACAAAAATTGACAAAAAAAGACACAAATTGACCCGAAAAAAAGACAAATTGACAAAAAAAAAGACACAAATTGACCCAAAAAAAGACACAAATTGACCCAAAAAAAGAAACAAATTGACCCCAAAAAGACCCAAATGGACCCAAAAAAAGACACAAATTGACCCAAAAAAAGACACAAATTGACCCAAAAAAAGACACAAATTGACAAAAAAAAGACACAAATACCTTTTGTGTACAATGAGATATTGTTTAAACAAAAGATAGGTAAGAATTGTTCTGACATTAATTATTTGTTTTATAAATTGATAATTTTCTTATTAATTAGACACAGAGGCCCCTGTGTAGAACCACCACTGAGTTCACCTCCAATAAAGCAAAAGCTGAGAAACCAAAGCGTTGTAATAAACAGTGTGACGTGAGCAGACAGATGGAGAAACGTGGAAATCCTCCAGTAAACAGGAGCATGAAGGTGACTTGTCGTGCATGCAGCTTGTGTTTGCTGTGTGACCTCGAGGTTTGGACTGAAAGCAGAAACTCCATGTTGGACTTCAGGTTGACACGAGGACGCTGCTGACCAACTGTTCCCACTGAGATCTGCCTTCATTAAACTGTTCTTCTCCTCAGCTGCTATTAATGACTCCGTACGCAGGTTTTCTCTCTGCTGCTCTGAGGTGAAGCTGATGCAGACGTTGTAAAAATTGACTAAAAAAAAAAGACACTAATTGACCCGAAAAAAGACACAAACTGACCCAAAAAAAGACACAAATTGACCCGAAAAAAGACACTAATTGACACCAAAAAGACACAAATTGACCCTAAAAAGACACAAATTGACTCAAAATAAAGACACAAATTGACCCAAAAAAAAGACACAAATTGCCCGAAAAAAGACACAAATTTACAAAAAAAAAACCCACAAATTGACCCCAAAAAGACACAAATTGACCCAAAAAAAAGACACAAACTGACCCGAAAAAAGACACAAATTGACCCCAAAAAAGACAAAAATTGACCCCAAAAAAGACACAAATTGACCCCAAAAAGACACAAATTGACACCAAAAAGACACAAACTGACCCGAAAAAAGACACAAATTGACCCGAAAAAAGACACAAATTGAGCCGAAAAAAGACAAATTGACCCGAAAAAAGACACAAACTGACCCGAAAAAAGACACAAACTGACCCGAAAAAAGACACAAATTGACCCACTTTATATTTTATTGTATTTTTATTGTATTTTTATATTTTATTGCTTGAAGTATGCCTAGGTTGTTCTTTTTATTTAATTGTCATTGTCTATGTGTGTAATGCTGCTGCTACACTGTAATTTCCCAGCTTGGGATAAATAAAGTCTATCTATCTATCTATCTATCTATCTATCTATCTATCTAAAAAAAGACAAATTGACCCGAAAAAAGACACAAATTGACCCCATAAAGACAAAAATTGACCCTAAAAAGACACAAATTTACAAAAAAAACCACAAATTGACCCCAAAAAGACACAAATTGACCCTAAAAAGACACAAATTGACCCAAGTCAGGTTGACACGAGGACACTGCTGACCAACTGTTCCCACTGAGATCTGCCTTCATTAAACTGTTCTTCTCCTCAGGGTTTCTCTCTGCACACGTTGTCTTCTCACTTTCATTTCATTCATTTAATAGCTGAGCAGTGACGTGTTCATTTCAGTTTTGCAGGATGAGGTGTCGTGTAAGATGAGGAGCTTCTGGTTTTGGCTCAGAGAAGCTGCAGGTCGGATTCTCATGAAAGTCAATGGAAAAGTGGAGCACGGGCCAAGAAAGAAAACTGATAAAAAGGTGTTTAAAAACCAGATCAAACAGTAAATCTGAGGGAAATGATCTTGCTGCATGGACAGATAATTTACCTTGAGAAGATTTATTACATTAAGATTATTACATCTAGAAATAAGCATGTTGAACTCTTAAAATAAGAAACAAACTCTTCAAACAAGATAATTATCCAACACTTTTAAATCTAAAGTTTTTTTTATCTTAAGAAACAAATCATTTTGCAGTGCACTCTGCACACTGCTTGCAGCTTTAAATTTATCTCGCTTTAAGAGTTGATTTCATCATTGTGTCTTTTTAGTGGTCACTTCACATCTTTTTTGTTCATTTTGTGCCTTTTCAATGGCCATTATATGTCTCTTTTGTTCATTTTGTGTCTTTTTTGGTCAACTTGTGTCTTTAGTGGTCATTTTCACGTATATTTTTTGGCAATTTTGTGTCTATTTTGATCATTTTGTGTCTTTTTTGTCATAAAAGCACAAAAAAAACCAATGCATTATTAAAACAGAAAAAGCTTATAGTCAAATAAAACTAAAAGTCATGCTAAAAAGAAATAAAATACATAAACATCACGTCCTTAAACATTTACATCATGAAAAGTCCAAGTCAGCACTTTTTTCCCCCTCCAGACGTCCTCCACTGAGATTTAAGGAGAGATTTAAGTCTCATCCATCCTTTTTTTTGCAGATTTAGTGAATGCTGAGTCATGCAGAAGGTCATTGTTCCCTCCTAAATGTGTCTCTGCAGAAGACAACAGCTGATGTTTTATATTCAGGAGGTAGAAGCTCCGACTGAAGCCGCTTCGGTTCCTTTCAGAGGTGCTTTCTCTCATTACGCTGCAGCGTGTAAAGCAGCTCCATCGCCTGCTTATTAGATTTAGTTAGACACAGAACATTCTGCTAATTAATTCATTTGTGTCTTTTTTTGGGTCAATTTGTGTCTTTTTGGACAATTTGTGTCTTTTTTGGGGTCAATTTGTGTCTTTTTTTGTGTCTTTTTTTTGGGTCCATTTTTGGGTCCATTTGTGTCTTTTTTTGGGTCAATTTGTGTCTTTTTTTGGGGGGGGGGGGTCAATTTGTTTATTTTTTTGGGTCAATTTGTGTCTTTTTTTGGGGTCAATTTGTGTCTTTTTTTGGGTCAATTTGTGTCTTTTTGGGGGGGTCAATTTGGGTCTTTTTTTGGGTCAATTTGTGTCTTTTTGGTGTCAATTTGTGGACAATTAGTGTCTTTTTTTGGGTCAATTTGTGTCTTTTTTTTTGGTCAAATTGTGTCTTTTTTGGGGGGGGGGGGGGGGTCAATTTGTTTCTTTTTGGTGTCAATTTGTGTCTTTTTGGGGTCAATTTGTGTCTTTCTAATTAATGCTGCCGGCAGCCTGTGTGTGTGTTTGTGTGTTTGTGTGAAGCTCATTAGTGTTTGTGTGTGCAGGGCTGTCCGTCTCCATGCCACTGGTGCAGCTGAGAAATGTAAATGTTATTTCTGTTTGCATAAGCCTGTGTGTGTTTGTGCATGTATGTATGCATGTGAGTGTGTTTGTGTTCGGCCCTCCGCTGAGGCTCCACGGGTGGAAATTTGCATCGGCAGCAGCAGCAGCAAGGATCTGTTTGATCTGTCCACTTATAACACGTCAGGTGGCCTTCCTGCAGAGAGCTAGACAGCTCCTCCTCCCTCACCGAGAGGGAGAAAGGAGGCTCTAGTGAGGAGAATACAGCAATGAGAAAGGAAAACAAACGAGGAGCAGCCTGGATTTAATAACGGAGAAGGAGGGAAACGGACGAGGACAGGCGGATAAATTAGACAAAATAGATTTAGCTTCAACGGGGATTTATTCTGTCATAAACTTACAAACGGTTCTCAGAGTGGAAGAGGAATTAAACTAGTTCACCCCGACAGCTGACAGAATATTTAAAGCAGGGGTCTCAAACTCAAATACCTGGGGGCCGCTGGAGGCAGTATCAAAATGACCAAAGAAAGACACAAAATGACTGAAAAAAGACACAAAAAACTAAAAAAAAGACAAAATGACACAAAAAAAAGACACAAAATGACAAAAAGTCACAAAATGACTGAAGAAACATTAAATTACTTTAAAAAGACAAAATGACCAAAAAAAAAGACAAAATGACCAAAAAATACAGAGAATTACCAAAAAAGACACAAAATGACTGAAAAAATACACAAAATGACAAAAAAAAAAAGACAAAATGACAAAAAAAAGACAGAATTACCAAAAAAGTAATTAAAGGGACCTTTAACACACAACACGGTAAAGTGCCATTCATATAAAACTCACATTAAACTTTCATATCAAGGTGGGGGGCCACAAAATATCATCACAAGGGCCACAATTGGCCCGCAGGCCATGAGTTTGAGACAAATTATTTAAAAGATTTAAAGCAGAAGTAAACAGATCTGTAGAAACATTCTCTCGTCATCCACATACAGTCGAAAGGAAAAAATTATTAGACCCTTGTTTTCTTCAAGTTCTTCTTCATTTTAATGTCTGGTACATATAAAGGTTCATTTGTTTGGGCAAATATAATGATAACAACAAAAATAGCTGATAGGAGCTTAATTTAAGAGCTGATATTTTGCTTATTATCAATAAAACCATGTTAAATGTCTAGATATCAGCTCTTAAATTAAACTCTTATCAGCCATTTTTGTTGTTATCATTATATTTGTCCAAACAAATGAACCTTTAGTTCATTAACCACAACTTAATATTAATATGGTAATTTGATTATATTTTGATGAAGTTAATTAGCAATCAGTTTCCAAATTGATAGTTTAGTAACTTTTAGACTGATTTTGCAATCTTTTCCCTCTCTAAGAAAAGAGGTGGTGCCCCGAGGAACTTTATTTATTTATCTTAAAAATTACACAAGTGTTTATTTGGATATATGAACTGAAAGGAATTAATGATTTTGTTTGCTTTACTTGGTTTTTAGAATAAATATCTTTTTGGACTAAACACGCTGTTCCTTTTAATGTTGCACATGAATTAGGGATATGCCAACCTCTTCTATGAAAATAAGTCCTAATTCCTTTAACCACAACTTAATATAAATATGGTAATTTGATTATATATATATATTTTTTTTTTAAGATTATTTTTTTGGCATTTTTGTTGCTTTATTTATAGTGACAGAGTGAAAGGGGGTGATAGAGGGGAAGACATGCGGCAAAGGGAGCTCAGGCCGGATTCGAACCCGGCTCCGCCGCAGCACATGGCATACATGGCAAGCGCTCTACCGGTGTGAGCCACCGGGACGCCCCAATTTGATTATATTTTGATGAAGTTAATTAGCAATCACTTTCCAAATTGATAGTTTATTAACTTTGAGACTCATTTTGTCATCTTTCCCCTCTCTAACAAAAAAGGGGTGGTACTCTGATTTAGTCAATTATTGATAGCAAGATTGATCTAAATTAGTTTTTATCACTACCACTATTTTGACGACCCCTGAGAGGCAATTTGAATCTGTAACCAGATACCCCTACATGTTTTGGTGCCCCGTGCGAGGCTCACCAGGAGAACTGGGTTCATGTCCCACTTGCAAACAAATTAGTTTTTCTGTAACTTCTGTCGCCTAAATTCACAGAAAGTGCAACTTTTTTTGCAGCAGAGGACCGTATGTTTATGTATAAGGATGTGTGAGATAAAAATGTTTTTACAAATGCTCATATGAGTCTATGGGTGGTGCTGACAAACAGTCTGTTCTGTCGTTCAGGTTGTAGATCTTGTTGCAAACAAGCACAGCAGCTTTAAGAGGAGTTAAGACTAAATAAGTTCAGAAGAATCTCCAGCAAAATGTAATTAAAGTAGAGTTGCACTGCAGCAGATAACTCAGGAGCTCTGTCTGTTTATCTCTGGTAAACACAAGGTTTAAAGTGCTGCCTCTGTTGATTAAATAGACTCCAGTAGACTCGATAGGTTGAAAAAAAAGAATGTCTTTAGTCAAGGACACGCTTTACTTCTCTTCTTTTAAGCAAAACTTACAAAATGTGGTGTTTCAATGTGTAACTAGACTAAAACAAGAGATGTGACCTTGTGTTTAAACATGTTTTCTGATGTTTAATAGTCCAATAATTACCGGAATAACTGAAGAAATAGTGTGCAGATTAATCAACACTACAAGCTGTTAGCTACAACTCTTACATATTTGGACTGTTTGAAGCCCAAAAGGTCCTGGAAGGTAATTATCTTTTATGCACACAAACTAATCATTTGTGCACACAGTTTTTATCTTGTGCAGGAAATCAAAAAGGAACTTTTTTTCAGAGATTTGAGGCTTTGCTGTTGCAGGAAAAAGTGGATAACGAACTGGATAACAACCTTAAACACTGCGAACAAGCTTCCTCTTTAAACTTCTTTGCATGTTTCACAGCTTCATCTCGCTTCAAGGACGCGTCAATTATTGAACGAACAGGGATTGTGGAGTGTGAGAGTGTGTGTCCAGTTTCAAGATGCTGCTGGAAATTTCATTAGATTCTATTTCCACTATCAATAATTAAGACAATGCAGCTCAACGTGTTCACAGCGACGACAAGGCGGTAAGAGAGCATTCACACACACACACACACAGATTAAAATGCATTACGTCAAGCCTCTTGTCCCTGTCCGTCACACACACACACACACACACACACACACACACACACATACACACACACACCCAGTTTAACATCTGCTGACTGCTTGTGTGTGACAGTGATTGTGGGATAGTGGCATATGGGAATCTGATAGCCCTCATTTGGAGAAACCGCTGCCAAGAGTATCGCAGTCAAACTCATTTTAAATAGCAGCCGGAGCTTTCTGCCCGGCGTAATAGCCTCGAACGCTCTGTGTGTGTGTGTGTGTGTGTGTGTGTGTGTGTGTGAGAGTGACACTGATGTGAGCTGAGCCTGCAGCAGCAGCAGGATACAGTGTTATACTGTGTGTGTGTCAGAGGCTCAGCAGTAATGTCTTCACGGCTAATTGTCACAGATCAGAGTCGCTCTGTGACCTGCAGCTCATTCAATCACCACTTCTCTCTCTCACTTCACATCAACAACAGCAACAACAACAACAACAACAACGTCCCCGTCTGAATACTGAGGAGAACTCAGATTTACAAGAATGAAACATAAATATATAGGAGAAAAAAAAGACAAATTTACATGAAAAAGATCCTCAAATGTACGAGAAAAACAAAGTTGGAAGAAAGAAAGTCAAATTTAAACGAAAGAAACTCTGAAATTTAGACGAAAGAAACTCAAATTTCAAAGAAAGAAAGTCTCAAATTCAGAAAAGACAAAGTCTCAAATTTAACAGAGAAAAAGTCTCAAATTTAGAGGGAATAAACTCAAATTTAGAGGAAAGAAAGTCTCAAATTTGGAAGAGAGAAAGTCTCACATTTAGAGGAAAGAAAGTCTCAAATTTAAAAGAGAAAAGGTCTCAAATTTAGAGGAAAGAAACTCAAATTTAGAGGAAAGAAACTCAAATTTAGAGGAAAGAAACTCAAATTTAGAGGAAAGAAAGTCTCAAATTTAGAAGAGAGAAAGTCTCAAATTTAGAAGAGAGAATTCTCAAATTTTGAAGAGAGAAAGTCTCAAATTTAGAAGAGAGAAAGTCTCAAACTTAGAGGAAAGAAAGTCCCAAATTTAGAGGAAAGAAAGTCTCAAATTTAGAGGAAAGAAAGTCTCAAACTTAGAGGAAAGAAAGTCTCAAATTTAGAGGAAAGAAAGTCAAATTTAGAAGAGAGAAAGTCTCAAATTTAGAAGAGAGAAAGTCTCAAATTTAGAAGAGAGAAAGTCTCAAATTTAGAAGAGAGAAAGAAACTGATAAATATAACGAAGAGAAAAAAAGACAAATTTACATGAAAAAGACCCTCAAATGTACAAGAAAAACTTCACAAAGTTGGAAGAAAGTCAAAATTAGACAAAAGAAACTCAAATTTACAAGAAAAATTTGAGAGAGAAAAAAACAGATTCACTAGAAAAAACAAATTTACAAGAGGAAAAAAATGAAAACATTTATGAAGAGTAAATCTTTTAAATGCTGTATTTAAGCGTTTTTACAACACAAGTTGCTTTGTGCCGACACCAGAAATAAACAGAACTAGAAAATTTCCTCTGGGGAAATTCTGAAAGGGCCACGGGGGCTACTGCCGGTGTGTGTACACTATGATGAGATTCTTCAGAGATTTATAACTATGCCCTTTAACCTCAAAATGGATCAAAGGATCAAAGGCAATCAGATCAAAGCAATCAACAGAATTAACTGACACCTGTCAAATGTTCCTGAACAGTGACAGCAGAGGTGGACAGACTGGAATTTCTGGCCTCGAACAGAAAGCATTTTTGGCAAAACCATAATACCTATCATTGATCCGACTTCACTTTGAGCGTCCTGAGTTCTTCCTGAACGTCTACATATGGGTTTTTTTAAAGAAAAATGAAGAAATAGCTTTGTTAGAGCGATCTAAAATAACTGTTCCATCTCACTTTTTCAGAAATCTCCCTGCGTTTTTAATATGGGAGCCAATGAGGCTGCTGGTGGTGTTGGTGGATCATCTGTGCGTCCTACGCCCAAACTATAACTCTGACAGCTTTACCAGAGGATTGTGAGGGAGAAGACTAATTTTCCTACGTTTCTATGTATAAATTATCTCTGTAGAGTGGAATTTGCGGCCTGGAGCGCAGTTTACAAATTTATTTTTTGACACTTTTTTCTCTCCCTCTACACTCTGGTGATGATGTCACACACTGTGACACCAACATTCCGTGCAATACACACCCATTATAATCTCAGAATTTCTCCAAAAATGATCATGGTCATTGAACAGGGATTGATAAAAAACTATATGACCTATCGAAACGTGGATTAATACACCGATACACAAGACTTGTGTCTACTGTTTAAAGTTTAAATGGAGTCTCTAGGTGAAATTATGCCGGAGAAGTAGACGTTTAAAAATCTCCAATTATTGTTCTTTTTCGCTCATTTTTTTTTGGCCGTCCAATTCATTTCAATGCAAAATTTTGGGCAGTTTTTCGCAATTTATGTCGCAAAAAATTCATCATCATCATCATCATCAAGAACAACAACAACAACAACACCAGCAGCCTCTCCTCTATCAGCTGACGGTGATAAACAGTCAGAGAGAGGAGCTGACCTTGTCCTGGAGGGAGGAAGGCTTAGTTTTTACTCTCCGTTCTCGGGAAATGTGATCCCTTCTCTTCTCCCGGGAACATTCACTTGTACTAAGAGGCGTTTAAACTCTCTAATCCGGGAGCAACGCCACCGCCGCCGCCACCACCACGTCCTCGGGGTCACCGCCTCACCTGCAGCGCCACGCTGCCCCGATGGATGGATGACTAGATGAATGGAGGATGGATCTAAGGATGACTGGGGGGATTGTCCCGTAAGCCAGAGGTCACATGTCAGATCCATGAGATTAATGCAGGTAGAAAACAAGCTGACAGTAGAATAAAGGCCAGAGGAGACAAGCTGCATCATGTTAAATCAAACAGTTATTCTACATTTTAATTCACTGGTGTCGGCCCAAAGAAACTTGTCTTTTTTGGTCATTTTGTGTCTTCTTTTGGTTATTTTGTGTCTTTTTTTAGTCATTTTGTGTCTTTTTGTGTCTATTTTGGGGGTCATTTTGTGTCTATTTTTAGTCATTGTCTTTTTTAGTTATTTTGTGTCTTTTTTAGTCATTTTGTGTCTTTTTTGGGGGTCATTTTGTGTCATTTTTGGGGGTCATTTTGTGTCTTTTTTGAGTTATTTTGTGTCTTTTTGAGTTATTTTGTGTCTTTTTTAGTTATTTTGTGTCTTTTTTTGTAATTTTGTGTCTTTTTTAGTCATTTTGTGTCTTTTTTTAGTCACTTTGTGTCTTTTTTTGGTTATTTTGTGTCTTTTTTGGTCATTTTGTGTCTTTTTGTGTCTTATTTGGGGGTCATTTTGTATCATTTTTTAGTCATTTTTTTTCTCATTTTGTGTCTTTCATGCATTGGCGCTTTCGGTGACTCCAGAGGGTTAAACAGCTAAAATACAGTGAATAAACAGTGAAAATAGTGGAAACAGTGGAAATCTCAGCACAGTTTAAATGGATTTTGGTTGATTTTGATGCATTTTAAGACGTTTTTGAAAACAGATGAAGACATTTTAACGTGTAATCAATCCTATTCCATATAAGTGTTGCCATGGATACAGTTGCATGAATATATATATATATATATATATATATATATATATATATAATATATATATATATATATATATATATATATATGAATGAATACGCGGCAGATGAATGAGAGTCTGACTGCTGCTCGTCTCATTCACATTAATGACATCACATCAATCTGTGAATGAGACGAACTGAGATCATCAGCTGACGGAGAATAAAACCTGCAGGAGGAGGAGGAGCAGGAGGAGGAGGAGGAGGAGGAGGAGGAGGAGGAGGAGGAGGGAGGTGTGGGGGAGGGGCTTCCCTCTGTTTACTGTGGTAATAGCATCACATAATGTGTGTGTGTGTGTGTGTGTGTGTGTGTGTGTGCACAATAAAGCCTTTTTAATGCTAATTTCTAATTATTTTTTGAGGAAAGAAATGCTAAAATCTGCTGATTAACAATCTGCTGAAAAACATTGAATTTTCTCCAAAAGATAAAGTCACATGACTTCTCCAGATGTTAAATGATGTGTGAGCATGTTGCTAATGATGATAATTAATGATAATTAATGATAATGAGCTCCTGCAGCTGGTTGTGATGACCTCTCCTGGACAGAGAATAACTTATTGATCCCAGTGATCAGAGTGAAAAATGGAGAATTTCACTACAAACGTCTGAAGAACGAGTCGAAGACAGAATGAATGTTTCTTCTGATTCAGCTCACTGCAGGAGCAGAAGTTCTTTAAATCTATAACCAGAAATATAGGATTCAAAACAACAACATTTTTTATTTTATGCACTGTTTGAATGTCTGTTTTTTCTCCTAAATTTCATGTTTTACACTTTAAAATCTCAGTAATTCATGAATGAATCATCAGAGAGTGAATAAAGACTCTAAATGAGCTCGTTAGTCTCCATTAATTCATTTAATGACTTCAGCTGATGATGATGATGATGATGATGCTCTCTGCATCTGATTGACCTGCAGCCACCCAAATGTATATTTTCAACATCTCTTAACTATTTAACCCTCTGGAGTCCATCTATTTATTGAAAATACACATGTTTTATTTACAGTAATAACTTTATTTATATCTGATATGTAGACAAGCTGAGAAAGCCAGTTAAAGATCAATCATAGGAGCTTTCACAGTGTCACATTTATGTTTCTAGACCAATTTTAAAATGTGCATTTTCTTCCTACAATGAAAACTATGAACTACTATTATTAATTTACATGCAAATAGACTGTTTTGTAGTTTTATTATGTTTTTCTGCTGTTTTTGTGTGTATAAATTAATTTAAAAATGGTACATTTCCATAGAAACCTGTGTCTTTTGTTTGTATTTTCTGTATTTTCGGCAGCTTTTATCTGCGTTTTTTAAAAATATATTTTTTTATTTTTTTGTGTTTTTTAATGTGTGTTCTGTGTGTTTTTATGTTTTTTTTTTTGTATTTTGTGTGTTTGTGTGTTTTTGTTTGTTTTTTGTGTGATTTTGGGCTATTTTTGTGTTTAAAAAAAAAAAATTGTGTGTTTTTATCTGTATCTTTTGTGTGTGTGTTTTTTTGTGTTTTTTAATGTGTGTTCTGTGTGTTTTTATGTTGTTTTTTTGTATTTTGTGTGTTTTTTGTGTGTGTTTTGGGGTTTTTTGTTAAAAAAAGTGTTTTTTATTTGTGTTTTTGTAATTGTGTGAGCTTAGATGATTTCTGTCACTTTTCCCATCATGCATCACATGTGCAGGTCTCTGAATCAGAGCATGCTGCTGCAGAATCTCTGCAGCTGCATGTAAAGTGAAGCTGTGACAGACAAACAGAAGGAAATCCACCTGATGAGGTTTGTGTTTCTCCACTCTGACTCTGTTAAATCTCGCCGGTTTAAAGCGACAACAACGGAGCAGAACAACTACAAATCTTGCTGAAAGGCAGAGGAAGTGAAGTGTAATTCTTCCAGCAGAAACCCTGAGGAGCCATTGAGGAAACTCATTATAAATGAGACTTTGCAACAAACTAATCTGTCCCCGTCTCTTCAGAGTGAGAGAGGAGGGCTCATTCATCACCCTGCAGCTTTAACACACACAGATCAGGATCCTAAACAGGTGAAACCCCCTCCAGGATCCTGCAGCATCCATAATTGAAGCATCTGGAGCAGATTCAGGAGGCCAGTGGAAGAAGAAGACACCTGATATTCATTTCTCTCTCTGCAACACCTCCGTTTGTTCTCACACTCTCCCTCCGTCTCCTTTCAGGCTAATTCTGTCTCCGTGATGCCCTCTCCCTCTCTCTTTCCTTTCTTTCTCTCTCTCTCTTTCATGCATATGTCTTCTGCAGACACAAGCTGCTGCTGAACGCTCTGAGAACCTGAGAGTCTGCAGCAGCAGCAGGAACAGAAGAAGAGCTTTATCTCTCGTCTGCACAGCAACGAAGCTGCACTCTAAGTCAGAAATGATTGAAAATATGACTTAAATTCACTCATTACTCATGTTTTGTTGAACCGATTTGAGAGATTTCAAATCAACTCAATATTTTTAAGTGTAAAAATTAAGTCATATGCAGTAATATTTATGACCAAAAAAGACACAAAATGACTAAAAAAAGGCACAAAATGACTGAAAAAACACTAAATTTCTTTTTTTTAAAAAGACACAAAAAGACAAAAAAAAGACATAAAATGACCAAAAAAGACACAAAATCACCAAAAAAGACAAAATGACCCAATAAAAGACACAAAATCACTAAAAAAAGACACAAAATGACCCAATAAAAGACACAAAATGACCCAAAAAATACACAAAATCACTAAAAAAAAGACACAAAATTACCAAAAAAGGAAACAAAATTACCAAAAAGGACACAAATTGTCCACAAAATGACCAAAAGGACACAAAATTACCACAAAATGACCAAAAAATACACAAAATGACAAAAAAATACACAAAATGACCAAAAAAAGACACAATATCACCAAAAAGACACAAAATGGCCCAAAAAATACACAAAATCACTAAAAAGAAGACACAAAATTACCAAAAAAGGAAACAAAATTACCAAAAAGGACACAAATTGTCCACAAAATGATCAAAAAAAGACACAAAATGACCAAAAGACACAAAATCACTCATATGGAGTTTTATTTTTTGCAGTGTAAAGGAAAGTGGTTGTGGTGAGGAGGTTTTCTGTTCAGGAGTCACACAGTCAGACTCAACAACAGCCTCTTCATGCAAATCTCAATCAGTCATGTGCAGCTGCAGACTGATTATAAGCTGCAGCACGGAGCTGCACAGCAACAACAGGAAACACCTTAACCTGCCTCACTGCAACAAAACTGTGTCTAAAAACCAGATAAAAACAGTAAATCTGAGGGAAATGATGCTGCTGCATTGACAGATAATTTACCTTGACAAGATTTTTATTAAATCAGGATTGTTTCTTATCTAGAGATTAGCATGTTGAACGCTTAAAATAATAAATTACACACGTAAAATGTGTCTAATATCATTCTGAATCAAGTTTGGCCTTCAAATTTATATTTACTATTTCTATTACCTCAATTCAAGTAGTCTGTTTGGTGCAGATCCTCCCAAAAATCACCCTTTATATGGTCATTTTAATTTAAAAAAAGGATGGAAAATGATAATTCCCTGCAATATCATGTCATTTCTGTTTGCAGTCTCACATAGCCAGACCTTCCCCCCACAGGTCTGTGTAAGCACTGGATAGATGAACTGCTATCTGGTTTGTTTTTAAGACTTTAAAACTATTGTTTTTTGCAGGTGAAGCAACGTTGTTCCTGCAAAATAGAAACTAGAAGGGAGTGAAAACTGTGTGGAAAAGATGCAGCTAACTGCAGATTAGATATAATTTATCGTGCAAAGCTAAAATAAATAAAAAAGGCAGGTTGTTTTACTGATAAAGTGCTGAACTATCACACTTTCTGGCTGATTATCTCACTTTTTTTGCAGCTTCCCTATAAGATCTTTGGTCCGTTAGTGTGCTGAGATGTTTTTCCAGATGTTTAAATTGGTCAAAAGTCCTTTTGTCAGTTAAAAAGCTGCAGATTTATCTTTTATTTATCAATTATCTGTGGAGATTAAGCTTCTCTGAGCACATCAGAGCAAAAAAGAACCATGCAGCAGGTCAAAGAGACGCTGACGGACGACAAAAACACCCTGAAAGATGATTTTTATAAAACTTATCCTTAACAGAAGGAATGAATCTAAAATAGGCTGCAGCTTAAATGATTTCTGTCACTTTTTGTGGTGGAAGATGTCTTTTTTTCCTGATGTTTAGTCCAGCTCAGTGAGCTATTCTTCTAGTTAAGTTGACAAGAAGTCACATTATTTGTAAAAGTGTCACTTTGTGATGGAAATCTAAAGTTTCTGCGCTGCTGCGAGACGATTTAAAGCCTTAAATCACTGCAGCACAACCAACTTAAACCTATTTATAGCGTGACATTTCAGTCTCATTTGCCATTTCAATATTTTTAAGTGTAAAAATGTTGCACTGATTGAATTAAGTCATATGCAGTATTATTTATGACCAAAAAGACACAAAATTACGAAAAAAGGCACAAAATGACCAAAAAACAGACAAAATCACCAAAAAAAGACACAAAATGACCAAAAAAGACAAAATGACCCCAAAAAATACACAAAATCACTAAAAAAGACACAAAATTACCAAAAAAGGAAACAAAATTACCAAAAAGGACACAAATTGTCCACAAAATGACTAAAAAAGCTGACGGACGACAAAAACAGCCTGAAAGATGATTTTTATAAAACTTATCCTTAACAGAAGGAATTAATCTAAAATAGGCTGCAGCTTAAATGATTTCTGTCACTTTTTGTGGTGGAAGATGTCTTTTTTTTCCAGATGTTTAGTCCAGCTCAGTCAGCTATTCTTCTAGTTAAGTTGACAAGAAGTCACATTATTTGTAAAAGTGTCACTTTGTGATGGAAATCTAAAGTTGCTGCGCTGCTGCGAGACGATTTAAAGCCTTAAATCACTGCAGCACAACCAACTTAAACCTATTTATAGCGTGACATTTCAGTCTCATTTGCCATTTGCAAGTGAAAGCTTTCAGCATGTAGTGAGCTTATGGATTCTTCCTCCATACTCCAAGGCCCCGGAGCTGTTTTAGCTGTTTGAATCAGAGGAGGAGACGAAGACGGAGCAACTGTTGCTGAGTAAATATGTGCCTCCTTGTTTAGCAACGGTTATTTTTACTCGGCGATGGAGCCGTTTTAAGAACAGCTTCAGAAAATCCCCGACAAGGATTTCACTGGCTGTGTTCAACATTCATTAACAAATACAGGAGCAGAGAGGAAGAGAGTTTTATTCTGAAACATTTGGAGCTACTGATGTGTGACTGCATGCGCTACGACCTGTCATAGCTGCAGAGATACACAACCTTTAATAAAGCTGCTCTAGTGACTGTTTTATATCATTATCATCTCCTGATTCCTTCACTCCTGTAGCCACACGGGATCAATACCTGCTTCAGTTACGCAGCCGAAGGCATTTACAGCAATCAGCCGAGCTCAAAACAAGCTTTATCTCGTCTGTTGCAGGAGACGTTTTGCCCTCTGCAGCGTTGTTACATCACTGTGCAACAACGGCAACATTCATTACATGCAACTGCTGCAAAATAATCACTATTCCTGCTGTAGAAGTCCTAAATATGTCAGAAAACCAAACGCCATCTGCAGAAACTGTCTGAATGAAGCCAAAACACACAGATTCTGCTGTGATTTAATGCAATGAATAGATTTAAAGTATGCAGAAATAACTATATCACAATGCCGACAGATCTTTCTGCAAGACGACAAGCAAACAAGCTTTAAAATGTCTGTTTTCTGACATTTCTTTTCTTTGCCGTGCAGGAGATTCTTCACTCTACTGAGAGCACATTTATAGTTTTATTAGAAAGCTAAAAACAAGCTTTATCTCCTCTGTTGCAGGACATGTTTTGCCCTTTGCAGCGTTGTTACATCACTGTGCAACAACGGCAACATTTATTACATGCAACTACTTTTTTGTCATCAACCACAAGCAAAATAACCACTATTCCTGTTGTAGAAGTCCTAAATATGTCAGAAAACCAAACGCCATCATGCCTGGATTAATAATATCACACACCGTCTGCAGAAACTGTCTGAATGAAGCCAAAACACACAGATTCTGATGTGATTTAATGCAATAAATAGATGAAAGTATATGTAAGTATGCAGAAATAACTATGACTGCTTCAGTTAGGTAGCAAAGGCATTCACAACAACCTGCCGAGCTCAAAACAAGCTTAATATCGTCTGTTGCAGGAGACGTTTTGCCCTCTGCAGCGTTGTTACATCACTGTGCAACAACGGCAACATTCATTACATGCAACTACTACAAAATAACCACTATTCCTGCTGTAGAAGTCCTAAATATGTCAGAAAACCAAACGCTATCATGTCTGGATTAATATTATCACACAAAGTCTGCAGAAACTGTCTGAATGAAGCCAAAACACACAGATTCTGATGTGATTTAAGTGCAAAAAATGGATTAAAATGATGCAGAAATAACTATATCACAATGTCGACAGATCTTTCTGCAAGACGACAAGCAAACAACCTTTAAAATGCCTGTTTTCTGAATAGAGTTTGGCTCAATCAGAAGAGATTCTTCACTCTACTGAGTGCACATTTATAGTTTTATCAGAAAGGATCATCAAAAGAAAACTCAAAACAAGCTTTATCTCGTCTGTTGCAGGAGACGTTTTGCCCTCTGCAGCGTTGTTACATCACTGTGTAACAACGGCAACATTTATTACATGCAACTACTTTTTTGTCATCAACCACAAGCAAAATAACCACTTTTCCTGTTGTAGAAGTCCTAAATATGTCAGAAAACCAAACGCCATCATGCCTGAATTAATAATATCACACAAAGTCTGCAGAAACTGTCTATATGAAGCCAAAACACACAGATTCTGCTGTGATTTAAGTGTAAAAAATGGATTAAAATGGTGCAGAAATAACTATATCAGTCTGACTTGATGCTTTCTCAGATCTTTCTGCAAGACGACAAGCAAACAAGCTTTAAAATGTCTGTTTTCTGAATGGAGTTTGGCTCAATCAGAAGAGATCCTTCACTCTACTGAGAGCACTTTTATAGTTTTCTAATAAAGGATGGTGTCATGTTGCAGAGCCAGGCCCCCTCCACCTCTCTGTGTATTTACATGAAGCATTAGCATTTAAATGGAGCACGTGGTCGTCTGCTACAAACCTGCCAACGGAGAACAAATGCAGCATGTTGGCAGCAGAGCAGCGTTTAGTGTCCGGCTGCAGCACGGAGTCCAGTCAGACGCTAATTGAAAGGAAAATGTTCTGTTTTAAGTCTCTAATCTGCTGTTTGAACAAGTGATTGTCCATGTGATCGTCCAGCAGGCATTTGGCTTTTTTAATGACATCTTTGGCTTGAAACACCTGCTGGGTTTCTGGCTGCACAGAGCATCAAAAAGAGAGAGTTCTCCTCTCAGTGAGGGGCTGATTATAAGGTTATTTTACATGTTTTTAAAGGAAGAAATAAGTCAAATGATGCTTTTTTTCTCCTGAACTGAAACTGGAAGGTTTAGAGGAATCAGCTTTGTGCAAAACACAAGAAAAACACCCTGAGTTCTGCATAAAAAAATGCTTTTATGTGATTATAATTACATGAAATCATCTGCAGCACAGCCACAAAACATACTATAATGTGCACAAACACACACACACTGTTCTGCAGCTCTTACACACACATTTGTGGATAATGACCGCTGCAGGATCCTGCAGGTTGTTTTTATCCACCGGAGACAAACAGAACAACTAAAATGAATAAATTACAACAAACAGAGAAGCAGAACAGCAGAAACACAAAAAAAACTTTAAGAAATGTATGAAACAAATAGAAAAACTAAAAAAAAAAGAAAATTCTTATCGAGGATGAAACTATTCCTCTTTGTCTGCTAAATAACCAGCAATGGTTCTCAGGAAATCAAGACAGTTTTCCTCCTTGTAGGTGAATAAAAAAAAAAAAAACTACTCCTTGTAGGAAAAGAAAATCCAACTTCTAGCACTGAAAACTATGTATAAGTCTGCAAGTTTTTAACTAAACCCCAGCGTGGATTCTGTTGTTTTTTTTCCCTACAAACGTATTTTATACAAAGTTAAATCATCTTAAAGTGAAACAGAATGCACAATATCATGCAAAATGTGTCTAATTTACACTACCGGTCAAAAGTTTTAGAACACTCCAATTTTTCCATTTTTTATTGAAATTCAAGCAGTTCAAGTCAAATGAACAGCTTGAAAGGGTCCAAAGGTAAGTGGTGAACTGCCAGAGGTAAATAAAAAAAGGTAAGCTTAACCAAAACTGGAAAATAATGTACATTTCAGAATTATACAAGTAGGCCTTTTTCAGGGAACAAGAAATGGGTTAACAACTTAACTCTATGGAGTCTTGGGCTATTTTGTCCATTTTTGAATTCTTTTCATGTCTTTGTAAGTCATTTTGTTTCTTTTGGTGTCTTTTTTTTGGTCATTTTGTGTTTTTAGTCCTTTAGTCCAACATAAAATGTGATTTTGAATCTTTTTTTATTTTCAAAACACTATCATGCTCAATAAAGAATTTTAAATGTTGCAAATGTGCATTAATTTCAGAGTAGACTGAGACATTAAACTGCATCATTTTCAATTAAATTCTGGAAAAGTTGGTGTGTTCTAAAACTTTTGACCAGTAGTGTATCTCTGAATTCAGTATTTATGGTGCTGCAGAGACGTCTCTTAACATTAATTCACTTTAATATATTTTTTAACGATGCACAAATGATCATTTCCTGCAAGATCACATCACACTTGCAGTATCAGTAAAAAAAAACAACTATTTTCCCAGGTTGTTCCGCCCTTGAGCAGAGTTTAGGAGAGTGGATTTAAAGTGCAGCACAAACGTGAAGCTCAGGGCTTTGGACTAAACTCCTCCTCCTCCTCCTCCTCCTCTTCCTCCTCTAGAGGTCGTGGAGATATCTGCACCGAAGGCAAAAGGAGCGTCGGCTGGTTGTGTGAAGGCACAAATCAGAAAGTATTAACAATGTCCCAGAGATTGTGCTGACGAGGCGGATCTCCTTCACGGCCTGAGAAGGACTTTGTGCAGACCTCGGGTCGCAGGATTAAAGAGAAGATGATTGCCTCGCACAAACCCCAGTGGTGCTCCACGAGGAGCACAATCAGCTCGCCGCAATGACATTTACCCCACAATCCCAAAACAGGAGACAATAGAGATAGAGAGGCAGCTGTGTGTGTGTGTGTGTGTGTGTGTGAGGCTGATAACAGGACGAGTATTACATCAAAAATCTAAAACGGTCTTATTGTGGCCGATTGTCCAGTTTTTGTCAAGGTTGTGCTGCTAAAATGTGTTTTTTTTTGCAGCCAGTAAGTAAAAACCATGATAGAAACCTTCTCCAGACTAAAGGTTACATCACTGTGCATGGAGGAAACTCAATAACGGCGACAATAATTACATGCAATTACTGCAAAATAACCACTATTCCTGCTGTAGAAGTCCTAAATAAATCAGAAAACCAAACGCCACCATGCCAGGATTAATAATATCACACGCCGTCTGCAGAAATGAAGCCAAAACACACAGATTTAATGCAATAAATAGATGAAAAGTTTGCAGAAATAACTAGGACTGCTTCAGTTAGGTATCAAAGGCATTTACAGCAATCTGCTGAGATAAAAACAAGCTTTATGTCGTCTGTTGCAGGATGCATTTTGCCCTCTGCAGCGTTGTTACATCACTGTGCAAAAACGGCAACATTCATTACATGCAACTACTTTTATGCAGCAAAATACATGCCAAATTATCACTTTTCCTGTTGTAGAAGTCCTAAATATGTCAGAAAACCAAACGCCATCATGCCAGGATTAATAATATCACACGCCGTCTGCAGAAACGAATCCAAAACACACAGATTCTGCTGTGATTTAATGCAATAAATAGATGAAAAGTATGCAGAAATAACTAGGACTGCTTCAGTTAGATATCAAAGGGCATTTACAGCAATCTGCTGAGATAAAAACAAGCTTTATCTCGTCTGTTGCAGGATGCATTTTGGCCTCTTCAGCATTGTTACATCGCTGTGCAAAAACGGCAACATTCATTACATGCAACTACTGCAAAATAACCACTATTCCTGTTGTAGAAGTCCTAAATAAATCAGAAAACCAAACGCCATCATGCCTGGATTAATAATATCACATGCAGACTCCTGAAACTGTCTGTATGAAGCCAAAACACCCGTGTATTTTGGCTTCATACAGACATTTTCTGCTTTGATTTAATGCAATAAATAGAATATATGTATGCAGAAGTAACTATAAGTGCTTCAGTTGCGTAGCAAAGACATTTACAGCAATCAGCCTCAGATTTCTAAAAAGGCTGAGTCTTATTGTGGCCGATTGTCCAGTTTTTTGTCAAGGTTGTGCTGTTAAAGTGTGTTTTTTTTGCAGACAGCAAGTAAAAACCATCATAGAAACCTTCTCCAGACTAAAGGACACAAAAGAAAGTTTGTCAGCACCATTCATAGCGACTTATAGGAGCGTTTTGCAGCTCGCGGTGCAGATTGTGTATCATTATCATCTCCTGATTCCTTCACTCCTGCAGCCGGCAGATCAATACCTGCTTCAGTTACACAGCAAAGGCATTTACAGCAATCAGCCGAGATAAAAACAAGCTTTATCTCGTCTGTTGCAGGAGACGTTTTGCCCTCTGCAGCGTGTTACATCACTGTGCAACAACGGCAACATTTACTACATGCAACTGCTGCAAAATAACCACTATTCCTGCTGTAGAAGTCCTAAATATGTCAGAAAACCAAACGCCATCATGCCTGGATTAATAATATCCGCTGTCTGCAGAAACTGTCAATATGAAGCCAAAACACACAGATTCTGCTGTGATTTAATGCAATAAATAGATGAAAAGTATGCAGAAATAACTATAAGTTCTTCAGTTAGGTATCAAAGGCATTTACAGCAATCAGCAGAGATAAAAACAAGCTTTATCTCGTCTGTTGCAGGACACTTTTTGAACTCTGCAGCGTGGTTACAGCTCATACTTAAAGTTTGGTGCACTGCAAGTTTTGTGTTCATTCATGCTGAGATGCAGAAGTGTAAACAGTTTATTTTGGTAATTTTACATCTTTCTTTGGTCAATTTGTGTCTTTTTTTTGTCATTTTGTGGCTTTTTTGGTCATTTTGTCCCTTTTTTGGGTCATTTTGTCCCTTTTTTGTGTCATTTTGTCCCTTTTTTGGGTCATTTTGTGTCATTTTTTATTATTTTGTGGTCAATTTGTGCTTTTTTGGTCATTTTGTCTCTTTTTTTGTCATTTTGTCTCTTTTTATAGTCATTTTGTCTCTTTTTTGGGTGATCTGTGAGATTGTGTTCAGTGAGCGAGGGTCGCGGACAACATGCATGTTAAATTGGGGGGTCGCGACTCAAAAAGATTGAGAACTACTGCAGTAGAGGAACTGTACATTTTACAGTAACTTACTGGCGAAACTGCTGCCAGTAATTTACTATAAAAGTTTTACGGTGTGTATAAAAACAGAAGCAGAGTTTTAAAACTGTCTCTGGATTCCATGAAGCATAAAGTCCTGAGCTACAGTCAGATTAGTGTCCGGCTGTACTCGCTGCTTATAAAAAGAGTTATTGGGGAGCTAACGCGGCTAGCTGGAACAGGCGGATGACCTTCCCTGGAGAAGTTGTGAGTCAGGTGAGAGGAAAACACGGAGGTAATTAGAGACGCAGCGTCCTGATGCTAATGAGTGTCCGACTGTCAGGAGTCCTCCAGCTCTTTTTATCCAAGTCTCCCCTGGGCCGACATAGAGAGGAGGAGGAGGGCGTCGGGTCGATTGATTCCTCTCTCCAATGCTCCGGTTCTGGAGATCAATGCAACATGAAGGTATTTGTGTCCTCATTAATGCTGTTTGCTCAGCCGATCGATGCAGATTGAAGCTCCGATCGGCTCGGCTGCAAATCTGTGGAGCTGCAGAAGCTTCAGAGCCGTTAGAGCGACGTTTAAATCCTTCACATGGCTCAGCATCATGCATGCAGTAACTGAATGTTTCTCTTCTGCAGGATTTATTTATATATATTATACAATTACCCGGAAAAAAAGGCCAAAAATTACACAGATTACCAAAAAAAACGCAAAAAAAGACACAAAATTACCAGAAAAAAGAGACAAATTCCCCAAAAAGATCACAAAAATACACAAAATTATCCAAAAAAGACACAAAATTTCAGGTTCATATTCACAGTGTTGGTTGCAGCATCATGCATGCAGTAATTGAATGTTTCTCTTCTGCAGGATTTATTTATATATATTATACAATTACCCGAAAAAAAAGGCCAAAATTGACACAGATTACCAAAAAAAGCACAAAAAAGACACAAAATTACCAGAAAAAAGAGACAAAATCCCCCAAAAAGATCACAAAAATACACAAAATTATCCAAAAAAGACACAAAATTTCAGGTTCATATTCACAGTGTTGGTCGCAGCATCATGCATGCAGTAATTGAATGTTTCTCTTCTGCAGGATTTATTTATATATTATACAACTAACCGAAAAAAAAAGGCCAAAATTGACACAGATTACCAAAAAAAGACAAAAAAAGACACAAAATTACCAGAAAAAAGAGAGAAAAAACCCCAAAAAAGATCACAAAAATACACAAAATTATCCAAAAAGACAAAAAAATACCAAAAAAAGACACAAAATTACCGATCGATGCAGATTGAAGCTCTGATCGGCTCGGCTGCAAATCTGTGGAGCTGCAGAAGCTCCAGAGCCGTTAGAGTGATGTTTAAATCCTTCACGTTGCTAAAGGGACAGAAGGAAATACTCCTAAATAACATGCATGTATGGATGCATGTATGAAAAGTTAAAGTGGCTGCTGGTTCCCTGATGGTGTGTTTGTTTGGTAGCGTGCCTCTGATCCTTCAAAGGTCTTTGTTTGGTTCATTAGTGCAGCAAATATTCCCTCAAGTTTCCTTCATAACGTCATGTTGTGGTAATTAAATGCTCTTCACTAATGAGAGCGCTCACTGGTGTTTCCTGCAGCTCATTTTCTAACAGAGAGAATCTACAGAATGCTCCTTTAAAGCTTCTTGAAGCTCTGCAATGTCTTGGGAAGTTTGCACATGTAAAAAAAGGAACTTCCTTGGTGAAAATGTGGTTTTTTAAAGATCCAATCATTAGTTTCTGCAGGATAAACCGCAAAAATAGTAACTACAGCCATGCAAAATACAGATATTTCCCTCTGAAACTAGTTTAATGTGAACAAGATAAGACTTGGCATTTAAAATAAAAGACCTACAACTTGCAGATCTCTGAGAATCCGAGAGAGGGAGCTCAGAAAAATGCAGCATTTCTGTAGTATTTTCTGGTTAAAGTTCAGTAGAAAACTGCTCCTTTAAAGCTTCTTGAAATCTGCAATGTTTTGGTCAGTTTGCACATGTTAAAAGGAACTTCCTCTGTGAAAATGTGTTTTTTTAAAAGATCCAATCATCAGTTTCTGCAGAATTTACAGCATAAACAGCAACATCAGCCATGCAAAAGATGGAGTGGAGGCTAAAAACTACCATATTTCCCTCTGAAACTAGTTTAATTTGAACAAGATAAGACTTGGCATTTAAAATAAAAGACCTACAACTTGCAGACCTCTGAGAATTGTGGAGAGGGAGCTCAGAAAAATGCAGCATTTCTGTAGTATTTTCTGGTTAAAGTTAAGTAGAAACCGCTCCTTTAAAGCTTCTTGAAGCTCTGCAATGTTTGCAATGTTAAAAGGAACTTCTTTTTGGTGGAAATGTGGTTTTTAAAAGATCCAATCATCAGTTTCTGCAGAATTTACAGCATAAACAGCAACGTCAGCCATGCAAAAGATGGTAAAAACTACCATATTTCCCTCTGAAACTAGTTTATTTTGAACAAGATAAGACTTAAATAAGAAAATAAAAGACCTACAACCTAAAAGACCTCTGAATCGTAGAGACGGAGCTCAGAAACATGCAGCATTTCTGTATTATTTTCTGGTTAAAGCTGAGTAGAAAACGAGGCTCGGAGCTGCATATCGACCTGACACACACACATCTATCTGCCGATTCCCTCTAGAGTTTTTTCAGCCACTTCATCTTCCTGCTTCAACCTTTGACCCCACACATCTGCGTCTCCACGGATACTATCATTTGTCAGCGTTGTGTGAAGCGTCTTGGCCTCCTCGGAGCCTCGTGTCCTTAAAAGGCTTCAGGATCTTCTCTCAGAGTCCATATCTCTCATCAAACGTCAGCTCTAATCCCTCTCACAGCTTCTCCTTTATTATCAGTGGCAGCTTTTCTTTCTGCAGCGCTCAGGAGTCTCCAGCTGCACACACACACACAATCAACTAAGCTGCAGTAACACACTGTGGCCAGCAGGGGGCGGTGTGATGTGTTGCTGGAGGATAATTCGTCAGGAAACAGGAGAAGAAGAAGAGAAAACAACAAGAACAGAGAAAATGGAGAGAATTCGTTGTATTGGTCATTTTGTGTCATGTCTTTTTTGTAATTTTGTCGTCAATTTGTATCTTTTTGAGTAGTTTTACATCTATTTTAGCCATTTTGTGTTTTTTGTTGTGGTCAATTTGTGTCTTTTTGTGGTCAATTTGTGTCTTTTTTGGTCATTTTGTGTCTTTTTTGTGGTCAATTTGTGTCTTTTTAGTAATTTTATGTCTTTTTTGTGGTCAATTTGTGTCTTTTTTGGTCATTTTGTGTCTTTTTTTGTGGTCAATTTGTGTCTTTTTTGGTCATTTTGTGTCTTTTTTGTGGTCAATTTGTGTCTTTTTAGTAATTTTATGTCTTTTTTGTGGTCAATTTGTGTCTTTTTTGGTCATTTTGTGTCTTTTTTTGTGGTCAATTTGTGTCTTTTTTTGTGGTCAATTTGTGTCTTTTTTGGTAGTTTTACATCTATCTTGGTCATTTTATGTCTTTATTGTGGTCAATTTGTGTCTTTTTAGTCATTTTATGACTTTTTTGTGGTAAATTTGTATCTTTTTGAGTAGTTTTACATCTATTTTGGCCATTTTGTGTCTTTTTTTGTGGTCAATTTGTGTCTTTTTTGGTCATTTTACGTCTTTTTTGTGGTCAATTTGTGTCTTTTTTGGTCATTTTATGTCTTTTTTGTGGTCAATTTGTGTCTTTTTTGGTCATTTTATGTCTTTTTTGTGGTCAATTTGTGTCTTTTATGGTCATTTTGTGTCTATTTGTCATTTTACATATTGTTTTGTCGTTTTATATATATATACTTTGTCAATTTGTGTCTTTTTGTGGTCAATTTGTGTCTTTTTTGGTCATTTTATGTCTTTTTTGTGGTCAATTTGTGTCTTTTATGGTCATTTTGTGTCTATTTGTCATTTTACATATTGTTTTGTCGTTTTATATATATATACTTTGTCAATTTGTGTCTTTTTGTGGTCAATTTGTGTCTTTTTTGGTGATTTTGTGTCTTTTTTGTGGTCAATTTGTGTCTTTTTAGTAATTTTATGTCTTTTTTGTGGTCAATTTGTGTCTTTTTTGGTCATTTTGTGTCTTTTTTTGTGGTCAATTTGTGTCTTTTTTGGTCATTTTATGTCTTTTTTTGTGGTCAATTTGTGTCTTTTTTGGTAGTTTTACATCTATCTTGGTCATTTTATGTCTTGATTGTGGTCAATTTGTGTCTTTTTAGTCATTTTATGACTTTTTTTGTGGTAAATTTGTATCTTTTTGAGTAGTTTTACATCTATTTTGGCCATTTTGTGTCTTTTTTTGTGGTCAATTTGTGTCTTTTTTGGTCATTTTACGTCTTTTTTGTGGTCAATTTGTGTCTTTTTTGGTCATTTTATGTCTTTTTTGTGGTCAATTTGTGTCTTTTATGGTCATTTTGTGTCTATTTTGGTCATTTTACATATTGTTTTGTCGTTTTATATATATATACTTTATCATTTTGTGTCTTTTTTGTCATTTATATATATTTTTTCCTCTTTTTGTGGTCAATTTGTGCCTAATTTCACGTCTACATTGGTTATTTTGTTTCTTTTTGGTCATTTTGTGTCTTTTTTGTTGTTGTTTTTGTGTCCAGAAACTCTTAAAAAATAGCAGTCAAAGCAAATTTGAAGCGAAATTTGTGGCATCAGCTTGAAAAGCATGAAAAAGCTCACAATGTCAATCCTAAAAAACAAGTCTTTAAACAATAAGATAATTAGATAAGCACATAATAATAATACTAATAGTTAAATAAGCACATAAAGCTATGGTCAGTAGGTAAATTAGACTCTAAACTATATAATTATTGCTAGATATCAGAATAAATACATGGTAAGCTTCATGTTTATCACAGTGCATGCATTCTTTTCCTGCAGACGATGGTTTTAATATCGTTATTCTGCGACCACTTTTGCAAACATTATATAATTTTTCGCCGTGACTCAGTGGTAAAAGAGATTCTCCTGCAGCATCATCAGGTACATTCAGCCTGATTAAAAACTGCTGCAAAGTTATGAACAAACACTGTCCCCTATGGGTCCCATGCAGCTTAAATAAAGATGGAAGATTGATGATTTGATGAAAAATAAGTCCGGCACGGCAGCATTAAAAGACAATAAAGCCTAATGGCAACATGCAACAAACAGACAGCACACCTGGATCACCTCCAGACCTCTTATAAAACTATTAATCCTCATTGGTGTCGCAGTCAAACTTCCCCTCTCAGCGTTATGCAATAATCTGAATACATATGGCGTGTTGGAGGTCGCCACGCGGACTCTGTCTGAACCAGCAGAAACCGCTTTAAACGTTCTCTCTGCAGCTTCTGGAGCCTTGAACGCATCACGACAACAGCAGCTGTCAGGACACGTCATGCACTATGCATCAGCAGCATCGCACGCCAACAGATTATGGAAAGGATGGAAAGAATATATATAAATATACAGTTCTACCAAGACTAACTGCAGCAACTACTGGAAAAAATTTAGGTTTTAGGGTGAAAAACTGCTAAACCATGACAGTAAAAGACGTAAACTGACCAAAAAAGGCACAAAATGACCAAAAACAAGATGTAAAATGACCAAAAAAAGACACAAAATGACCAAAAAAAAGACACAAAATGACCAAAAGACATAACATGACCAATAAAGACATAAAATGACCAAAAAAAGACGTAAAATGACAAAAAAAATATATAAAATGACCAAAAAATTATGTAAAATGACCAAAAAAGACATAAAATGACCAAAAAAAACCCTGTAAAATTACCAAAAAAAGATGTAAAATGACCAAAAAAGACACAACATAAGACTACACTGTAAAAAATGTCTGTAGATTTTAGGGTGAAAAACTGTTAAACCATGACACTAAAAGAGGTGAAATGATAAATGGTTAATTCAGTTTCAGTAACAATAAACTGTTAATGTTATATTGTGTGTTTTTTAAAATAATTTTGTGTTTTTTTAAATAACTTTGTGTCTTTTTTTGGTAATTTTGTGTCTTTTTTAATAATTTAGTGTCTTTTTTTTGTAATTTTGTGTCTTTTTCGTAATTCTGTGTATTTTTTGGTCATTTTGTGTCTTTTTTGGGGTAATTTTGTGTCTTTTTTTTGTCATTTTGTGTCTTTTTTTTGTCATTTTGTGTCTTTTTTTGGTCATTTTGTGTCTTTTTTGTAATTCTGTGTCTTTTTTTAGGTCATTTTGTGTCTTTTTTGGTAATTTTGTGTCTTTTTTGTGATTTTGTGTCTTTTTTGGCCATTTTGTGTCTATTTAAATAATTTTGTGTCTTTTTAAATAATTTTGTGTGCCTTTTTAAATAATTTTGTGTATTTTTTTTTAGTAATTATGTGTCTTTTTTGGTCATTTTGTGTCTTTTTTTGGTCCTTTTGTGTCTTTTTTTAGTAATTATGTGTCTTTTTTGGTCATTTTGTGTCTTTTCTGGGTCATTTTGTGTCTTTTTTTTAGTCATTTTGTGTCTTTTTTTGGTCATTTTGCATCTTTTTTTTGTCATTTTGTGTCTTTTTTTTAGTAATTTTGTGTCTTTTTTTGGTCATTTTCATCTTTTTTTGGTCATTTTGTGTCTTTTTTGGTCATTTCTGTGTATTTTTTTAGTATTTCTGTGTATATTTGGTCATACTGATAGTGGCTCCAGCGGCCCCCAGGTATTTGGGTGTGAGACCCCTGGTGTACCGGTGCTGTGCAGTAACTACGCTCTTGTTTTGGAGATGAAGAGAACAGAAACTATCTTGTGTGGAGTCTTGAGGGAGGTGAGCTACATCCTTCCCAGGGTGCCTTGCTCCAGCAGCTAATGAACACGTCTCTCCTCCACCCAGCGCTGAAATCACTCCAGAACTGAACTGAACTGGACTTCAGAGCAGAGAAACCTTCCCACTGGCCCCCCCCCGGCCCCCCAAGGGCTCTAAATGGGTGATTCGCTGCTGCAAAATGCTCCAGATAGAGAGAGAGGAGCAGAGTCAGGACTAAAAATTACCCAGTGTGCACCTGGAGGAGGAAGGGACGCTGCAAATGTCACCTCTGGAATATTTTCCACCACTTTATCTCACCACCAGACTCTCTGTTGGAGTCTAACAGCTGATATTTAAGCTCTGCTCCAAAGACTCCACACTGCATCCACAAAAACACAAATTTAACCCAGCAGAGAACAGTAGTTGCAGGTGTAGCGCTGCCTGGAACGCTCAGTTTGTTTGTGAAGTTGCACAAAAAAAATCAAGGGAGAAATAGTCCTGAAACTACTCTGTTTTCTGCAGCATAAAATCACAGTTTTTGTCAAAGCATCATTTAGTGTATTTTTTGTCATTTTGTATCTTTTTTTGGTAATTTTGTGTCTTTTTTTTTGTAATTTTGTGTCTTTTTTTAGTAATTTTGTGTCTTTTTTTGTCATTTTGCATCTTTTTCTGGCCATTTTGCATCTTTTTCAGTTATTTTGTGTCTTTTTTGATCATTTTATGTCTTTTTTTAGTAATTATGTGTCTTTTTTGGTAATTTTGTGTCTTTTTTTAGTAATTATGTGTCTTTTTTTGGTCATTTTGCATCTTTTTCTGGCCATTTTGCATCTTTTTCGGTTATTTTGTGTCTTTTTTGGTCATTTTATGTCTTTTTTTTAGTAATTATGTGTCTTATTTTGTCATTTTGTGTCTTTTTCGGTCATTTTGTGTCTTTTTTGGTCATTTTATGTCTTTTTATAGTAATTATGTGTCTTTTTTTGGTCATTTTGTGTCTTTTTTGGTCATTTTATGTCTTTTTTTAGTAATTTTATTTATTTTTTTAGTAATTATGTGTCTTTTTTTAGTAATTATGTGTCTTTTTTTGTCATTTTGTGTCTTTTTTTTTAGTAATTATGTCTCTTTTTTGGTCATTTTGTGTCTTTTTTTAGTAATTAAGAAAGAAATTTAACCCAGCAGAGTACAGTAGTTGCAGGTCTGTTTGTTTGTGTTTTGTGTGACTTTGGTAAATCAAACTGAAACATTTAAAACACCAAAGTCACACAGAACACAAATAAATTCACAGATGGAGAGAGAAGTAGTCCAGCAAGTCATGTTTTCTGCACGGTGAAATTTATGTTTTTGTAAACAGTCATGGTGGCATTAAAACGGCTTCAGTTCCCTGTTAGAAAAGGCCTCTCTGATACCAGAATAAGCTGAAAACTGGTTGATTTCTTTTAGAAATAGATTGTATAAATACACTAAATTATGCTTTAGCGTCTCTTCAAAGCAACCAGACTCCATTGATAAAAAGCAGTTATTTTATGCTGTTGAACAAGGAAGTTGCTGGACTATTTCTTCTTGGACGATCTGGTTGATTTTTTTGGTGTTTTGTGTGACTTTGGTGTTTTAAAACGATTCAGTTTGATTCACCAAAGTCACATAAAACACAAATAAATGAACAGATCGAGGGAGAAGTAGTCCAGCAAGTGATGCATTCTGCACGGTGAAATTTATGTTTTTGTAAACAGAGTCTGGTGGCTTTGAAAGGAGCATTAAAACGGTTTAAGTTCCCTGTTACAAAAGAGCAGTCTGATGCCAAAATACGCTGAAATATATGACAAAAACAGTCATTTTATGCTGTGGAACAGGGTATTTGCTGGACTATTTCTTCTTCAATCTGCTCATTTATGACAAAATCACAAAAACAAACTAACCAACTGATCCAGGCAGCGGTAGACCTGCTACTCATGTATTCTTTTTGCTAAAAATTATGTTTTTCCTCAATGGAGTCTGGTGGGTTTGAAGAGAGCATTTACACATCTTCAGTTCCCTGTCGAATAGAGCTGTCTCATGCAAAAATAAGATGAAAAATACACTAAATATAGCGTGCACTTGTTATAGACGGACTGATTTCTTGCTTTTGTGTTGTCTTTCTGCAGCACCACATTACTTAACTTAACCGGAGCCTGCAGACCACCAAATACTGCAGGAATACACAGACTACAAGCTCACTGCACAAATATAAGCCATCCCTTTCACACTGCAGCTGGATCCGTCTAGTGCAAACTAGATTCAACCACTGTAGCACAAATATTAAATGTTTTCCAACCATTTTAACAAGTTTAATGGCTGTAAAGAGACCAAAACATGGTGATTTCTGAGCTCTGGCAAGTCAGCCAGTGTGCATTTTTGTGCAAACTAGATTCAACCACTAAAAAACACAAATATTAAATGTTTTTCAACAATTTGTATGAGTTAAATGGCTGTAAAGAGACTAAAACATGTTGATTTCTGAGCTCTGGCAGGTCAGCCAGCATGCATGTTGCAGCTGGATCTGTCTTGTGCAAACTAGATTCAACCACTGAAACACAAATATTAAATGTTTTCCAAGTTAAATGGCTGTAAAGAGACTAAAACATGGTGATTTCTGAGCTCTGGCAAGTCAGCCAGCATGCATTTTTGTGCAAACTAGATTCAACCACTAAAAAACACAAATATTAAATGTTTTCCAACAATTTTAACAAGTTTAATGGCTGTAAAGAGACCAAATCGTGTTGATTTCTGAACTCTGGCAGGTCTGCCAGCGTGCATTTTTGTGCAAACGAAATTCAACCACTGGAGCACAAATATTAACTGTTTTCCAACAATTCTAACAAGTTAAATGGCAGTAAAGAGACCAAATCGTGGTGATTTCTGAGCTCTGGCAGCTTGCATATTGCAGTGGATCTGTCTTGTGCAAACTAGATTCAACCACTGAAACAAATATTAAATGTTTTCCAACCATTTCTATGAGTTAAATGGCTGTAAAGAGACTAAAACATGGTGATTTCTGAGCTCTGGCAGGTCTGCCAGCGTGCATTTTTGTGCAAACTAGATTCAACCACTAAAAAACACAAATATTAAATGTTTTACAACCATTTCTATGAGTTAAATGGCTGTAAAGGACCAAAGTATGGTGATTTCTAAGCTCTGGCAGGTCAGCCAGCGTGCATTTTGCAGTGGATCTGTCTTGTGCAAACTAGATTCAACCACTGTAGCACAAATATTAAATGTTTTGCAACCATTTTTCCAAGTTAAATGGCTGTAAAGAGACCAGAACATGGTGATTTCTGACCTCTGGCAGGTCTGCCGGGCTGGCCTTTCTGTGCAAACTAGATTCAACCACTAAAAACACAAATATTAAATGTTTTCCAACCATTTCTATGAGTTAAATGGCTGTAAAGGACCAAAACATGGTGATTTCTAAGCTCTGGCAGGTCAGCCTGCATGCATTTTGCAGTGGATCTGTCTTGTGCAAACTAGATTCAACCACTGAAACAAATATTAACTGTTTTCCAACCTTTTTTATGAGTTAAATGGCTATAAAGAGACCAGAACATGGTGATTTCTGAGCTCTGAAAGGTCAATAAGCGTGCATTTTGCAGTGGATCTGTCTTGTGCAAACTAGATTCAACCACTGAAACACAAATATTAAACGTTTACCAACCATTTCTATGAGTTAAATGGCTGTAAAGAGACCAAAACATGGTGATTTCTGAGCTCTGGCAGGTCAGCCAGCGTGCATTTTTGTGCAAACTAGATTCAACCACTAAAAAACACAAATATGAACTTTTTTCCAACAATTTTAACAAGTTAAATGGCTGTAAAGAGACCAACACATGGTGATTTCTGAGCTCTGGCAGGTCAGCCAGCGTGCATTTTGCAGTGGATCTGTCTTGTGCAAACTAGATTCAACCACTGAAACACAAATATTAAATGTTTTACAACCATTTTTACATGTATAATGGCTGTAAAGAGTGTGCATTTTTGTGCAAATTAGATTCAACCACTGGAGCACAAATATTAAATGTTTTCCAACAATTTTAACGGCTGTAAAGAGACCAAAACATGGTGATTTCTGACCTCTGGCAGGTCAGCCAGTGTGCATTTTTGCGCAAACTAGATTCAACCACTAAAAAACACAAATATTAAATGTTTTCCAACCATTTTTACAAGTTAAATGGCTGTAAAGGACCAAAATAGGGTGATTTCTGAGCTCTGACAGATCGATAAGCATGCATTTTGCAGTCTATCTGTCTTGTGCAAACTAGATTCAACCACCGTAGCACAAATATGAAATGTTTTCCAACAATTGTTGATTTTTGAGCTCTGGCAGGTCAGTCTGCATGCATGTTGCAGTGGATCTGCTAGATTCAACCACTGTAGCACAGATATTAAATGTTTTCCAAGTTAAATGGCTGTAAAGAGACCACATCATGGTGATTTCTGAGCTGTGTCAGCGTGCCTGTTGCAGTAAATCGCTGCTCCAGCAGACAGGACTCACCATCTTTGCGGTGGTAGGTGATCTCCACCCTGCGCTCCTCGGACCCCAGCAGCGCCTGGGCCACCTGGGCCACCGAGTGGCGCGTGGTGAACTGTCCGTGCAGGAAGTCACAGGTGCACGGCTTCTGCATGACGTCCGGCCGGGAGAAGCCCGTCATCTCACAGAAACCGTCATTACAGTAGATGATCGCACAGTTCTGGACCCGGGCGTTGGCTATGACGAACTTCTTATCTGGGAGGAGAGAACGAGAAGATTAGAGCTATTAGACTCAGAATAACACTTAATATGATGATATATGAATACAGTAGGTGGGTGTAATCCCTTTACAGGATATTATAGTCCTAATAACTGCTCCAGTCAATGATAAATCCTTAGAAGCATGCAGGATTGATTTGTTTATAGTATCATGTGATCATTATTGCACTTTTTATTGCAAATTTGACATTTTTTTTGCAAAATAGCAACATTTTTCAGCTGTGAAAAGCAGATTTATGGCTCAACTGATGATGTTTTATGCCTCAAGTGCTGCAAATTATCTGCATTTTGCAGTGGATCTGTCTTGTGCAAACTAGATTCAACCACTGTAGCACAAATATTAAATGTTTTCCAACAATTTTAACGGCTGTAAAGGACTAAAACATGGTGATTTCTGAGCTCTGGCTGGTCAGCCAGCGTGCATTTTTGTGCAAACTAGATTCAACCACTAAAAAAACACAAATATTAAATGTTTTCCAAACATTTTTCAGCTGTGAAAAGCAGATTTATGGCTCAAGTGATGATGTTTTATGCCTCCAGTGCTGCAAATTATCTGCAAAACTAAAAACATAACTGGAGGAATAAATAAAGGGGAATGCAAAGGGGTGTTGTTTTTTGTGGTTTTTTTTTTGGAGGAGGGGTGTAGCTTTTTAAAATGCAATTTCCACTAGAGCAGAGGAGTAAAACGAGCCACTCAGGCACCACAGAAGAAGAACTTGAATTCACTTTTTCATGCACATATGAAAAAAAAAAAAAATCGCTGCTAAATGAGTCCGAAATGTGGCATTTCTGCAGCAGGAGCCTCGTTTTAAAAGAAGGCCTATTATGCGATTTTAATAATTATTGTGCAGGACACAAAAGACATCACGCACCCACACACACACACGCACGCACACACACACACACACACACACACACACACACACACACACACACACACACACACAGAGCCCTGGACACCAGGGACAGATACTCACTTTGTCCTTCGAATTTGCGTATAATTACTCCCAGAAAGGTGTTTTGTGGCGCCACATGACCCCTCCGGACAGGCATGGTTCCCTCCGCTGATCAGATGATAAAAAATCTTTGGCTGTCCAGGTGAGCGCGAGCCGGTCCCCACAATTCAAGTTGTATCCGGAGACGAGCGAAGCCAGAGGGGCTCCCCGTTTTCTCTTTGTCACCAGTCAGTCATCCTCCTAATAAACCCCCTCCTCTCCTCCTTTCTCCTCTCCTCTCTCCTTCTTTCTCCCCTCTGCTTCCCTTATTTCAACTCCGGCGCGTCCTCGCCGCCTGAGCGCATCGCTCCGTCTCCGCTGCGCTCCTCAACGATGTGAAGCCGGAAAGAAAGGAGTCGGAGAGCCGCAGTTGGACAAACATTTCACCGCCGCTCCTCGAAAGCGATGTGCGCGTTAGTGCCCGGTGCGCGTCACACGGTGCGTGTGTTTGTGAGCGTGCGCGCGCGCGTTTGTGGGCTCTATTGTTGTGCAGGGAGGATTGATCCGTGAGGGGGACGGACACACACCGACACACACCGCGGAGGGAAAAACCCACATGGATGCGGAGACAAAGCGGCAGACGGAGAGATAGTAGAGGCTGGGCTGATGTAACGCGTTACTGTAACGCGTTACTCCACCAGCCTGAGACTCCCGTAGATATCTATGGCGACTCCTGGCTTTATTTAATGAGCAGAATGAGTCTGAGCTGCAGAAAAACTCAATTATATCGCATTTTATTGGGTTAAATGTAAATATAAATCGATTAAAAAAAAAAAGTACCTATTTCTGGGTTAATTTCTGACCGTATCTGTTATGTGAGTGAACTGTAAACACTTAATATATATATATATATATATATATATATATATATATATATATATAAAAGAAAAAATATATATACATATATATAAATATATATATGTGTATATATATATATATATATATATATATACACATATGTATATCTATATACATACATATATGTATATATATATATACACATATATATATGTATATATATATATACATATATATATGTATATATGTATATATATATATATACATATATATGTATATCTATATACATATATATGTATATAGATATATATATACACATATATATTTATATATATGTATATATGTATGTATATGTATATATATAAAGGTATATGTATAATAATCAAAAGCATTTAAAACTTAATAAAATAAATTCTAATTAAATTGAAAAATATATTAAAACAGTAATGATGATTATTACCATTTATATTAAAATAAATAATTATTTTTTAAAGAGATATAAATAATCATACAACATTTTAAATTAAATTAAATATAAAAAATTTAAATAGTAATGCCAATTATTGTCATTTATATTAAAATAAATGACTAAAAACATTAAAAAATCATATAAAAGCAATAAAAAAATTGTTTTTTGAAACGAAACCCAGGTGGAGTCAAATCAAATACCAAAACAATAATAAGTCTAATATGAGTCTGAGCTGCATAAAAACTCAATTGCAATAAAAATGTACCTATTTCTCCTATTTCTATTAAGATAAATGAATAAAAAAACATTTAAAATAACATTAAAATTTATATATTATATTGTAATTTATATTTAAAACATTTTTTTAATAAAAAAAAATATTGTTTTCTAAAAAAACACTTAGAATATATAAGACGTTATAAAAATAATAGAAAATTAAATCAATTAAAATAAACAAATTAAAACAGTAATGTAAATTAATGTAATTTATAATAAAATAAATAATTTAAAAACATTAAAAACATTTTTAAAAAGAATCTTGTTTTATAAACATTTTTTTAGATATATAAAAAGGTATAAAAAACACGGTTAACTTCTCTTTATTGTTTTTTTTTTCCTTATATTCGCATATAAAAATAAAAAAGATATATGTTAATTTATGCTTCAAGTCAACATGAAAGAACAGAATTATAGTAGAAAAATAAAAGCAACAAAAAACAAACAAACAAATGAGTCAAATCAAATACCAAAACAATAATAATAAGTTTTACAAATAAAAGAAAGAGATTTAAATAGTAATAATACAACTTGGAGGATGTCAAGTGTTCTAAAATTTACAGTTGTTAATTTTTTATGGGATTATATTTAGTATAATAGTCCATAAATGGCTGCCATGTTGAGTAAAAGCTATTTATCTTAGCTCTTAGGGTGAATTTTATTCAATTCTAACTGCAAATATTTCATTATATCACTCATTAAAAGTATTTCTAGGTCCATTTATGACCTTATCTGTAATATGAGTGAACTTTAAACACTTAATTAATGTGTCGTGATTTGTTGCATGATGCTGCTGCTAAATAAAATTGTGAATCATGAACTTTAAACACTTAATTGGATGATGCACAGCTTTATTTTGCAGCAGAATCATGCAACAAATCGCATTAAAACCGGACTTGTGACACGGAGGGGGGGGGGGGGGGGGGGGGGAAGTGACGTCACGGCAGCCCACGCAGGTGTGTGTCATTAGTGGGAGAGCCTATGGCGACGCTCCGGTAGTAAATGTCCTTTTTTTTTCTGCACGTTTGTTTGCAGGAAATGCGCGCTGCCTGCTGCCTCGTGAACGCGCATTGGGGGCAGGAGGCGCTGGCCGTGGTGCTGCCCTCAATGCGCGTTCACGTGCCCTCCCAGGGGAGTCTTGCTCAAAGGCACTACAGCAGAACAAGCTGCTGCACCTCCACCTGTTGGACAGAAGACACATATTACACATGATTATTATATTTAACTGGTTTCTCACAAGTATTATGAGCAGAACATTCTGGATGTTATTTTAATATTTTTCATGCATTTACAGCAACATAAAGTAAACAAAGTCTGCAGCTGGAACCAATAAAGTTGCTGTTCACCTGAACAAAAGTTCTCTACATGCATTGTTTTAAAGGTCCCATGTTGTAATAAAAAGTGAGATTTTCTTGTGTTTTTTATATCACAAAGCAGGTTTCAGTCCTGTATGAACCAGAACATATGTGTCACATAAACACATTTATTTTAAATATTTTATATCCTACTGGAAAGTTTATCTTATAAAAATGTATCCTTTTTTTTTTTATAATAAAGGAAGGTTTTTATTATTATTATTATTATTATTATTATTATTCATAATAATAATAATAATAATAATAATAATAATAATAATAATAATAATAATAATATTGTTATACTTTTAAAAAAATATATTATTATTATTATTATTATTATTATTATTTTCTTTATAGTGTTGTATGTTTGTTTTTTATGTTGGGAAAGGAACATTTTTGAAAAAAATAAAATTAATATATAAAAAAGGTATATGCAAAATAATCAAATACATTTTAAAATAATAAAATATATATATTATTATCATGCTTATTAAATAAAAAATATCTACAAAAAACATCAAAACAGTAATGCCGATTAGTCTTCAATAAATAGTTAAAAACATTAAAAAATTAAATATAAAAAGTTTTAAAAACATTTAAAATATATATTTTTTTTATTTAAAAAAATAAACAAATTAAAACAGTAATGTCAATTATTGTCATTTATATTTAAATCATAATAAAAAACATTAAAACATTTGAATCATATAAAAAGGTATAAAAATGCATACAAAATAAAAAATTTAATTAACAAAAGAATATAATAAAAACAGTAATGTATTAAAAATAAACAATGCCTATATAAAAAAACGAAAGAAAAAAAGAAGCATCATATGTGATATATATCATATATAAAAAGGTATAAAAATCATACAAAATTACAAATTAAATGGGAATAAAGAAACCAATTAAAACAGTTATGTCAATTACTGTCATTTATTATTATAAATAAATAATCCCTATATATATATGTATATATATATATATATATATATATATACTTTTTTATTTTTTTTAAAGCATCGATTGATTGGTTGAGGCCATTTATTGTCAGTAAAAAGTATCTAACGCTGTCAGAAAATGAAGTGAAATACGTTTTTGGTTATTTCCCTTTAGAATAAAATTGAAACACCTTAAACTGTAATAATAGTTGCTGTGTTAAAACAACGACCGGAGGTTTTATGACTTAATTTATTCCTCCTGTCCCAAAGACAAACATCTGTCCTGGTCCTCAGCATGGAGGAGGAGGAGGAGGAGGAGGAGGAGGAGGAGGAGGAGGAGGAGGAGGGAGGAGGAGGAGGAGGAGGAGCATCTGCTGCTGTGTGACCTTTAGTTTCAGCAGCAGCTTTCTTTGTTTAACACCTTTCTGCTTGTTTTACAGCAGCAGCAGTGATGCTCCGTGTGTCTTTTCTCTTATTCTCCTTTTATTCTCTTTATTCTAATGTCCTGGTCCACTTTATAATCTCACCGTTATCATATTTAAATCCATAAAAACACCTTTCTCCTTCTATATTTCACCCTGTGACTGCTGTAGACTCCCTGAGTCACAGCAGAGAGACAGAGAGAGTAAAGGCTAGGCCTGCCCCGGAGTCATGTCCACATTAAAGCCTCTGACAGCCTTAATTAACTGTATTTTAGCTCATAATAATCTGAGTGAAGCTGCTGCTGGTGATGAACATTATCCTGAAGAAGTGACTGACTCTTTACTGCTGCAGAGAAGAAACAAAAAGCACAAAAAGCCTCATTCAAAGGCAAGAAAAGCTGCAAACTAGAAGAGATTTGTTTGCACTAAAAGCTCATTTTATGATTTAATTAGTAAGAAGACAAAGGCTGCAGGAAACAGAAGCATTATAGCCTCGAGGCTGTAGAAAACTACACGCTGCAGCTAAACCACCACAGAGAAAATGTTTTCTGAATGCTTTTAAAATGAGACAGCAGCTGCCTGGAAATCAGCTTCATAGCTTGTGACGAGGCACAATTTTCTGCCAAATTTGAAGCATTTTGGTTATTTCACGACATGTTTTTGTCCGTGCTGATTCTCCTTACATACAAGAAGTACATAAAAGCACAAAAAACAATGAATTATTATAACAGAAAATAGATTATAGTCAAATAAAACTGAAAGTCATGATGCAAAAGTTATAAAATGTCACAAAAAATGTTAAAAAAGTCAAATAAATACAAGATATTATGAGAAGTGAAGCAGTTAAACAGCACCAGAAGAGACGTTAAAACATGATGCATAAAAGTTACTCCAAATAATATTGTTTTCTTCTGTTTTTACCTCCTCTTCTAATCTTTCAGAACACTTTTGCATGTTTTAAACTTGCATAACCCAAACATAAGCCTGAAAATCAGCTTCTTAACTTGTGACGAGGCACAATTTTCTGCCAAATTTGAAGCATTTTGGTTATTTTACGACATGTTTTTGTCCGTGCTGATTCTCCTTACATACAAAAAGTACATAAAAGCACAAAAAACAATGAATTATTATAACAGAAAATAGATTATAGTCAAATAAAACTTAAAGTCATGATGCAAAAGTTATAAAATGTCACAAAAAAATGTTAAAAAAGTCAAATAAATACAAGATATTATGAGAAGTGAAGCAGTTAAACAGCTGACGTCAGCAGCAGAAGAGACGATAAAACATGATGCATAAAAGTTACTCCAAATAATATTGTTTTCTTCTGTTTTTACCTCTTCTTCTAATCTTTCAGAGCACTTTTGCATGTTTTAAACTTGCATAACCAAAACATAAGTTTACTGTAATAAGGAGATGTTCAGATGAGACATGAGGTCATATTTTGGGCGAGGAACGTCTCCTTTATTGATTTGAGCAAAACAAATGTTAGTAAAAGCCTTCAGAACTCAGAATGATGTTGTTTTTTCTGAGAAGAGACAGAAATACCATCACATTCTCTTCTTTATTCCCGTTTGTTCTCTGATTCTGGTTTACGAGACTCGTCTGGCTCGCAGCTCTCAGCTTTATGGGAACTGATGGCTGCAAATAGATAAAAGCGTATTTACTCTCTATTTATGTGGAACATCACTTATCTGTTGATGGCCGTTATGAGGACGCATCCTCCAACCGCAGTCAGGACCAAGACACGGACATGAAGTTTAATCCCTGAGACGCTGCTGAAGGAGGAATGAATGATTAGGAGGAGGTGAAACGGAGCAGGAGGGACCACCAGGGACCACTGGAGCTAAACTGGAGCCAAACTGGAGTTAAACTGGTTAAACTGGAGCTAAACTGGAGCTAAACTGGAGCTAAACTGGAGTTAAACTGGAGCTAAACTGGAGTTAAACTGGAGTTAAACTGGACGCTTTGAGGAGATATTTGTTGTTTCTGAGTTCGGCTGAGATTTGTCAGAAAAGACACAAAATGGCCCAAAAAAGGAAACAAAATGACCAAAAAATACACAAATTGACCACAAAATGATAACAAAAGACACAAACTTACCAAAAAATACACAAAATTACCAGAAAAAGACACAAAATGACGAAAAAAAGACACAAAATGACGAAAAAAAGACACAAAATGACCAAAAAGGACACAAAATGATCAGAAAAACACAAAATGACGAAAAAAAGACACAAAATGACCCAAAAAGACACAAAATGACCAAAAAAAGACACAAAATGACCAAAAAAGGAAACATAATGACCAAAAAAGGACATTAAATGACCAAAAAGACTAAAACACATTAACACATGAACACTTTAACACAGTGGATTGGCATTTAATGGTCTTAGAATGTAGATGATTGTTTCTTTCACACCAAAGTATTATTAAGACCCATTGCCTCATGGGAAATACTGTCACTTTGTTTGAGTTTCACCATGGGCGGGGCTCAGGCAGATCCTCCACGCACACGCGTTCAAACAAAAGAAGTTGCATTTTTATGCTATTATTAGGCATTTTATTGGCATATCATCCAACAAAATGTGTTTTTTTGTGACAGTTTTAGCACAGTTTAGCTTGTTACTCCACCACAAATCAAATCCAGTGTTTACAGTGATTCTGTCCACAATGTGGCCGTTTTAAAAGCTTTTTGTGACCGTGCTTTAAAGGGCAGCAGCCCTGGAGCCCTGAAGCCTCGCTGTGAGCTGGATGGATGTGTTTCTGTGGGTTTGGGCCTCTTTATAATTGGAGCTGAGTCAGCAGGTGAATGATTAGGCCTGGGCCCGGTGGGATCATCAGCATCATGATGATGTATGGCAGAAAGGAGAGAACGGTTATTACTGAGGAGGGTAACCTTGCCCTGAGCCGGCTAATTAGCCAGAGTAATAGCAAACAGTGACAGGAAGGCAGGCTGTCACTCAGCTCCACTCTGCTCCACATGTGGTGGTTAGAAACAGGGACACCGAGGGCCGGAGCCGAGAGCGCCGAGGCTGTTCAAGACCCGGAGTTCAGGACCTCCTGACAGCCCACATCCATCCTGCCGAGGCGTCCCGGAGCAGAGGAGACGCTGATTTACCACCTGCTCCACAGAAATATTCAGCTAAATGAGAAGTTCCCTCTTCAATCGATACAATATCACATCATTTCCCTTTCTGCTGTCACAGCTGGATCACTTTAAACTGGCTTCATCCTGCAGGATTTAGAGACGCTGTCGGCTGTCACTGAACCCGCCACAACTTTAAAACGTTTTCATGTCCAATTAAGCACATCAACTCTTTTTGAGCAAAGGAAAAACCACCTCGAACACGTGTAACATGATATTACTGTTTTTGCAGAGATTATATTGAATTTTGCAGTGTGCATTCAGCATTTTTAATGCAATATTTTGTGCTTAATGTTTTTTGTGTGTTTTGTATGTTTTTTTTGTGCTTTTCTGTTATTTTGTCATTTTTTGTGTTTTTTTATGATTGTTTTTGGTACATTTTTTGTGTGTGTTTTTTGTATTTTTGTATGTGTTTTGTGTGTTTTTTGTGTTTTATAAGTGTTTTTTTGTGTTTTTTTGTCTTTTTTTATTGTTTTATGTGTTTTTTTTATGATTGTTTTTGGTAATTTTTTTGTGTGTTTTATGTTTTTTGTGTGTGTTTTTTGTATTTTTGTATGTGTTTTTGTGTGTTTTTTGTGTTTTGTATGTGTTTTTTTTATTTTGTCATTTTTTGTGTTTTTTTGTTTTATGTGTTTTTTATGTATGTTTTTTGTAATTTTTTTAATGTGTTTTTTTGTCTTTTTTTATTGTTTTATGTGTTTTTTTTATGATTGTTTTTGGTAAATTTTTTGTGTGTTGTATTTTTTTGTATGTGTTTTTTTGTGTGTGTTTTTCAGGGTTTTTTTTTTGTCATTTTTTGTGTTTTTTTAGTTTTATGTGTTTTTTATGAATGGTTTTTTTACATGTTTTGTGTATTTTATGTTTTTTGTGTGTGGTTTTTGTATTTTTTTGTTTGTGTTTTTGTGTTCAAAATGTTGATCCAGTAAGTCAAAATGACAAAATACTAATCAGGTGAGGTTGTGTTGAAAGAAATGAAACCAACATTTTTTAATGTTGTTTATAGAGGCAGAAGGAAAAATAGTCAAAACCCTTCAAAATAGCCCAAAAAAGGGTTAATAAAGTGGGTTAAAGTGAAATAAATAATAGTCAGCTCAGCTGAAGTTGTGCTAAGAAAATCCCAAACATGGCTCTAGTGAATATTATGTGGTGAATCAGACCCCAGAGGGTTAATGCAGCAGAAGATTTAAAGGTTAGGACCTACAAGGGCTTTATTCTCCACATTGTGTTAGTGTAAGAATGCTTAATTACACAGTGATTTCCCCCGAGGCTCTAAAGGATCTCCATTACCACCACGCTGTTTCTCTGACCTCAGAAACAGAAAGAGAGGCGCAGCAGTCATTCAATAAATCCAATCAGCATATAGCATTTAGAGTATTTTTATATCTACCTGCTGGAGTTAAATCTGGACCAGCTGCATGTTTTTATTCTGCATAAATCTTCTTCTTCTTGTTTTTGCACCATAAAATATGTGGGTGAGGGATGTGGGCAATCAGTTTTCATTCATGCAACATCAAAGCACCCCAATTTTTCCAAATAATGCAGTGAAATAATTTTATGGAAATACGCATAAATTATGCAGGAGATGCATCAGAAGATTGGGGCAGAATGACGTATTAAAAGAACTGGATTTCTATGAGAGTTGATTAGTGGAGCAGGAAAAAAAAAGTGGTGCACTACAGACTTTAGGTGCACAGATCTGGTTGGTGTTTGGGTATTTTTAGATTAAAAATGATGCAATTTTACCATACTTTTGGGACCATTTCTATTACCATATCTGTGTACAAAATATGGAAAAGCTCGAGCACATAATAAACAAACAACACCAAAAAAAAGACAAATCAAAAATACAAAACTTGCTAAAGAAGGACAGTTTTTTGTCATTTTTATGATTGTTTTTGGTACATTTTTTGTGTGTTTTATGTTTTTTTTTGTGTGTTTTTTGTATTTTTGTATGTGTTTTTTGTGTTTTGTATGTGTTTTTTTGTGCTTTTCTGTTATTTTGTCATTTTTTGTGTTTTTTTTGTTTTATGTGTTTTTTATGTATGTTTTTTGTAATTTTTTGTGTGTTTTATGTTTTTTTTGTGTGTTTTTTTTGTATTTTTGTATGTGTTTTTGTGTGTTTTTTGTGTTTTGTATGTGTTTTTTTGTGCTTTTCTGTTATTTTGTCATGTTTTATGTGTTTTTTATGTATGTTTTTTGTAATTTTTTTGTGTGTTTTATGTTTTTTCAGTTGTTTTTGGGCCTCATTGCATCACATGGCAATCAATCAGTTATTGAGATATTTCCAACAGACCAACCAATGTTGTCACATAGGTGTGAAAATCGTGGGTTTCATCACGACACAATATCAGATCGATTCATCTGAAAATGATACGATATACGATATGACTTTGATCTGGTTCCATTCAGGAGCCTACAACCAACAAAAACCACTAAAATATGATTTTACTGTTCACTATAACGTGCCATGTAGCATTTAAATGTTTTTATGTGTCCAAACTATTCCACAAAGGGCCATGCTGCTGCAGATTTTTGTTCCGACCAATCAAGGAAACTCTTTGTGGATTACTGGGACATGTCTGGAATGGAGGGACTGTCAAAATAAAAGCCTATATCAGTGTCAGCATGGATATAAAGATGGAGATGATAGTGTCCTTAAACTGACAATGCTGATCATTAAAGTGGTGATTATGTCAGATATGATTCATCTTTATGGTGATAATGGAGACGTTTAATGGGGGGAAACCCACACTGGTCCCCTGTCTGTGGATCTAAGGCCTTCTGAGGTCCTCTCACAGTCTTTGTGACTGAGAACATCTCTAACTTCATCTGATCACTATGTGGATTAGGGGCCGGTCTGGCCTCGGCCCCTAATCCTCGGATCAACACCTGGAATGAAGCCTCGCTCTGTTTATTCCTGCCTGTCCTGTTTGTGTTGGCCCCTGGTCCTCATTTCATCCAATTTTTTCCATTTTCTGGCATCCAAAGGGCATTTTTCTCCACTTGAATGGCACCTTAAAGGCATTTCATCACATTTTCTCCACTGGAATGGCAACTTGAGGACATTTCATCACATTTTCTCCATTGGATTGGCACCTATAGGGCATTTTATCATTATTTTTCTCCTTTTATGGCACCCCATAGCACAATTCATCCCATTTGTTCCATGTTTACTCAATTGGAATGGCACCTTAAGGGCATTTCATCACATTTTCTCCATTGGCTGGGCTTCCTTAAAGGCATCTCAACATGTTTATCCATTTACGTGTATCCTAAATGTAATTTCATCACATTTTCTCCATTGGAATGGCATCTATAGGGCACTTTATCATTATTTTTCTCCATTTATAGCACCCCATAGCACAATTCATCCCATTTGTTCCATGTTTTCTCCATTGGAAGGGCACCTAAAGGGCATTTCATCTCATTTTCTCCATTGGTTGAGGTTCCTAAAGGGCATTTCAACATGTTTTCTCCATTGGAAGGGCAACTTAAGGGCACCCTGGTCCCCTGGTCCCCTGGTCCTCTTGTCCTCTTGTCCTCTGGTCCCCTGGTCCTCTGGTCCTCTGGTCCCCTGGTCCCCTGGTCCTCTGGTCCCCTGGTCCTCTTGTCCTCTTGTCCTCTGGTCCCCTGGTCCCCTGGTCCTCTTGTCCTCTTGTCCCCTGGTCCTCTGGTCCCCTGGTCCTCTGGTCCTCTGGTCCCCTGGTCTTCTGGTCCCCTGGTCCCCTGGTCCTCTGGTCCTCTGGTCCTCTGGTCCCCTGGTCCCCTGGTCCTCTGGTCCCCTGGTCCTCTGGTCCTCTGGTCCCCTGGTCCCCTGGTCTTCTGGTCCCCTGGTCCCCTGGTCCCCTGGTCCCTTGGTCCCCTGGTCCTCTGGTCCTCTGGTCCTCTGGTCCTCTGGTCCCCTGGTCCCCTGGTCCTCTGGTCCCTTGGTCCCTTGGTCCCCTGGTCCATCCTATAGGTCATTTCAACATGTTTTCTCCACTATTTTTCTCCATTTACGGCACCCTATAGCGCATTTCATCCCATTTTTTTCATTTTCAGGCCTCCTAAAGGTCATTTCAACATGTTTTCTCCATTGGTTGGACTTCCTAAAGGGCATTTACTCACATTTTCTCCACTGAAATGGCACCTAAAGGGCATTTAGTCACATTTTCTCCATTCGATTGGCACCTATAGGCCACTTTATCATTATTTTTCTCCATTTACGGCACCCTATAGCACATTTCATCCATTTCAACCATCCCCTGGTCCTCTGGTCCTCTGGTCCTCTGGTCCTCTGGTCCTCTGGTCCCCTGGTCCCCTGGTCCTCTGGTCCCCTGGTCCTCTGGTCCCCTGGTCCTCTGGTCTCCTGCCAGAAAAACAATATCTTCCTTTGAGAGCTGAGCGGAGCTAACTGGAGGATGAGGAGGTGGATTAGTCCTGCTGGCTGATTGCAGCCAGTCTTTTTCCACAGATAATAAATGTCTCACCTTTCCTTCATGTGCTGCCTCTCTATCTGTCCGTCTGGCTTCAGCTCAGAGCTTCGTGGGAAACAGTCGGTGTTGGCGTGACGACGATAACCCTCGTGTCACTCCCAGATACCGCCGGCGGCTCTGCGTCCAGCGCCGCTTTGTCTTGTGTCAGTGTCGCCATCACAGCTAAACGCCTGTGACACAGAAACACGCCGAGGTGTCATCCCAGAGATGTATCACCCTGCACATGTCCCCGGCCCCCCTCCCCGGGGCCCCTCCCCGGCCCCCGGCCCTCCACTTGAGCTTCAGCGTGGCGGTGACTCAGGCTGCTGGGTGGTGGTGGTGGTGGTGGTGGTGGTGGAGGCCGAGGCCGTCCTTGTGAGCAACAACACATTTGAATTTCAGTCTAATAAAGTGAGGACATTGTGTTAAAGTGAGGTCATTTCAGCCTGTTTGTGTTGTTCTGACCGTGGAGGGACTCAGGGGCCGACTCAGGCTGTCTGAGGGCCCGGGCCGGGGGGAAGATAAAGGGCCCCAGCTGCATCAGTCGGGCCCCAGGGAGCAGGAAGGTTTGTAGCATGTAGGCCGGACTGGATGGTGCTGCAGGGCCCCAAGAGGGCACCTAAAGAACACTTTATCATGTTTTTCTCAATTTACAGCACCCTATAGGGCATTTCATCATTCACTTTCCCATTTTCAGGCATTCTAAAGGGCACTTTATCGTGTTTTTCTCCATTTACGGGCACCGTAAATTTTTTTCCATTGGTTGGGCATCCTAAAGGGCATTTCAACATGTTTTCTCCATTGGTTGGACTTCCTAAAGGGCATTTACTCACATTTTCTCCATTCGATTGGCACCTATAGGGCACTTTATCATTATTTTTCTCCATTTACGGCACCCTATAGCACATTTCATACAATATTTTCCATTTTCTGGCATCCTAAAGGTCATTTCAACATGTTTTCTCCACTATTTTTCTCCATTTATGGCACCCTGTAGCGCATTTCATCCCATTTTTTTCATTTTCAGGCATCCTAAAGGTCATTTCAACATGTTTTCTCCATTGGTTGGACTTCCTAAAGGGCATTTCATCACATTTTCTCCATTCGATTGGCACCTATTGGGCACTTTATCATTATTTTTCTCCATTTACGGCACCCTATAGCAAATTTCATCCAATTTTTTCCATTTTCTGGCATCCAAAGCGCACTTTATCACGTTTCTCCAATGGAATGGTACCTTAAGGGAATTTTATCACATTTTCCCCATTGGTTGGGCTTCCTAAAAGGTATTTCCTCATGTTTTCTCCATTGGTTGGGCTTCCTAAAGGGCATTTCATCATGTTTTTTCCATTGGAATGGCACCTAAAGGGCACTTCATCACATTTTCTCCATTTGCGGGCACCCTTAAAGGCATTTCATCACATTTTCTCCATTTACAGGCATCCTAAAGGGCATTTCAACATGTTTTCTCCACTGGAAGGGCACCTAAAGAGGACTTTATCATTATTTCTCTCCATTTACAGCACCCTACAGCACATTTCATCCATTTTTTTTCCATTTTCTGGCATCCAAAGGGCACTTTATCATGTTTTTCTCCATTTACAGGCATCCTAAAGGGCATTTTTCTCCACTGGAATGGCACCTTAAGGGCATTTTATCACGGTTTCTCCATTTACGGGCACCCTTAAAGGCATTTCATCACATTTTCTCCACTGGAATGGCAACTTGAGGGCATTTCGTCACATTTTCTCCATTTTCAGGCATCCAAAAGGGCACTTTATCATGTTTTCTCCATTGGAATGGCACCTAAAGGGCATTTCATCACATTTTCTCCATTGGTTGGGCGTCCTAAAGGGCATTTCATCCCGTTTTTTTCCATTTTCAGGCATCCTAAAGCGCGCTTTATCATGTTTTCTCCATTGGAATGGCACCTAAAGGGAATTTCATCACATTTTCTCCATTGGTTGGGCTTCCTAAAGGGCATTTCATCCCGTTTTTTTCCATTTTCAGGTATCCTAAAGGGCACTTTACCATGTTTTCTCCATTGGAATGGCACCTAAAGGGCATTTCATCACATTTTCTCCATTGGTTGAGCTTCCTAAAGGGCATTTCATCCTGTTTTTCTCCATTTTCAGGCATCCTAAAGGGCACTTTATCATGTTTTCTCCACTGTGAGGTCACCCTAAAGTGAACTTTATGTTTCTCCACTAGAAGGACATCCTAAAGGGCACTTTATTAGCAGCCACTCAGACACTCTGTTAGCATTCTGTTAGCATTCCTGCGGCTACAGCGACTCGTGCAGAGACTCGGTGTTTACACGTGTAAACACTAGAGATGTGCTCTCGTCAAACACCTCTGGTGTAATTAAATGAAGCAGTGATTGCCACTACAGATGGTGACAATTGCATCTATTTATGAGAGCAGCTGGATGTTCCCCAGCTACAGATTCACAAACTGGTCTCATGAATCATCTTCTGGCAACAATAGTGAGTCGGCGTCTGCATCTGAGGGAGAATATTGGAATAAAGTCTTATAAAAACATCCTAAAATTGGCAGCAGAAGCACTTTGGGCAACATTAAAGCTCAGAGAGAGACACTTTCTGCACAAAATAGTCATGAAATGTTCACACTGCTGCTTCTACTGGGGATTCATTCCCATAATCTCACATTTTAATATGAAAATAAGTTCTTAGCAGGGTATAAAAATGAACATGACTTGTGTACAGATGAGCTTGTGGTGGATTATGAGGCGTGTTGACAGAGCACACAGCCTCAGAGGTATTTTTAGATTGTTTACCTACTGAATTACTCTTTATCCTGGTAATCCTTGTGTACCTCTCATCATTTGTACAGTAGCAGGTCTAAATCTGGCTCTTATCATAATAATAATAGCTCTGATGGTTACAGTGCAGATTCACAAATAGACGAAAGAGACGATCTGCAACGTTTCATCCTCTCACATCCGTTTATTGGACTTAACGTTCAATAAAACATCTTTAAACTATCGGAGCAGCAGTGGTTCAAAGATTTTTGGCTCGTAGCTGCTTTCAATAAAGTAATTATGATTTATGATGGAAAGAGGCTCAAAACTATTGAAAGGAACCAAAGAAAAATCATTGAATCTTACAGTAAATATAATAGTTTGTCCTCTCAGCTTTACAGTTAAAAACGTAGAGATAAAGTTGATTTATTTGCTGGTGAAACTTTGCAGTTAAAGATTTTTGAAAAGCATAATAATATGTACTGGCAATATATAAATAAGAAACTCTGAAAATGTATACATTTTTTACTGAAAATGATTTATTTTTAGTATGTACACTTGTTATATGTCTGTCTGTCTGTCTAGGAATTTGGATGGGACAATCAAACTTTGACCCAGTAGAAAAAAATGACTAAAACAGACGCTAAATGATTAAAAAAAGACACAAAATGACAGAATAAAGACACTTAATGGCCAAAAAAAGATGTAAAATGGCCAAAAAAGACTAAAATTTACCAACAAATAGATGAAATGCCCTCAAAAAGACACAAAATGTCTAAACAAAGACACTAAATGACCAAAACAGTGCAAAATGACCAAAAATGACGGAAAATTACTAAAAAAAAATACACAAAATGACCAAAAAGACACAAATCGACCAAAAAAGGACATAAATTGCAAAAAAAAAATTACTTAAAATGAGAAAAAATACTTAAAATAACAACAACAAAAAAAATCATAAACTGACCAAAAAGACATAAAATGCTAAAAAAAAAAAATAAATAGCTGGACCGCAAAAATACATAAAATGTTAAAAAAAAAAACTTAAAATGACCAATAAAGACACTAAATGACCAAAACAGTGCAAAATGACCAAAAATGACGTAAAATTAAAAAAAAAAATACACAAAATGACAAGAAAGACACAAATTGACCAAAAAAGGACATAAATTGCAAAAAAAAAAAGTACTTAAAATGAGAAAAAATACTTAAAATAACTAAAAAAAAATCATAAATTGACCTAAAAGATATAAAATGCTAAAAAAAAATAGCTGGACTAAAAAATACATAAAATGTAAAAAAAAAAATACTTAAGATGACCAAAAAAAGACATTTAAAATGACCAATCTATAAAATAAAGATGAGATAAATGCTACTGTGACCAGAAAATCACAGAAATAAATCCACAGAATTGAAGCCATTTGTCTCCTGATATAATCCTGACAAATCATAAAGAAATATTCCATTATTTTAGGGAAATAAACATAAATATGAACTGAAATATTTCTCTAATCTGCTCAGTGATTATGAACATGAAGCAGCGTTCTCTCGTCTCTTATGAAGGAAACAGAAGGTGTAAAGACGACAGCTGGTCATTTCACAGCTCTGATCTGGACTTGGCCGGACAGAGACGCCATGCAGAGACCAGAACCAAAAGAGAACCACACCAGGTCCTGCAGAACCACACCAGATCTTCCTTTTCGGTCATTATACGTCTTTTTTTGGTCAATTTCTGTCTTCATTTTTCATCATTTTATGTCTTTCTCTCTGTCTCTGCTCATTTTACGTCTTTTATGGGTCATTTTGTGTCTTTTTTTGGTCATTTAATGTGGTTTTTTTTCAGTCATTTTGTGTCTTTTTTTGGTCATTTAATGTGTTTTTTTTTCAGTCATTTTGTGTCTTTTTTTGGTCATTTAATGTGTTTTTTTTCAGTCATTTAATGTGGTTTTTTTTCAGTCATTTTGTGTCTTTTTTTGGTCATTTAATGTGGGTTTTTTTTGGTCATTTTGTGTCTTTTTTTGGTCATTTAATGTGTTTTTTTTCAGTCATTTAATGTGTTTTTTTTCAGTCATTTTGTGTCTTTTTTTGGTCATTTAATGTGGGTTTTTTTTGGTCATTTTGTGTCTTTTTTTCAGTCATTTTGTGTCTTTTTTTGGTCATTTAATGTGTTTTTTTCAGTCATTTTGTGTCTTTTTTTGGTCATTTAATGTGTTTTTTTCAGTCATTTTGTGTCTTTTTTTGGTCATTTAATGTGTTTTTTCAGTCATTTTGTGTCTCATTGCATCTCTTATTTCGCTCATTTTGGGTCGCTTTACATCTTTCTTTGGTAATTTGTGTGTTTTTGGTCAATTTGAGTCTTTCTTTGATAATTAATTTGGTAAGTAATTTTGGGTCTTTTGGGGTCAATTTACATCATTTTTGGTCGTTCTGTGTCATTTTTCTTCATCATTTTATGTTTATTTTATGTCTTTTTGGGTCATTTTGTGTCTTTTGGTCGTTTGATGTATTTTTTGGTTTCTCTCTCTCTCTCTCTCTCTCTCCAGCCAGTCTGGGCGATCAGGAGCCAGGGTTGCCGTGGCAACTTGTCCTATCGCCGGGTGGATCATCCCTCACACACACACACACACACACACACACACACACACACACACACACACACACACTTTCTCTTGCTCATTTTCACCTGTCACTCACTCACTCTCCATGTTTCCATAAAAGTCGAAGCCACATTTAGGAACGTTACATTAAAGAAAAGAAGCTGTTAGCTTAGCACAAATAGCTCATAGTATAATTTAAGAGCTGATATCTACACCACACTTACTAAGATAATAATAATAATAAGATAATAAGATCAGCATCTCCTCCTGCAGATCCTCTAACTCTAACTCTCTACCAGCAGCAGCAGAACTGAGAACATTTGTCCATGAAGTGTTTCTTTAATTGGTGTTTGAGTCTCTGCAGCCTCTCGCTTCCTGTTTCAGAGAGAGGAAAGTATCTCTCGTCTGATCAGAGAGCTGAGACGGGCCAGGTGATGTTAGTATTATTCACCTGGATATATTCTCTCCTCCCTCTATATTAAAGCTCTGTGATCACCACGTCACTGTGGATCAGACACACCAGAAGCTGTGGGAGTGGACACCTTTCTCCACACCGCCACAATAAAAGCACATCAATCTGTCGGCTCGCTCAAATAATGAGAACATGCTAAATGTAGTTTCATTTCTCTGGCACGGGATAAATAATAATATCTGGATCATCTAATCTGCCTGCACACACACACACACACACACACACACACACACACACAAAGACACAAAATGATTGAAGTCAAAATTATCAGAAAAAATGTCAAAATTATCAGGAAAAAAGTCAAAGTTACAAGAAAAACGTCAAAATTACAAGAAAAATGTAAAAATTACCAGAAAAATGTCAAATTACCAAAAAAAAGTCAAAATTACCAGAAATGGTCAAAATCACAAGAAAAAAAGTAAAAATTACAAGAACAAAAGTCAAAATTACAAGAAAAATGTCAAAAATTACGGGGAATTGTTTTTTTTTTTTAAAAGTCAGAATTACAAGAAAAAGTCAAATTACCAGAAAATTAAAAAATTATCAGAAAAAAAGTCAAAATTACCAGAAGAAAAGTCAAAATTATCAGAAAAAAAGGCTAAATCACACACACACACACACACACACACACACACACACACACACACACACACACACACACACACACACACACACACACACACACACACACACACACCCTGCAGAGGAAAATCCATGTAAAAGAAGTCATGCAAGGTGAAGTCGCCCGCCGATCAATCTCCTCATTGATTTCTACGGGTGCAGAAAGCTGCTACATTTAGCTTATTGATGTGATTATTGAGGGACAGAAAGAATCATTTTCTGAGAATAAAGAAGCTCCGCCAGATAACTGACAGATTAAAAGGCTAAATAAAGACGCAGCTTTAATCTACGGGGGTATTTATATCCTTTAAAATATAATCAGGGCTTTATTATTATTATTTGTGTCTGTTTCTGAGTTTCTCATCCCAAAGATCTGACACTCTAATTGGTGTTTTCACTGTTAGAATGTGAGAGCACAAATATGAGCCGAGCTGCCATAAACTCCACATCTATCAGAGAGAATCAGCTCAGCTTTTTCCACCTTTATGACCTGATAATAATAATAATAGATGTTTTATTCTGACTTACTGGATCAACATTTAGAACCAAAAAGAAACAAAGAAAAACCAACAGAAATGTGATCTTGTGATTGTGTGTGATCCTGTCATCAACTCTGGTTTTATTCTAGTGGGACTCTGTTTGATTTGGCTCTGGTGTGTTTAGAGGAACAATTTTGGGTCTTTTTGTGTCTTTTTTAGTCATTTTGTGTGTCTTTTTTAGTCATTTTGTGTCTTTTGGGTCATTTTGTGTCTTTTTTTTAGTTATTTTGTGTCTTTTTTGTGTGTTTTTGTGTTTTTTTGGTCATTTTGTCTCTTTTTTTAGTCATTTTGTCTCTTTTATAGTCATTTTGTGTGGGTCATGTGTGTCTTTTTTTTGGTCATTTTTTTCTTTTCATTCCATGTCTTTTTTTTTTAGTCATTTTGTGTCTTTTTGTGTTTTTTGGGTCATTTTGTGTCTTTTTTTGTCATTTTGTGTTTTTTTTTTGTCATTTTGTGTCTCTTTTTTAGTCATTTTGTGTCTTTTTTGTGTCATTTTTTAGTTATTTTGTGTCTTTTTTTGGTCATTTTGTCCCTTTTTGATCATAAAAAAGTAAAAATCACAAGAAAAAAAGTCAAAATTATCAGAAAAAAGTCAAAATCACAAGAAAAAACGTCAAAATTACAAGAAAAAGTCAAAATTATCAGAAAAAAAGGCAAAATCACCGGAAAAAATGTAAAAATTACCAGAAAAAAAGTCAAAATCACCAGAAAAAAAGGTAAAAATTACCAGAAAAAAAGGTCAAAATGATCAGAAATAAAGTCAAAATTACCAGAAAAAAAGGAAAAATCACAAGAAAATAATGTAGAAATTGTGTGTCAGGAAATCTAGCCATTTTCATGGTTTACAGCCAGAACTTTAGAGCTCCAAGTCTGGATTATTTGGAGCTTTTGGACACTCACATCAACATTTCTGTGGTTTGCACAAATATAAAATGCTGAATCTTCTAAAGCAGCTCCAGTTTCCCTGCAGGCGACTCGTCTTGTTGATTTTAAATGAAATGAAGTAATTATACTTTGTTCCCAGAAGACTCTGCTTTAGTTCATTATTAAGTGATTTTCTGGAGTAAACAAGAGATAAAAAGCTGCAGTAATGTGTAACCAAAGAGTCCTGGTTGACTCAGGTAGTAATGGAGTAATTAACGAGGATTAATTAGAGGTGTGATGTCATCAGGAGGCTGTAAGAGGAGCTCGCTGCTATCGAGGCCACGAAACTATAGAAGCTGCTATAAAGTCTCACAATGACTGCAGGGTTGAGTTTCTGTGGCCTCGTTAGAGCTGAGAAGGAGGTATGTGGAAGTAAAGACACACACACACACACACACACACACACACACACACACACACACACACACACACAACGACACTAAATGATTGTGATTTTGACTTTTTTAAAGTACCAAAAAAGGCAAAATTACCAGAAAAAAAAGTCAAAATTACAAGAAAAAAAATTTAAATTACAAGAAAAAAGTCTAAATGATCAGAAAATTCAAAATAATCAGAAAAGACACCAAAAAAGCACAAGATAAAAAAGTCAAAATTATCAGAAAAAAGTCAAAATTATCAGAAAAAATGTCAAAATTATCAGAAAAAATGTCAAAATTACCAGAAAAAATGTCAAAATTACCAGAAAAAAGTCAAAATTACCAGAAAAAGTCAAAATTACAAGAAGAATGTCAAATTATCAGAAAATTAAAAAAATATCAGAAAAAAGTCAAAATTACCAGAAAAAAGTGTAAAATTACTAGAAAAAAATGTCAAATTACAAAAAAGGCAAAATTACCAGAAAAAAATCAAAATTATCAGAAAAAAAGTGAAAATTAAAAGAAAAAAGTCAAAATTACAAGAAAAAATGTCAAAATTACCAGAAAAAAAGTCAAAGTTACCAGAAAAAACTCAAAATTACAAGAAAAATGTAAAATTATCAGAAAATTAAAAAAATTATCAGAAAAAAGTCAAAATTACCAGAAGAAAAGTCAAAATTATCAGAAAAAAATTCAAAATTACAAGAAAAAAAGTCAAAATTACCATAGCCATTTTCATGGTTTTCTTGATGATGATTTTGGTTATTATCAATAAAACCATGTTAAATGTCTAGATATCAGCTCTTAAATTAAACTTTAATCAGATATTTGTGTTGTTATCATTATATTTGTCCAAACAAATGAACCTTTAGTTGAACCAGACATTAAAATCAACAAGAAACTGAAGAAAACAAGGTGGTCTGATCATTTTTCCATGACTAAATAAGTTATAGTTGTGTAATCACAGCAGCAGCAGCAGCAGCAGCTCCTATAGGAAACAAACACGATTAAATATTTCATCAAGTGGACTTGAAGCCAGAAAAGTCTCACAGTGAAACCTGCAGCTGCTTTAAATGATTAAATCTGTTAAATCTGAGAGGTTACAGAGAGTTGAACAGCTTCTGTTGAGTCAGAAGATGAATCCATTCCTCATGATATTTAAAAACAATAAGTTAATATCTCCCTCTGCTGGTGGAAACAGGTAAACACACCTATCACGTGTCTCTGTTTACGTCATATATTCATTATTGGCTGAGCAATAAAGACAAACAAAATCATGCTTGGGATAAAAATATGTGTCTGCAAATTCTATGTTAAAAAATTCTAATATGACATGACATTGGATTCTTAATTTAACATAATAGTTTATTCATTTTAAGTGCATTTATGCATGCATTTAATGCATTTATTTACTTTTCTGCTTAGAGTTAAATAAGACATAAAAACTCACTAATCAACACAGTAAATTGTGCACAAAACAAGATATAATATCTTATGTTTTATATTAATATGTATATTAATTAGTGAGCTTTGAAGGTGCTTAAAGATTTGTTACTGTTACTTATTTCTCAGGCTAACTGTTCCATCTGTTTCCAGTCTTTATGCTAAGCTAACTGCAGCTAAGTGGCTTGAAGCTCAAATCTGAGCCAGAGAGAAGTGAAAAGTTTTGACTCAGGTAATCTGTTTCCCTCCTTTCCCTCAACAAGGACATGCATAATGTGAAATTACCAGAAAAAAAGTCAAAATTATCAGAAAAAATGTTAAAATTATCAGGAAAAAAAAATCTAAATTACCTGAAAAATGTAAAGAATTACCAGAAAATAACAAAGTTACAAGAAAAAAGTCAAAATTATCAGAAAAAAAGTCAAAATTACCATAAAAAAGTCAAAATTATCAGAAAAAAAGTCAAAATTACCATAAAAATTTAAAAATTACCAGAAAAATATCAAAGTTAAAAGAAAAATGTCAAAATTATCAGAAAAAAAAACAAAATTAAAAGAAAAAAGTCAATTTAAAAAAAAAAAAAATCAAAATTATCAGAAAAAAACCAAAATTACCAGAAAAAATGTCAAAATTACCAGAAAAAGTCAAAATTAGCAGAAAATCCAAAATTAGCAGAAAAAATGTCAAAATTAGCAGAAAAAAATGTTTAAAAAATATCAGAAAAAAGCCAAAATTATGCGAAAAAAAAGTCAAAATGATCAGAAAAAAGTAAAAAATTACCAGAAAAAACTTAGAAATTGTGTATTAGGAAATCTAGCCATTTTCATAGTTTTCTTGATAATGTGGGAGCGGTTTCCTCCATTAATTTTTTCATGACTGTATGTTCCTGTTGCTCCTTTTGCACCCGGAGGCCTTTAACTGTTCCCTAGAAAGCTCTCAGACACCAAATATCAGTCAGACTGGTGCTAATGTGATTAATTGGCTGGTTTACAGGCTGTTCCTGCAGCAGAACTCTACCTGGCTGCCAGGTGTCAGCAGGTCACGGCTCCGTTTCACCAGGTGACTCGTGTCTCGTCAATCATTCAGCTTTGAGCCCTTCAGATTAAAGCTGGTGTCGCTGGCTGAGTGGAGGGTATCGCTCTCTGACATTAAGGAGAATTAGAAGAAGAACCAGAGAGAGAGATCTGAAACTGGAGGACTGAGATACTTCTCTGTTACTCTAAACCACACAGGTGTGTCTCTGCAGCGTCAGAGACAGAGATTTACTAAGGTAAGACACAAAATGACAAAAAAAGACGTAAAAAATAACCAAAATGACAAAAAAAGACGTAAAAAATAACCAAAAGACACAAAATGACAAAAAAAATGCATAAAATGACCAAAAGAAGACGTAAAATAACCAAAAAAGACACAAAAAAATGCATAAAATGACCAAAAGTTGAAAAAATAAACAAAAAAGACACAAAATGACCAAAATAAATGCATAAAATGACCAAAAGAAGATGCAAAATAACCAAAAAAGACATAAAATGACAAAAATTGCATGACATAACCAAAAAGGGGAAAAAAATCACCAAAAAGAATGCATAAAATGCCCAAAAGTAATCAAAAAAGACACAAAATTACCAAAATAAATACGTACAATGACCAAAAGAAGACGTAAAATAACCAAAAAAGACAAAAAAAACTTGTAAAATGACAAAAGAAAGCATCAGAGATCATTTTTAACAATTATTGAGTAAAAAAAAAGGTATGCATGCACCACAGTTTAATTTCTTTCAAAAAGAAAGGAATTAAAATGTTTATTTTAGCCACTAAATGTGCAGCTGACTCCACTATTGTTTGCAGAAAGCCTCCAGTGTCCAGGTATAAAGAATCAGGTTGTTGTTTAAAGGCAGCAGGTCGACACATTGTTCCTCTAACAGCAGCTTTAAACATTACAGCAGCTCATAAAGGAGCAAATAAAAGTAAATATGAGCATTAACGTGTCGCTGTGAGTCTATAAAGCTGCTGTGACTCCTGTAAAGCTCCTCACTGTGACTAACGGGGTTTTCTGAGCTCAGCTGCTTCGAGAAGAGGAAAAAAACTGAGTGAGCCTGAAGGGCTGGAGACACACGGGAATACGCTTTTATTGGTTATTTTACCAATATCTTTATATTGTAAATTGGGGGGGGGTTGGTCATTTTTTTCCTTTTTAGGTTATGTTACGTCTTTTATGTCATTTTATTAATTTTTCTGTCATGTTGTCTCATTTTTGGTTATTTTTTACATCTTGTAATTTTGACTTTTTTTCTGGTAATTTTTACTTTTTTTCTGATGATTTTGACTTTTTTCTGGTCATTTTGACTTTTTTTCTGGTAATTTTGATTTTTTTCTTTAATTTTTTTGTCATTTTGTGTCATTTTATGCATTTTTTGTCATTTTGTTTCTTTTTTGGTTATTATAGTCTTGTAATTTTTACTTTTTTTTTGGTAACTGACTTTTTTTCTGGTAATTTTGACATTTTTCTTGTAATTTTTCATTTTTTATGGTAATTTCGACATTTTTTCTTGTGATTTGGGCTTTTTTCTGATTAATTTTCTTTTAAGAGGCATCTTTTTTTTTTTTTTAATAATTTTTAAGCGTTTTATTTGTCACTGTGTCTTTTTGGTTATTTTACATCTTCTTTTTGTCATTTTATGCATCTTTTTTTGTCATTTTTTTCCATTTTTGTCATTTTATGCATTTTTTGTCATTTTGTTTCTTTTTTGGTTATTATAGTCTTGTAATTTTGATGTTTTTTATGGTAATTTTGACATTTTTCTTGTAATTTTTCATTTTTTATGGTAATTTTAACATTTTTTTCTTGTGATTTGGGCTTTTTTCTGATAATTTTGACTTTTTTCCTGGTAATTTTGAAATTGTTCTTGTAATTTTGACATTTTTTACTGGTAATTTTGACATTTTTTCTTGTGATTTGGGCTTTTTTCTGATTAATTTTCTCTTAAGAGGCATCTTCTTTTTGTCATTTTATGCATTTTTTTTGTCATTTTATGCATTTTTTGTCATTTTGTTTCTTTTTTGGTTATTATAGTCTTGTAATTTTTACTTTTTTTCTGGTAACTGACTTTTTTTCTGGTAATTTTAACATTTTTTATGGTAATTTTGACTTTTTTTGTCATTTTGTGTCTTTTTTGGATGTTTTCCGTCTTCTTTTGGTCATTCCATGCTTTTATTTTGGTATGAAGCTGCTGTGTAAGCGGCTCCTGTAACTCCTGTAAAGCTCCTCAGTGTGACTAAAGTGTTTCTGTGAGCTCAGCTGCTTTGAGACGAGGAAAAGAAGCAGCGCAGCGTCTCTAAGAGGCCTGAAGGTCTCAGACTGAGTCCACCAACAGGTTCCTGAGCTCATATCTCAACACAAACAGAGATAAACAGGAGCTCACACCACCACTCATCCTCTCAGAGCTACAGGACAAGGACCCGGTCACACACACACACACACACACACACACACACACACACACACACACACACTGAGACACACACACACACCTGCGTGGTGCTGAGTAATGGAGAAGTGGCAGCAGGTGTATCACTGTCCTCCAGTTTCAGCTCTCTGAGGTCCTTATGTACTTAATGGCAGCGAGCGATATCCGATACTATAAAAAAAAAACATATTCATAACATCAACAACAAGTTATAATGACAAGAACAATATAAAGTATAATATAAATAATATAAACATCAGTTAAATGTTTTTTAAACATATATTGAAACATTTTAAAGAGATGGAGTTCTTATCTAACAGATTTTTTTTTTGTCATTTTGTGTCTTTTTTGGTTTTGGCTAAGACCCTGAGGAACACCACAGAAAAATGCTTGGTGATTTGGTTTCAATTGCATTTTTCACTGACTAGATGCCAATCACTGCTGAGAAACTGCATGGTTTTAGCCTCAGACTGCATGGTTTTATCCTCAAACTGCATGCTTTTATCCTCAAACTGCATGCTTTTAGCCTCAAACTGCATGCTTTTAGCCTCAAACTGCATGATTTTAGCTTCAGTCTGCATGTTTTAGCCTCAGACTGCATGCTTTTATCCTCAAACTACATGATTTTAGACTCAAACTACATGGTTTTAGCCTCAGACTGCATGCTTTTAGCCTCAGACTGCATGTTTTTAGCCTTAGCCTCAGACTACATGTTTTTAGCCTCAAACTGCATGCTTTTAGCCTCAAACTGCATGTTTTTAGCCTCAAACTGCATGTTTTTAGCCTCAAACTGCATGCTTTTAGCCTCAAGCTACATGCTTTTAGCCTCAGACTGCATGCTTTTAGCCTCAGACTGCATGGTTTTAGCCTCAGACTGCATGTTTTTAGCCTCAGACTGCATGGTTTTAGCCTCAAACTGCATGGTTTTAGCTTCAAACTGCGTGCTTTTAGCCTCAGACTGCATGATTTTAGCCTCAAACTGCATGTTTTTATCCTCAGACTGCATGCTTTTAGCTTCAGACTGCATGGTTTTAGCCTCAGACTGCATGCTTTCAGCCTCAGACTGCATGCTTTTAGCCTCAGACTGCATGTTTTTAGCTTCAGACTGCAAAGTGAGCGTGCCTGTAAAGAGGAGGCACATTTTCATGCAGATATCTGGAGGTTAAATGCCAGTTTTTCCCAACTTTGGAGCGTTATTCAGCCTCTTTCCAGACATGATATCCTAACAGGGTTTCTCAGGTCCAGTATCCAGTCTAGAGCCTTAAACCTGATCCTGCTGCAGCCTCAGACAGACAGACAGGAAGCTGCTCAGGTTAAAGGGGAATCTCTTCTGGTGGTTCTGAGTTGTAAAGTGACCCGTGTTTCTCTGCTGGTATCAGAGCGTCTACGCAGACGGTTCACGTCTCTGTTTTCAGGTCTGGACTCGGTTTAAAGAGCGTCAGAGCTCAGCTGTCAATCAAACTGTGAGAGGGACCAAGTGTTAGTCCGGAGTCACTTTCAGGCTCGGAGGGAGAAAGGAAACCGGAGGAGAAACAGGGAGATGTTTGGGTTTCTCTGATTCTCTTAATGAGACCAGGCTGAATGAGAGATCAAGTATTTCCATTTTCTGTAACTTTATACGTCAACTACCCTACATTTAGAGGTAAATAATGGACTTTTTACTCCTCTAGTGTCACAAAAATAACTAAATATCCAAAAGGACAAAATGGAAAGAGGAGATGATGATCTTTTTTGGTTACTTTTTCTGGTAATTTTGACATTTTTCTTTTAATTTTTCCTTTTTTTCCTGATAATTTTGAATTTTTTTCTGGTAATTTTGACATTTTTTCTTGTGATTTTGACTTGTTTTCTGATAATTTTGACTTTTTTTTCTTGTAATTTTGACTTTTTTCTTGTAATTTTTACTTTTCTCTGGTAATTTTTAATTTTTTCTGATAATTTTGACTTTGAATCTGCATTTAAAAGATGTGGGTTTTATTTTGAAATTATTTCATTTTATTTCCTTTATACTTTCTGTATTTTTAGTTTTATAATTTCTTAACTATTTTTATATAAAACTTTTTTTAGATTTTTGCTTTCCCTCCTTTTTTCATTTTGATTTTTTACTTTACTTTATTTTGACTTTCAATCACTTATTTAATTAATAATTATTTTTATTTACTATTTTATTAAATCAAATCTACTATCAACCATTCATAATATATATATTTATTATTATTATTATTATTACTATTATTATTAATAATAATAATAAATATAATAATAATAAACCCCCTAAATAATAGGCAATTTTTTAGATCATATTTGAAGTAATTTATTTATATTTTTTATTACAACAAATAAAATCAACAGTTTAATATACGCATTGTTATCATAATTAATACCATTAAATAGAACATTATTATTAATAACATGCAATTTTTTGATTTGAATATTACTAATGTTTTTCTTTTATTACATTCAGATTTTTTATTTTTATTTTAATTACTTTTTAAATTCATATTATAATCAATAATATAACAATAAATATCAACAATTTTATATTCATGCATTATGATGACTATTATTATTATTATTATTATTATATTTTTAATAACATTATTAGTATCTCTATCTCCATTGTTCCATTTATGCATTGAAAAATATAAATAATAAAATAAAAATATTAAAAAATAAAATGATTGAGGGGGAAAATGTGAAAGGCCCACTAGGTAAAAGTCACATTAATATGATTTAAATGGATTAAAATAAAATAGAAATAAATAAATAAAGTGCATTAATATGATGTGTCCAGCAGGGGGCGCTCTGTCTGCACTAATAACTGAAACAAAAACATTAATCTGATTTATTCTCAAACTCAACATTTATATATAATACATGAAAAATGTTTATGCATATATATCTTTTCTACTTTATGTTGATTTCAGCATCTTATACTTCACATATCAGCTTTTATTTATTAATAATTATTAGTTTCCGTCACGTTCTGCAAACTATAAACACAGACGAACATTTTAATTTTCCCTCCAGATATTTAAAGAAATATTAAAAAGCTTTGTGTCATAATTTGTCTGATTATTTCCTCACAAATTAGAGTTTAATAAACATTTAATTATCTCCATTAAAACATCTGGAAGTTGTGATTATTTATGATTCAGATGTTGCAGAAGTTTAATAGCTCAGAAACAAGAATAATCTGTAATTTAAATTATATTTAATATAAATATAATAAAACAAAAATAACTAAATATCCAAAAAGTATCAAATGGAAAGAGGTGATGATGATTAAATGATATTTTTTTGGTTAATTTGTATCTTTTTTAGTAATTGTATCTCTTTTTTTAATCATTTTGTGTCTTTTTTTGGTCATTTTGTGCCTTTTTTAGTAATTGTATCTCTATTTTTTCGGTCATTTTGTGTCTTATTTTAATCATTTTTTGTCTATTTTTGGTCAATTTGTGTCTTTTTTAGTAATTGTATCTTTTTTTTAGTAATTCAGTGTCTTTTTTTTGGTCATTTTGTTTCTTTTTTTGGTCATTTTGTTTCTTTTTTTGTCATTTTGTGTCTTTTTTCGGTCATTTTGTGTCTTTTTTTGGTCAATTTGTGTCTTTTTCAGTAATTTTGTGTCTTTTTCAGTAATTGTATCTCTTTTTTTTAATCATTTTGTCTTTTTTAGTCAATGTATCTCTATTTTTTTGGTCATTTTGTGCCTTATTTTAATCATTTTTTGTCTATTTTTGGTCAATTTGTGTCTTTTTTTGTAATTTTATCTTTTTTTTAGTAATTTGGTGTCTTTTTTTGTCAATGTATGTCTTTTTTTTTGTCATTTTGTGTCTTTTTTTTGGTCATTTTGAGTCTTTTTTAGTCATTGTATCTCATTTTTTGTCTCATTTTGAATGTTAAATGAAGGAAAATCCATCCGATTTCTCCTAAAAACTGAATTTAAATCAAAGTATTTCTGACTCTTCTTGCCGTTCTCCTCGTTCTCTATTAATAATTCTTGTGACTGAAGGAGTTTTTATAAATAATATGCAGCTGACCTCCTCCTAATGCTGCCCACTGATATCTCCACAGCCACAAATACACAAACACTACTTCACAAACACACATTACATAACACAAACATCAAATAAAAGAGAAAATAAGAGGAATAAGTGTAGTTTTAGAGCTTCAGTTCATCATAATCATGTTTTTTAAATCAGTGATTATTTAATATATTCTTGTGTGAATAAGGATCGTTTCAACCATCTAACAAACGTTAATACAGCTGATTTTAAACAGGAAATGTTATAATAATAATTATTATTATTAAATGTAAGGACAGCACTAAGTAACACTGCATCTTTTTTTGCCAATTTGTGTCTTTTTTTGGTAATTATACGTCTTTTTTGTCATTTTACATCTTTTTTTGGTCATTTTGTGTCTTTATTATAGTCATTGTATCTTTTTTTTGGTCATTTTGTTTCTTTTTTTGTCTATATGTGTCTTTTTCTGTCATGTTACATCTTTTTTTGGTCATGTTCTGTCTTCTTGTTGGTCATTTTGTATCTTTTCTTGGTCAATTTGTGACTTTTTTGGTCATTTTACGTCTTCTTTTGGTCATTTTGTGTCTTTATTATAGTCATTGTATCTCTATTTTTGGTCATTTTGTATCATTTTGAACGTTAAATGAGTGAAAATCATAATTAAATTTAAATCAAAGTAGTTTTAGAGCTATAGTTCATCTCATAATCATGTTTTTCGTATATTATTGTGTGAAGGACGATCAAGTTTCAACCATCTAACAGACGTTTTTATGCAGCTGATTTTGAACAGGAAATGTTATAATTATTATTATTATTATTATTATATGTAAAGACAGCACAAAGTAACATTGCATCTCTTTTTTTGGTCATTTTACATAATTTTCTTGGTCATTTTGTGTCTTTTTTATTCATTGTGTCTCTATTTTTGATCATTTTGTGTCTTTTCTTGGTCAATATGTGTCTTTTTCTGTCATTTTACATCCTTTTTTGGTCATTTTGTGTCATTTTTAGTAACTGTATCTCTCTTTTTGGTCATTTTGTGTCTTTTTTGTTAGTTTGTGTGTCTTTTTTTGGTAATTTAATGTCTTTTTTTGGTCAATTTGTTTCTTTTCAATCAGATTTCTTCTCATAATTAAATTTAAATCAAAGTAGTTTTAGAGCTTTAGTTCATTTCATCATCATGTTTTTTAAATAAGTGATTATTTCGTGTATTATTGTGTGAAGGACGATCAAGTTTTAACCATCTAACAGACGGTTTTACAGCTGACCACGAAATGTTATAATTATCACATGCACAAAGAAACATGTGGATCTAATTAATTCTGGGATATTTTCAGTAAAATTCCTGCAGTTTTTTTGTGTTTAACTGGATTTATTTGTACAGTAATGTAACATAAAACAGAATATATTTAGTTTATTCCCTCTCCTTCTCTCCTGATATTTGAAACTGATATTTCCCAATAAATCAGCTTTTATTTAACACTTCCTGTCTCTCTAATAACTGCTGTTATTGTGATATAATGTGTGATGAAGTGTGATTCTTGTGTTTTATATTTTCTCCCCGAGGCTCTCCTCTTCTCTTTTTATATCTCCACACACACTCACGGAGAAAAAACACCAATATATGTTATTTATACCTGAGCAATACACATTTAATGCTGCTCATGATGCAATATTTATCTGTTTATGCAGTATTTATTTGCACCAATTACTGTTATTTGTTGTTGTTTGTTTTATTGTGCAGAAAGTGACGCTGCAGCTCCAGATTCATGTGAGAATAAAGACTTTTTAATTCTAATTCTAATAATAAAATGCATTTAAAATACTGTTTCACATCTTGGTTAATTTGTGTCTTTTTTGGTCAATTTGTGTCTATTTTTGGTCAATTTGTGTCTTTTTTAATCATTCCATCTCTTTTTTGGATAATTTTGTGTCTTTTCGTCAACTTCTGTCTTTTTTGGTCACTTTATGTCTATTTTAAGTCATTTTGTGTCTTTTTCTTGGTCAATTTGTGTCTTTTTTAGTTATTGCATCTCTTTTTTAGGGGACATTTTGTGTCTTTTGTCAGTTTCTGTCTTTTTTGGTAAATTTATGTCTTTTTATGGTCAATTTGTGTCTTTTTAGTCATTGCATTTCTTTTTTTTGGGTAATTTTGTGTCTGCAGCTCCAGATTCATGTGAGAATAAAGACTTTTTCATTCTAATTCTAATAATAAAATGCATTTAAAATACTGTTTCACATCTTGGTTAATTTGTGTCTTTTTTGGTCAATTTGTGTCTATTTTAAGTAATTTTGTGTCTTTTTAGATCATTTTGTGTCTTTCTATGGTCAATTTGTGTCTTTTTTTCTCTCATTCCATCTCTTTTTTGATAATTTTGTGTCTTTTCGTCAGTTTCTGTCTTTTTTGGTCAATTTATGTCTATTTTAAGTCATTTTGTGTCTTTTTCTTGGTCAATTTGTGTCTTTTTTTTGTCACTTTGTGTCTTTTTTTTAGTAATTTAGTGTATTGTTTGGTCATTTAGTGTTTTTTTTTCATCATTTAGTGTCTTTTTTTAGTAATTTAGTGTCTTTTTTTGATAATTTTATGTCTTTTTTTAGTAATTTAGTGTCTTCTTTTGGTCATTTTGACAGTTTAACTGTAAAGAGAATTATAAACAGCTTCTCTAACATCTCAGAGTTCCTCCAGTCCTCCTCAGATCCTCCTGGTCCTCCTGGTCTCTCTGTTCTCTGCTCCTCCTCCAGGTGGAGCTCACCAACAGGAAACCAGCTCATCATTATTCCCTCCTCTCTCCTTCCTCTCTTTCTGTCTGTCTGAGAGGATCAGAATCAGAATCAGAATCAGAATCAGACTCTGGTTAGTTCCTCCTGAAACTCTCCGTCTGTCGTGGAGATGTTCCATCAGGAGGAAAAGGACCAGCAGAGAAATATAAAACACATAAAGAATATTTAACACACAGAAATATCATATTTCATCAGTAGAAGATGCTGAATGATCGCTGCCACGTAGCAAATATTCATCATCACCTTAATGACAGATCTGTGTTTATCTGGTCCAATTTACATCTTTTTTTGGTCAATTCATGTCTTTTTTTAGTCATTTTACATCTTTTTTTGGGTCAATTAACATCTTTTCTTAGTCATTTAGTGTCTTTTTTAGTCAGTTTATGTCTTTTTTGGCCCATTTTGTTTCTTTTTTGGTCAATTTATGTCTTTTTTGGTCATTTAACGTCTTTTTTTAGTTATTTAGTGTCTTTCATGGTAAGTTTACATATATTTTTTTGGTCAATTAATTAATTAATTAATTAATTAATTAATTATCTTTTCTTAGTCATTTTGTGTCTTTTTTGGTCATTTAACATGCTTTTTTAGGTCATTGTGCAACTTTTTTGGTCATTTTGTGTCTTTTTTTGATCATTTTGTGTCTTTTTCTTGGTCAGTTTCTGTCTCTTTTGGTCAATTTATGTCTTTTTTGGTCATTTCATGTTTGTTTTTTTTAGTAATTTTGTGTCTTTTTGGGTCATTTTGCATCTTTTTTGGTCATTTTTTTGTCTTTTTTTAGTTCATTTGTATCTTTTTTTGGTCAGTTTGTATCTTTTCTGTCATGCAGCTGATTGTGGTTCATTATGAGAGAGAATCTAAAGGTGTTTTCTCTCTCTGTCGGGGCGTGGGAGTGCAGCAGGAAGTCAGGTAACTAAATCAATATCGTGTGAATGACCTTAGTGACAGATCTGTGTGTTTGTCTGCTTTAGGTTCATTTACCTCTTTTTTTGGTCAGTTTATGTCTTTTATTAAGTGATTTTGTGTCTTTTTTGGTCATTTAACATCTTTTTTACAAGTAATTTAGGGTCTTTTTGGGTCATTTGCATCTTTTTTGGGTAATTTTGTGTCTTTTTGGTAAGTTTGTGTATTTTTTAGGTAATTTTGTGTCTTTTTATGGTTAATTTGTGTATTTTCAGGTAATTTTGTGTCTTTTTATGGTCAATGTGTGTCTTTTAAGGTCATTTTGTGTCTTTTTATGGTCAATTTGTGTCTTTTTTGGTCAATTTGTGTCTTTTTTTTCAATTTGTGTCTTTTTTGATAATTTTGTGTCTTTTTCATGGTCATTTTGTGTCTTTTTTGGTCATTTAGCATCTTTTTGAGTCATTTCGTGTAATTGTTTTTGTGATTTTGTGTGTTTTTTTGGTTAACTTGTGTCTTCTTTTGGTAATTTAACAAGTAATTTAGGGTCTTTTTTGGTAATTTTGCATCTTTTTTTGGTAATTTTGTGTCTTTTTAGGTAATTTTGTGGCTTTTTATGGTTAATTTGTGTATTTTCAGGTAATTTAGTGTCTTTTTATGGTCAATTTGTGTCTTTTTTGGTCAATTTGTGTCTTTTTTGATAATTTTGTGTCTTTTCTTGGTCATTTTGAGTCTATTTTGGTCATCCTGTATCGTTTTTTCATCATTTGATGTCTTTTTTCAGTCAATTTGTATCTTTTTTTGTATCTTTTTTTCCTTCTTGTGGTTGATTATGAGAGAGCACCTACAGGTGTTTTCTCTCCGTCTCTCTCTCTCTGTCGGGGCGTGGGAGTGCAGCAGGAAGTCAGGTAACTAAATCAATATCATGTGAATTATTAAGATCTTCCTCTGTTGTCACGCTCCGTGGATCTGCAGAAAATCTCTCCTCCTCCTCCTCCTCCTCCTCCTCCTCCCGCCTTTTGTTTTCTTCTTCTGCAACTTTTCCTCCATGCACATACCACTACACACACACACTGAGACAGACACACACTCATGGATCAGCAGCAGCAGTGTGTGGTGGTTGTGGCCTGGTTGGAGAGCTCATTAGTCAGTGCAGTGATGCAGAGTGGCCCTGTCATTAGCTGAGAGCTCTGTGTCCTCCATCCCTTCCCTCTCTTTTATTCTTCTTCTTCTTCTTCTTCCTCTTCCTCTGAAGGATTCGTCTTCATTTGGTGTGAGACGCCTGCAGGGCCACTCTGCACATCTCCATGACAAAGATCTCCCTAATCCCTCCGACGGCTAAACAGCCTCAGCAGAGCCACTTTATTAGCGGCTGACACCAGGCGGAGATAGATCAGGTGTCCTAATTGTCTTCTGCAGACGTCTCACTGCTTACTGCAGCACTGAACACACTCTGAACCTCTGGTTTTATCCTCACACACTCTAAACCTCTGGTTTTATCCTCACACACTCTAAACCTCTGGTTTTATCCTCACACACTCTAAACCTCTGGTTTTATCCTCACACACTGTTCTTCTTCTTGTTTTTATGCTCACATAGTCACTGAAGTAAAGCCAGGTCACATGTTTCAGTATCACCGTCTTCATTTAACTCATCAGCAAACACACTAACTCTTATTGATGCAATAACTTCCATATTTACAGTGTTCAGGTCCTTTTACTGCAGGAAAAACACAATTAAACTCTGTAAAATGACTCAACGACAGTAAAACTGTATCAAAGTATCAAAAGTATACTTTTTGGTCATTTTGTGTATTATCTTAGTCATTTTTATCTCTTTTTTGGTTATTTTATGTCTTTTTTTGGTCATTTTGTTTCTTTTTTAGTCATTTTATCTCTTTTTTTTTAGGTCACTGTGTGTTTTTTGGTCATTTTATGTCTTTTGTCAAATTGTGTGCTTTATTGTCATATGTCTTTTTTGGTCTTTTTGTGTCTTTTTTGTCAATTTGTGTGTTTTTAGGTGTTTTATCTCTTTTTTGGGGTCATTTTACGTTACACGTGTGTGTGTGTGTGTGTGTGTGTGTGTGTGTGTGTGTGTGTGTGTGTGTGTGTGCGTATGTGTGTGTGTGTGTATCTGTAACTGTAATCACATTAAAGATCAAAGGCAATCAGATCAGAGCAATCAACAGAATTAACTGCCACCTGAATGTTCCTGAACAGTGACAGCAGCCAGAGGAGGACAGGCTGGAATTTCTGGCCTCGAACAGAAAGCATTTTTGTCAAAACCATAATACCTATCATTGACCCGACTTCACTTTGAGCGTCCTGAGTTCTTCCTGAACATCTACATATGTTTTTTTTAAAGAAAAATGAAAAAATAGCTTTGTTAGAGCGATCTAAAAAAACTGTTACATCTCCCTTTTTCAGAAATCCCCTGCGTTTTTAATATGGGAGCCAATGAGGCTGTTGGTGGTGTTGGTGGATCATCTGTGCGTCCTACGCCCAAACTATAACTCTGACAGCTTTACCAGAGGATTGTGAGGGAGAAGACTAATTTTCCTACGTTTCTATGTATAAATTATTTCTGTAGAGTGGAATTTGCGGCCTGGAGCGCAGTTTTCAAATTTATTTTTTGACAGTTTTTTCTCTCCCTCTACACTCTGGCGATGATGTCACACACTGTGACACGAACATTCCGTGCAATACACACCCATTATAATCTCAGAATTTCTCCAAAAATGATCATGGTCATTGAACAGGGATTGATAAAAAACTATATGACCTATCGAAACGTGGATTAATACACCGATACACAAGACTTGTGTCTACTGTTTAAAGTTTAAATGGAGTCTCTAGGTGAAATTATGCCGGAGAAGTAGACGTTTAAAAATATCCAATTATTGTTCTTTTTCCCTCATTTTTTCCGGCCTTCCCATTCACTTCAATGGTAAACCTCCTCAGAGAAAGATGCAGCAGCAGGTGAAGCATCACTCTTTATCACTCTTTATCTCTGACACTAATGTCTGTTGTTCATGTTAGACTGAGGCTGATGAAGACGTATTTATTCACATCTAGATCCTCGTTTGTCTGTTAGAGACTCAGACTGATGACTCTGCTGCTGCTGGGTCCTCCTATCACTCTTCTTCTTCTTCTGTGGTTCTTATCTGGAGCTGGCCTCTTGTTTACTGACACCATCACTTAAACACAACATCCTTTATCACAGGGGTCTCAAACTGGCGGCCCAGGGGCCAATTGCGGCCCTCGTGCTGATATTTTGTGGCCCCCACCTTGATATGAAAGTTTAATGTGAGTTTTATATAAATGGCACTTTACCGTGTTGTGTGTGGAAGGTCCCTTTAATTACTTTTTATGATCATTTTGTTTTTTCTTTTTAAATAATTTTGTGTCTTTTTTAAATAATTTTGTGGGTTTTTAAAAAAAATAATTTTGTGTCTTTTTTAAAAATAATGTTGCTCTTTTTTAAATAATTGTGTGTCTTTTCTGGTAATTCTGTGTCTTTTTTGGGTCATTTTGTGTCTTTTTTAAATTATTTTGTGTCTTTTTTTAGTAATTTTGTGTCTTTTTTGGTAATTCTGTGTCTTTTTTTGGGTAATTTTGTGTCTTTTTTAAATAATTTTGTGTCTTTTTAGTAAATATGTGTCTTTTTTGGTCATTTTGTGTCTTTTAAAAAAAAATTGTGTCTTTTTAAAAAATAATTTACTGTCTTTTTAGTAATTATGTGTCTTTTTTGGTCATTTTGTTTCTTTTTTTAAGTAATTTATTATTTTTTGGTCATTTTGTGTCTTTTAAAAAAAAAGGTGTCTTTTTTTTGGTCATTTTGTTTTTTTAGTAACTTAGTGTATTTTTTTGGTCATTTTGTGTCTTTTTTTAGTAACTTAGTGTCTTTTTTTGGTCATTTTGTCAGTGCCTCTAGCGGCTCCAGGTAATTAGAGTGTGCGACCCTCTGGTCTAATGCAGCTCAGCTAATGACGGAGCATTAGCATCAGTCAGTCTGCAGGCTGCAGCCTCCCAGAGAGAAGAAGAAGAAGAAGAGCTAAAGTTAAAGTAGCTGTGAAACAGGTTTTTAACCAACACCTCTGTCATGTTTCTGTCCTGGAAACATCAACTCATCCAACCTGCTGCTAGCGTTAGCCGCTATAATAGCATCAACAGTCATTAGTGATGATATTCCTCTGAGCTCATCATGCATTCTGCTCCTACAAACCACCAAACACTCCACATAATAATAGCACATCATTTAGCTGCTGCCTGTCTGGACTCCCCACGTCCTCCACCACCACTGCTAAATTTAGGTCTATTTTTTGTCTTTTTTTAGTAATTTTGTGTCATTTAATTCATTTTACGTCTTTTTTGTCATTTTGTTTCTTTTTAGTCATTTAGTCGTTTAATCAAATTTTCTTTTTTTCCAATTTGAGTCTTTTTTTTGGTAATTTTTCGTCTTTTTTCTCATTTTTTTTGTCGTTTTATCAAATTTTTTGGTCATTTGTGTCACATGTGTCTTTTTTTTGTCATTTTACTACTATCTTTTTCAATTTGTGTCTTTTTCGGTCATTTTACATCTTTTTTTGTCATTTTTTAGTAATTTAATCAAATTTTCTTTTTTTCCAATTTGAGTCTTTTTTGGTAATTTTACGTCTTTTTTCTCATTTTTGTCATTTTATCAAATTTTTTGGTCATTTTGTGTCTTTTTTGGTCATTTTATTACTTTTTTGGGGGTCTTTTTGTCCAATTTGGGTCTTTAATGGTCATTTTTCCCATCATTTTAGTCATTTTATTACTATGTTTGGTCATTTTGTGTCTTTTTTGATCAATTTGTGTCTTTTTTCAGCCCTATACTCACACTGACCATCTCTCTGTGTGTGATAGAGCACATTAATTACAGCCGTCCACACACAGCTATGATTACTGTTTCACACGTTTCAATGGACTCAGACATTGAAGCTGCAGAGACGGAGCTGACTGGTTAAAGCTGGAGGGTTGGAGGATGCATGAAGCTGCTGACAGCTCTGTTTCTCTGTTTCTGTTTCTCTGTTCCTGCTGCAGCATGCTGCTCTAATTTCATGCAAATGTGTGTGAATGTGTGTTAACACGTCTTCATTAGGAGGTCCAGAGAGTCTGAGGGACAGTCCTTCTGTTTTCATAGCGGACAACTTTAATTAAGCCATAGATTAAGTTGTGACGGGACGCTTTAATGCATTGAATCCCACGAGTGTGTAATAAACAGCAGAATATCATCAGTCAGACACGTTTAATGGGCTCGGAAACACACACAGACAGCTCAGATTATTCTCTTCTTCTCTCCTCTCTAGTTTTAAATAGATCACAGTTAGTCCACTAAACGTCTCGCTGTATTTCAGACAGATTGCATCGTGCTCTAATAAGTCGGTATTAATAGTGTGTCTGGCTTCATTATTTATAGGGATTCCTTAGAAAGAAATAGTTCAACATTTGGGGAAATTCTCTTTCCTGCAGATTCAGAGTCAACATGAAGCTGCAGTCAGTTAGCTTAGCTTAGCTTAGCAGAAAAAACAGGAGAAACAGCTAAAAAAAACCTGCCGATAGCAGCTTCACATTTATATTTATTACATTATATCACATTTGTCTAATAAATGTGCAAAATACAAGCACTTCCTGAAGGTAAAGCACCAAAAACCACTTTCCTTTGGTCGGAAAAAAGAGCAGAAAACTCAACTTTGTGACATAACGTCCATCAAAAGGACACAGCGATCATTTTCCAGGCTGTAAAAACTGTTATAAGGCCTGTTTGTATATTAAACAGACACAAAGCAACATTAACATTTAGTTTTAGAGCAACATTAGCATCAAACGTTGCTCATTTTATGGATTTGGTGTATTCTTTTGGTCATTTTATCTCTTTTTTAGTCAATTTGTGTCTTTTTATGTCTATTTTGGTCAATCTGTGTCATTTTCTAGACATTTTGCATCTTTTTTTGGTCATTAATGTCTTTTTTGGGTCATATTGTGGGTTTTTGGGGTAATTTTGCATCTTTTTTTGGTAATTTGTGTCTTTTTGGTCACTTTGCACCTATTTTTAGTCATTTGGGGTTTTTCTTTGGTTATTTTGCACCTTATTTTAGTCATTTTGCATAATTTTTGGTCACTTTGTGCCTATTTTTAGTCATTTTGCATAATTTTTGGTCACTTTGAGCCTATTTTTAGTCATTTTGGGGGTTTTTCTTTGGTCCTTTTGCGTAAATGTTGGTCATGTTGTGCCTTTTTTGGTCATTTTGCATATTTTAGTGGTCATTTTTGTCTTTTCTTTGGTGATTTGTGTCTGTTTTGGTCGTTTGCCATTTTGGATGTATTTTTGCTCTGTTTTTGGTCTCCACTACCTCGTAACTAACTCGTTATCAGACCCTTTTTAAATAAAAGCAGCGTTACATGACACATAATGATTGTTAATGTTGAAATATTGACTGTTTGGTGTCTTTTCTCCTCTCAGAGCTGGTCATTTTGAGTCTTTTTTGGGGTTAGGGTCTTTTTTGGTCATTTTGTGTCTTTTTTTTGTCATTTTGTGTCTTTATTTGTGATTTTGTGTCTTTTTGAGGTCATTTTACGTAGTTTTTGGTCAATTTTTGTCTTTTTTTCCTTACATTTTTAGTCATTTTGTACATTTCTTGGAAATTTACCATCTTTTTTGGTCATTTTGCATCTTTTTGCATCATTTAGCATCTTTTTTTAGTCATTTAGTGTTTGTTTTTTTGTCTTAATGGGGTTTTTGGTTGTTTTGTGCTTTTTTTTAAGTCATTTAGCATCTTTTTTGTCCATTTCTGAAGTATTTTAGCTCTGTTTTTGGTCTCCTGTGCTGTTAATAAGCCTGCAGCTTGCTGCAGCACACATCATATTCATCCTCTGAAGCAAAGGGAGTCTGTTTCTTCTTGTGTCTGCAATGGTTTTGACCTGTAATCCCCCAGATTATAGTGGCTAAACTGCCCACTGTGTGTTTTCATGCTCTTTATCTAGTGGTGGTGGTGGTGGTGAGGCTGGGGGCCGCTGGGGGCCACGGCCCCTCCGCCACCTCCACCTGACATTCAGGATCACAGGAGGAGCTCGCTGTGGACGTGTGTGTGTGTGTGTGTGTGTGTCCGTGTGTGTGTGTGTGTGTGTGTGTCCGTGTGTGTGTGTGTGTGTGTGTCTCTCTGATGCCCTTGGGGCGGACAGCGGCCCCTAGGAGCCAGCAGCAGGTCAGGGGCCACGGCAATTAGGAAGCAGTGGGAAGCATTAATTAGCTGAGATATATATATATATATGTGTGTGTGTGTGTGTGTGTGTGTGTGTGTGTGTGTTCTGTACGTTAGCTGGGAATCACCTCCAGACAACTTCCTCCTCATCACATTCCTGATAATAACTGATATTAACTGGTTCTACCTTAAATAACCCACAGATGACATCACACAGACACTAGAACGCCTGAAAATAACTAATAACTGAGAGAACGATGAGAAACTCTGTGGCCAGTCTTCAGGCAATGGGATTTTTGGTCATTTTGTGTCTTTTCTGGTCATTTTGTGTCTATTTGTGATTAATTTGTGTATTTTTTTGGGTCATTTTGTGTCTTTTCTGTTCATTTTGAGGCTTTTTTGGTCGTTTTGTGTCTTTTTTGATCATTATGTGTCTATTTTTGATTAATTTGTGTCTATTTTTGATTAATTTGTGTCTTTTTTTGGGTCATTCCGTGTCTTTTTTGGTCATTTTGTGTGTTTTTAGTTGAGTTATATTGGTCATTGCATGTCATTTTGTCATTTTGTGTCTTCTTTTGGTCATTTTGTGTTTTTTGGGGGTCAATTTGTGTATTTTTATGGTCAGTTTTTCTTTTTTTGGTCATTATACGTCTTTTTTGGGTCAATTTGTGTCTTTTTGGTCATTAAAAGTCTTTTTTGCTCATTTTGTGTCTTTTTTTTGGTGTCGCCCCCTGCTGGAAGTTTAAAAGAATGCACGCTGCAGACACTTCTACCCATTTTTCCCTTGTTTTACCTGCAGAAATCACCCCTAAACTTGTGTTTGTGCTGATATTTGTGTGTTTGTGCTCATGTGTGTGTGTTTGTGCTGATATGTGTGTGTTCATGCTGATTTGTGTGTGTTTGCCTCCATAAACGGGGCGTGTCCTGCCTCTGATGCCCTCCATGTCCAAGGCTGGCTGCAATAACGAAGACAGCACTTTCAATAACCTTGACAGACAGATTAAAAAGAGGATTCAATAGCCACTCTTCCCCATGAGCACTCCATCACGGCTCGCCATCCTTCAACGCCGCTCCTCTCTCCGCCTTTATCGGCGGCGCCTGTCAATCACGCCGCCGCTCGCCAAAATGGCCTCTGTTGCTCCTGAGGAGCCGCGACTGTGTTCCCGCCGCTTATCCTCTGGTTGTTGGGAGGGGGGGGGAGCGGGGGGGGGGTCTTATCGGTGTGTTGCTCGCCATGACATCACCACACACACACACACACACACACACTATGAAGAGGCTGACATCGTGGCTGTCCTCCTCTCATGGTGGCCTTGTCACTCCCCATTACTCGCTGCATTTCTATGGTTTCCCTCCACGGGGCCCCTCCCTCAGCGCCGCCGTGGCCCCCAGCCCGGGGCTCAGACCCCCCCCCCTCTCTTTGAAAGTTCAGCGGCTGTGTTGGAGGCTGAGAGGAGGATCAGAGCGCTGGAGGCGGGCTGGGATCACAGGTGAAGCCTGCAGAAGAAAGGAGGAGACGGGATGAAGTCCTGATGTGAATCCAGGAGACACGTTGCCTGAAGACGGGCCACGGAGTTGAAAGAGTTTCTCATCGTTTGTTATTTTGCTGCCGTTATAATTTCTGTTTCCTGTTATGTCATCTCTGCACAGCTTCTGGGTTATCTGAGGTAGAAACAATTATGAGCACGACTGAAACAGAACCAGAGCTCAGAGTTTTGTTGGAGTTGGTGGACATAAAAAAAACAACAAAAACGACCAAAAAACCCCACAAAATGAGCCAAAAAGATGTAAATTGAGCAAAAAAAAGACACAAAATGACCAAAAAATGTCATTATGTGTATTCTTTTAGTCATTCTGTACCTACTTTGGGTCATTTTGCATCTTTTTTTGGTCTTTTTATGTCTTTTTTGTCATTTTGCACCATTTTTTTGTCATTTAGTGGGTTTTTTTTGTCATTTTGTGTCTTTTTTTTGTCATTTTGTGACTTTTTTTTGTCATTTTGTGTCTTTTTTGGTAATTTTGTGTCTTTTTTTAGTCATTTTGTGTCTTTTTTTAGTCATTTTGTGTCTATTTTGTGTAATTTTGCGTCTTTCTTGCCATTTTGCATCTTTTTATGTCTTTTTGTGTCTTTTTTGGTAATTTTTGTCTTTTTTGGTCCTTTTGTGTCTTCCTTTAGTCATTTTGTGTCTATTTTGGGTCATTTAGCATCTTTTTTTTGTCATGATGCAAAATTTTTTGTAATTTTGTGTCTTTTTTGGGTCATTTAGCATCTTTTTTTTTGTCATTTCGTTTCTTTTTTTGGTCATTTTGCATCTTTTTTGGTTGTTTTTATGTCTCCTGGGTCAAGTCCTGGTTAGTTTGACCCATCCACCTCCCCTCCCTCCAACCTTTCATAGGGACATTAATAAATATTTGTTTTCACATCAAAATCAATGCCTGCATATTCTACAGAACCAGTTTATTGGAACTCGACGCTTCAAACCAAGTGACGTCACGCTGACTGTCTGTTATCTATATCCAGTATCTATATTATTATTATTAATATTTATATACAGTATATGTATTAGAGACTGACCATTGTTTGAGGCTGTTCTTTCTGCCCCGCGCCCCCCCTCCCCTCCATTTTATAATCAATGTTCATCAGCGGCTCTGGCAATAAGTTGTCAATGGGATCCTCATTATGATTCAAGTGTGCTTTGACTAATATTGTCTAGTGGAGAGTGAGGCTGACAGATGAGTGGCTGAGTGGCAGCTGAGAGCTCAGCATGGAGGGAATCTTAATCAGACAGGAGAGGATTGATGTTCCTGTTGGTCCAATAAACTTTAGGAGGACTTTACAGCACTACAAGGACCTTTAGAGCAGTAGTTCTCAACCTTTTTGAGTCGCGACCCCCAATTTAACATGCATGTTGTCCGCGACCCCCACTCACTGAACACAAATGACCAAAGAAGACACAAAATGACCAAAAAAAGAAACAAAATGACCAAAAAAGACATAAAATGACTGAAAAAAGACACAAAGTGATCAAAAAAGACACAAGATGACCATAAAGACACAAAATGACCAAAAAAAGACAAAATGACAAAAAAAGACAAAAAATTACGAAAAAGACAAAAAATGACCCAAAAAAGACATAAAATGACTGAAAAAAGACACAAAGTGTTCAAAAGACACAAAATGACCAAAAAAAGACACAAAATGACCAAAAAAAAGACATAAAATGACAAGAAAAGACAAAAAATTACGAAAAAGACAAAAAATGACCCAAAAAGAGACAAATTGACCACAAAATGATTAAAAAAAGACACAAAATGACCAAAAAAAGACACAAAATGACCAAAGAAAGACACAAAATGACCAAAAAAAGACATTAAATGACCAAAAAGACTAAAACACATGAACACTTTAACACAGTGGAGACAGAGCTGACTTCCAAAATGATTTGGCGACCCCCAGAAATCATCTCGCGACCCCAATTGGGGTCGGGACCCCAAGGTTGAGAATAGCTGCTTTAGAGAACCGTTTTTATAACTTAGAAGGCTTCTGGTAGTCTAGATTTGGTGAAAAGTCAACTTTGTGAATCATGTAATAATGTATAGGGCCACGGGGCAATCGCACAGAGCACTGGTCCCATACAGCAATCAACAGAATTAACTGCCGCTGTAGAATGTTCCTGAACAGTGACAGCAGCCAGAGGTGGACAGACTGGAATTTCTGGCCTCAAACAGAAAGCATTTTTGGCAAAACCATAATACCTATCATTGATCCGACTTCACTTTGAGCGTCCTGAGTTCTTCCTGAACGTCTACATATGTTTTTTTTTTTAAAGAAAAATTAAAAAATAGCTTTGTTAGAGCGATCTAAAAAAACTGTTCCATCTCCCTTTTTCAGAAATCTTCCTGTGTTTTTAATATGGGAGCCAATGAGGCTGTTGGTGGTGTTGGTGGATCATCTGTGCGTCCTACGCCCAAACTATAACTCTGACAGCTTTACCAGAGGATTGTGAGGGAGAAGACTAATTTTCCTACGTTTCTATGTATAAATTATTTCTGTAGAGTGGAATTTGCGGCCTGGAGCGCAGTTTTCAAATTTATTTTTTGACAGTTTTTTCTCTCCCTCTACACTCTGGCGATGACATCACACACTCTGACACGAACATTCCGTGCAATACACACCCATTATAATCTCAGAATTTCTCCAAAAATGATCATGGTCATTGAACAGGGATTGATAAAAAACTATATGACCTATCGAAACGTGGATTAATACACCAATACACAAGACTTGTGTCTACTGTTTAAAGTTTAAATGGAGTCTCTAGGTGAAATTATGCCGGAGAAGTAGACGTTTAAAAATCTCCAGTTATTGTTCTTTTTAGCTCATTTTTTTCAGCTGTCCCATTCATTTCAATGCAAAATTTTGGGCATTTTTTCGTGAAAAATACGTATTCTGTAGAGAAAAGTAATAGCAGGCCCTGTGGCCCTAATAAAAAGGTTTATGAAGCTTCATTGGCAAATCACTAGTCATATTCAGATAAATCCAGTTTTGATTTACTGACAATATTTGTAAGTAGTTAGATTTATTGTTGCTTTGAGTCTTTTCATGCAGAAGATGAGCGTCCTTGAAGGAAACGTTGGAGTAATAAACACAAACACAACGAAGAGAAAGGGAAGAAAACTTTATAAAGAAATAAAAAATAAGCGTCTGTCTGCTGGTGATTTGTGGAGCTGAGAGGAGCTGCAGGAGCAGCCACATGGAACTAAGTGTAATTAAGATCCACTCAAGGTTAATTTGGTCAGTAATGGTATTAAGTATGTATGGAGTAGCCTTTTCTCTAAATACCAGTCCATTAAATGTGTGTTATTAAAAGATGAGTTGGAGCATATACACATTAAAAATAATGAGTTTGTTCTGTGTGTTTGTGTGGAGAGAAAGAGCAGAGAGGAGCTCAGGTTGGACTCTAATCTTTATCAACACTAATTGTCTCTGTTTTTAAAAAAAAAAATTCTCATCCTCCTCGATTTGTACGGAGTAAGTTATTCATCGCTCTGGTTCAAACCGCTGGTTTTTTTTTAAGTCATTCTGTCCTTTTGTGCTTTTTTTGAGTCATTTTCTGTCGTTTTTTTGTCATTTTGTTTCGTTTTTTTGTCATTTTGTTTCGTTTTTTTGTCATTTTGTGTAGTTTTTTGTCATTTTGCGTCTTGTTTTGTCATTTTGCGTCTTTTTTTGTCATTTTGCATCTGTTTTTAGTCTTCTTGCACTTTTTCTTAGTCATTTTGTGTCTTTATATGGTCATTTGGGCTTTTTTTGAGTAATTTTGGGTCTTTTTTTGTCATTTTGTGTTGTTTTTTTGTCATTTTGTGTAGGTTTTTTGTCATTTTGTGTAGTTTTTTTGTCATTTTGTGTCTTTTTTTGTCATTTTGCATCTGTTTTTAGTCTTCTTGCACCTTTTCTTAGTCATTTTGTGTCTTTATATGGTCATTTGGGCTTTTTTTCAGTCATTTTGTGTCTTTTTTGGTCATTTTGTGTCTTTTTTTAGTAATTTTGTGTTTTTTTGTCATTTTGAGTCTGTTTTTGATCATTTTGCATCTTTTTTTAGTCTTCTTGCGCCTTTTTTTAGTCATTTCATGTTTGTTTTTTTAGTCATTTGGACCTTTTTCAAGTCATTTTGCGTTTTTTGGTCATTTTGTGTCTTTTTTGAGTCATTTTGGGTCTTCTTTTCGTCATTTTACGTATTTTTTTAGTCACTTGGTGTCTTTTTTTAAGTCATTTTGCGTTTTTTAGGTCATTTTGCGCCTTTTTTTTGTCATTTTGCATCTTTTTTTGTAATTTTGCATCTTTTTTTAGTCTTCTTGCCTTTTTTTGTAATTTTGTGTTTGTTTTTAAGTTATTTGGGCCCTTTTTGAGTCATTGTGTGTCTTTTTTGAGTCATTTTCTGTCTGTTTTTGGTCATTTTGCGTCTTTTTTCAGTCTTCTTGCTCCTTTTTTAGTAATTTTGTGTCTTTATATGGTCATTTGGACCTTTTTTGAGTAATTTTGGGGTTTTTTAGTCATTTTGTGTCTTTTTTTTGGCAATTTTGTCCTTTTGTGTCCTTTTTTGTCATTTTACGTCTGTTTTTGGTCATTTTGTTTTTGTTTTTATGTCATTTTGTGTCTTTTAATTGGTCATTTGGGCCCTTTTTTCGTCATTTTGTGTCTTTTTCAAGTCATTTTGCGTATTTTTTCCACATTTGATGTGGTGTTTTCCATCATTTTGTCCTTTTGTGTCTTTTTTCAGTAATTTTGCAACTTTTTTCCAAGGTTAATTTGGTCAGTAATGGTATTAAGTATGTATGGAGTAGCCTTTTCTCTAAATACCAGTCCATTAAATGTGTGTTATTAAAAGATGAGTTGGAGCATATACACATTAAAAATAATGAGTTTGTTCTGTGTGTTTGTGTGGAGAGAGGAACTCAGGTTGGACTCTAATGTTTATCATCACTAATTGTCTCTTCATTAAAACAATTTTTTTTAATTTCTCGTCCTCCTCGTTCCGTACGGAGTAAGTTATTCATTTTTTGTCATTTTGCGTCTTTTTTTGGTAATTTTGTCCTTTTTTTGTGATTTTGTGTATCTTTTTGTCATTTTGCATCTGTATTTGGTCTTCTTTCTCCTTTTTCTAGTCATTTTGGGTCTTCTTTTCATCATTTTATGTATTTTTTAGTCACTTGGTGTCTTTTTAAAGTCATTTTGCGGTTATTTTGCATCTTTTTTTAATCTTCTTGCGCCTTTTTTTAGTAATTTTGTGTTTGTTTTTAAGTTATTTGGGCCCTTTTTGAGTCATTTTTTGTCTTTTTTGAGTCATTTTATGTCTTTTTTTGTCATTTTCCGTCTGTTTTTGGTCATTTTTGTCTTTTTTCAGTCTTCTTGCGCCTTTTTCAGTAATTTTGTGTCTTTATGTGGTCATTTTAGACCTTTTTGAGTAATTTTGGGGGTTTTTTGAGTCATTTTGTGTCTTTTTTGGGTAATTTTGTCCTTTTGTGTCCTTTTTTGTCATTTTGCATATTTTTTGTCATTTTGCATCTGTTTATAGTCTTCTTGCACCTTTTTTTTTAGTAATTTTGTGTCTTTATATGGTCATTTGGGCCCTCTTTTTCTAGTCTTTTTCGAGTCATTTTGCATATTTTTTCCACATTTGAAGTGGTGTTTTTCATCATTTTGTCCCTTGTGTCTTTTTTCAGTAATTTTGCAACTTTTCAAGGTTAATTTGGTCAGTAATGGTATTAAGTATGTATGGAGTAGCCTTTTCTCTAAATACCAGTCCATTAAATGTGTGTTATTAAAAGATGAGTTGGAGCATATACACATTAAAAATAATGAGTTTGTTCTGTGTGTTTGTGTGGAAAGAGAGAGAAAGAGCAGAGAGGAGCTCAGGTTGGACTCTAATGTTTATCATCACTAATTGTCTCTTCATTAAAACACTTTTTTTAATTTCTCGTCCTCCTCGTTGCGTTCGGAGGAAGTTATTCATGGCTGCGGTTGGTTAAAACCGTCTGGTTTGAGCTCCATTCAGGACAAATAAAAGGCGTCTTTTAGAATTGAGCTTTGGTAAGCAAGGAGTGCTACTTCACAACTGGCATGTATCCAAGAGAAACAACCTTCTATTCTCTTATTCATTTCATTTGGGAACTTGGTCACAGATTGCCCTTAAACAGAATAATTTTCATACGCCAGAAGCATTGCTTTGTCATGCGCTGCAAGGCTAGCCGGCACAACAAAACGCTCTGAAATTACCAAATAAACCATCAAGAGCTGCAGCTTTTCAGGCTCCATCAAAGGCTGACGTCGCCCTTGTATTCAAATTTATCCTGCATTATTTGACCATTCATTTCTTGTTCATAATAAACCTCTGGAAGATATTAAATCTGTGTGAAAGATGTGTTTTAGCAGACCTATTTACTCATGAGAGGCCTGTGATTTGGGCCGGCCCTGAACCATCAATGGCTGCCAACAAAGACTTTTTAAAAAGCTGCCCAACATGAATACACTTTAAATCTCATCAACTCCTTCCATACGTCCTCCAGCCGCAGGTTGACTGTTTAGAAGACGCTTTTTATCACAAATTACCATGAGATGTGCAGAGCAAACAGCACAAATGTTGTTTTTCAGAGGCGGTGCATTGGTCAAACAAACCAAGGAGAGAGATGTTTGTGTCCAGAGAGAAACAAAGAGTCGATGTTGTTAACTGGAGTCAACACAAATTGGCCAGAAAAGACAAAAAATTACCAAAAAAGACACAAATAGAGCAAAAATAGACCTAAAATTACCCCAAAAAGATACAAAATGACCAAAAAAAGACACAAAATGACCAAAATAGATGTGAAATGACCAAAAAGACACAAATTGACCAAAAAAAAGACACAAATTGACCAAAAATAGACACAAATTACCTAAATAGACCTAAAATGACCAAAACAGACACAAATTGACCAAAAAAGACGTGAAATTACCCCAAAAAAGACACAAAATGACAAAAAATAGACCTAAAATTACCCCAAAAAGACACAAAATGACCAAAAAAAGAAACAAAATGACCAAAATAGATGTAAAATGACCAAAATAGACACAAATTGGCCCAAAAAGACACAAATTGACCAAAAATAGACCTAAAATGACCAAAATAGACACAAATTGACCAAAAAAGACGTAAAATGATCGGAAAAAAGACACAAAATGACCAAAATAGATGTAAAATGACCAAAAAGACACAAATTGACCAAAAAAATCCCTCAAATTGACTAAAAAAAGAGGTGCTTAGAAGTTTATTTTGAAAAGCCACAATGCATGTAACAGATGCAAAAGGATGAACTGTGCTTTTATTTTGAAAAGCCACTATAAACATAACAAGCAGAAACTGAGACTTAAAACTTCCTCGAGCGGCTACAAGCGTCACTATCTGATGAGCTGGGAGTGTGTGTGTGTTTACATACACCCATATGTGTGTATGAGTGTGTGTGTGTGTGTGTGTGTGTGTGTGTGTGTGTGTGTGTGTGTGTGCATGAGTGAACACATGGGAATATTAGTTTAAGAGAGAGATTGTGATGACCATAACATTATCAGCTACAGTTTACACTCCACTGGCAATTAGACTGTCTAATTGTGTAAGTGTGTGTGTGTGTGTGTGTGTGTGTGTGTGTGTGTGTAAGTGTGTGTGTGTGTGTGTGTGTGTGTGTGTGTAAGTGTGTGTGTGTGTGTGTGTGCCAACATATGCAGCAGTCCGTGGGGACCAGTGTCCCCAGAGAGTCTTCCAGTCAGCAGCAGCAGCAGCAGCTTTAATAGCGTTTTAACTGTTATTGGAGCTCTTATTATTATTATTTATATTCCGGCGTCCGCTGATGTATTTTTCTGGTCGCCGTGGCGGCGAAAAGGACGGCGCCACAATAGCCTCGGACTGAACCGTGACAGGCCCGTTAATGAGGCTTCACGCGGAGCGGGCGCTACTCAGGTCAGCTGACGAAGAGGAAGATCTGTAATTAGAAACCTTCGTACTCAGTTTTATTGAAAGAGGAGCAATCAATAGAACGATCCACCATAGATATCTGCTTAAACTAAAGGACACACACACACACACACACACACACAGATAAAAGTCATTGTGAGTCTTGATGGATGTGTCACTGTGGAGCCAATTACATTTATAATGTCAAACGAGCTGCAGGAATTAGCTCCAGAGTCATTATGAGACAGCTAATTACAATGAAACGCTAAAATGATTGGGTCTTTTTTTTTTTAATGTCTTTTTACATATTTTTGGTAATTTTGTGTCTTTTTTTTCAGTAATTGTCTTTTTTTTTGTTGTAATTTTGTTCTTCCTACATCTTTTTTTTTGCTAATTATGTGTAATTTTTTTGGTATTTTTCGGCAAGTTTTTTTTTGTTGTCATTTTCTGACTTTTTTTGGTTATTTCATATCTTTTTTGTTCATTTTGTGTCTTTTCTTTGGATATTGTGTCTTTTTTTAGTCAATTTGTGTCTTTTTCGGTCATTACGTGTGTCTTATATAGTAATTCTGTGTCTTTTTGGGTAATTTTTGCATCTTTTTACATCTTTTCAGGGGTGATTATATGGGCTTTTTTAGTAATTCTCTGTCTTTTTTGGTACTTATGTGTTTCTTTTACATCTTTTTTTGGCTATTTTTGTGTCCTTTTTTGGTCAATTTGTGTTTTATATAGTAATTCTGTGTCTATTTTTGGTAATTTTTCATCTTTTTACATCTTTTTGGGGGTAATTCTGTCTTTTTTTTTACATCCTTTTCACCATTTTTGGTCTTTATTTGGTAATTTTTGGTCTTTTTTTGGTCATTTTGTGTCTTTATTTGGTAATTTTGTGTCTTTTTATGATCATTTTGTGTCTTTTTTGGTCTTATTCTCAGTCATGTGTGTGTGTTTGGATAACACACTCTGTACTCACTGTACGGTCCTCGCCATCATGAAATCCTCCATAAAAGTCATTGTGAGCCTTGATGGATGTGTCACTGTGGAGCCAATTACATTTATAATGTCAGACGAGCTGCAGGAATTAGCTCCAGAGTCATTATGAGAGAGCTAATTACAATGAAATGCTAAAATGATTGTGTCTTTTTTTAAAATGTCTTTTTACATATTTTTGGTAATTTTGTGTCTTTTTTTCAGTAATTCTGTCTTTTTTTTTTTTTTTTGTAATTTTGTTCTTCCTACATCTTTTTTTTGCTACTTATGTGTCATTTTTTAAGTAATTTTCTGTAAGTTTTGGCTAATTTATTTGTTGTCATTTTGTGCCTTTTCTTTGGTCAATTTGTGTCTTTTTTTGATCAATTTGGGTCATTTTGATCAATTTGTGTCTTTATTTTGGTCAATTTGTCTTTTTTGGTGTTTTTACATCTTTCTTGGTCATTTTGTGTCTTTTTTTGGTCAATTTATGTCTTTTTTTTACATATTTGTTTGGTAATTATGTGGGTTTGTTGGCAATTCTGTGTCTTTTTCCATCTTTTTTGGCTAATTTGCATCTTTTTACATCTGTTTTTTTGGTAATAATGTGTCTTTTGTTCAATAATCTGTCTTTTTTTGGCTAATTTTGTGTTTTTTTTTTGTTAATTTGGTGTCTCTTTTTGGTCAATTTGTGTCTTTTTTGGTAACTATGTCTTTTTCCATCTTTTTTGGCTATTTTTGTGTCCTTTTTTGGTCAATTTGTGTCTTATATAGTAATTCTGTGTCTATGTGTCTGTGTTCTACATTTTTTGGCGGTAATTCTGTGTCTTTTTTACATCCTTTTTTAATCCTTTTGGTCTTTATTTGGTCATTTTGTGTCTTTTTGTGGTCATTTTATGTCTTTTTATGATCATTTTGTGTCTATTTTTGGTCATTTTTCATCTTTTTACATTTTTTGGGGGTAATTCTGTGTCTTTTTTACATTCTTTTCATCCTTGCGGTCTTTATTTGGTCAATTTGTGTCTTTTTATGGTCATTTTGTGTCTATATTTGGTCATTTTGTGGTCATTTTATGTCTTTTTATGGTCATTTTGTGTCTTTTTGTGGTCATTTTATGTCTTTTTATGATCATTTTGTGTCTATTTTTGGTCATTTTTCATCTTTTTACAGTTTTTTGGGGTTAATTCTGTGTCTTTTTTACATCCTTTTCATCCTTTCGGTCTTTATTTGGTCATTTTGTGTCTTTTTATGGCCATTTTGTGTCTATATTTGGTCATTTTATGATCATTTTGTGTCTTTTTTGGTCTTATTTCCAGTCGTGTGTGTGTGTTTGGATAACACACTCTGCCTGTACTCACTGTACGCTCCACGCCGTCATGAAATCCTCCATAAAAGTCAGCGTGAGCCTTGATGGATGTGTCACAGTGGGAGCCAATTACATTCATAATGTCAGACGTGCTGCAGAAATTAGCTCCAGTATTATTATGGGAAAGCTAATTGCAAAGGAAATGCTAAAATGATTTAAATCACCAGGGCTATTTCCAGACATTAAGACATTCTGAAGATAGCTACTAACAATTTGTACCGCCCGTTTTTATAATTACATTTAATAGCTTGTCTTATCAGCTCTCCAGAAGTGGATTCGGATTATCGGCGGCCTGGTCCGGACCCACTGAACAAAAAAATGCTATTTTTCTCTTCTTGTGGAGCGCCGCGTGCTGATTGGAGGAGCAGAGAGATAATATTCTGGGGGTTAAACTCTTGGATTGCCTCTTCACAAGGTAAAATAGAGCAGAAACCTGAAGCTTTGTGTTCTCAAGAAGCCAGTGTGGAAGGTCTCCTGTTGCATTCAGCTCCACTTAACTTAGCGCAGCCAAGCTACAATAGCTTCTCCAGCGCCTGCAGAGACACACGGGGACGTGTTGGCACGCCGTCCTCGCCGCTGACCCCATCCACGGCGGCGACCTCGCCATTGTCGGCGCTCTCAGCATTCAGATTGTATGCTAATAAGGGCAGCGGGGGGGAGGGGGGGGAGGGGGAGGGGGAGGGGTCTTTGTTATTAAGAGGACGCTGGTAACACTCGAGTCTCTGCTGCTGATTATTAATGTTCAGGGTCCAACACTTGAATTCTATCGCTCACATTCTATGGAGGCAGCATCCATAAAGGAGCACGGTGGAAAAGGTCGCAGCTTCTTCACAAACTCTTTACTTGTTTCTCTTCCAACTAGTTGAGCCACCAAATTCACTCCGTGTGAAGGACAATCAGCTCTACAGAGACGCTCAATACTTCCTGACGAGACAGGAAACAGCTCTACAGGATGATGAATGGAGGAAGTGTCTGATTGTCTGTCTATGTCAAAGGAGATGAGCAGATGTATATAATTTTGTGTCTTTTCTGGCTAATTTTGTGTCTTTTTTGGTCATTTTGTGTCTTTTTTGTTATTTGGTGCCTTTTATATATTTTGGGGGTAATTTTGCATATTTTTTTGCGAATTTTACATCTTTTTTTTGGTAATTTTGGGTATTTTTACATTTTTTTTGGTTATTTAATGCATTTTTTCTGGTAATTTTGTCTCTCCTTTTATACTTTTGTGTCTTTTTAGTTGTTTTGTGTCTTTTTTTCTGAAAGTTTTGTGTATTTTTTCGTCATTTTGTGTCTTTTGGTCTTTTCTTGGTAATTTTGTGTACTTTTTCCGTCTTTTTTTCCGTCATTTTATGTCTATTTCCTGGAAATTTTGTGTCTCTCGGTAACACCTCACGGTCACGGTAACACCTCTCGGTAACGGCTCACGGTAACACCTTTGGTAACACCTCTCGGTAACGGCTCACCTTTGGTAACACCTCTCGGTAACGGCTCTCGGTAACACCTCTTGGTAACACCTCACGGTAACGGCTCTCGGTAACACCTCTCGGTAACACCTCTCGGTAACACCTCTCAGTAACACCTTTCAGTAACGGCTCACGGTAACGGCTCACGGTAACGGCTCACGGTAACACCTTTCAGTAACGGCTCACGGTAACACCTCTCAGTAACACCTTTCAGTAACGGCTCACGGTAACGGCTCACGGTAACACCTCTCGGTAACACCTTTGGTAACACCTCTCGGTAACGGCTCTCGGTAACACCTAGGTAACGGCTCACGGTAACACCTCTCGTAACACCTCTCGGTAACACTTCTCGGCAACGGCTCACGGTAACGGCTCACGGTAACACCTCATGGTAACGGCTCACGGTAACACCTCTCGGTAACACCTCACGGTCACGGCTCACGGCAACACCTCTCGGTAACACCTCACGGTCACGGCTCACGGCAACGGCTCACGGTAACACCTCTCGGTAACACATCTTGGTAACACCTCTCGGTAATGGCTCATGGTAACCCCTCTCGGTAACACCTCTCGGTAACGGCTCTTGGTAACACCTCTCGGTAACACCTCTCGGTAACACCTCTCGGTAACACCTCACTGTAACACCTCACTGTAACACCTCTCAGTAACGGCTCACTGTAACACCTCTCGGTAACGGCTCACGGCAACACCTCTCGGTAACACCTCACGGTAACACCTCACTGTAACACCTCTCAGTAACGGCTCACTGTAACACCTCTCGGTAACGGCTCACTGTAACACCTCTCGGTAACGGCTCACGGTAACACCTCTCGGTAACGGCTCACTGTAACACCTCTCGGTAACGGCTAACGGTAACACCTCTCGGTAACGGCTCACTGTAACACCTCTCGGTAACGGCTCACGGCAACACCTCTCGGTATAACCTCACGGTATAACCTCTCGGTAACACCTCACTGTAACACCTCTCAGTAACGGCTCACTGTAACACCTCTCGGTAACGGCTCACTGTAACACCTCTCGGTAACACCTCTCGGTAACGGCTCACGGTAACACCTCTCGGTAACGGCTCACTGTAACACCTCTCGGTAACACCTCTCGGTAACGGCTCACGGTAACACCTCTCGGTAACGGCTCACGGTAACAGCTCACGGTAACACCTCTCGGTAACACCTCTCGGTAACAGCTCTCGGTAACGGCTATCGGTAACACCTCTCGGTAACACCTCTCGGTAACACCTCTTGGTAACGTGTCTCGGTAACACCTCTCGGGTAACACCTCTCGGTAACACCTCTCGGTAACGGCGGAGGGTTACCAGTGTTTCCCTCACTGAGACTGTGTTGATGGAGGAGATGATCAGAAACAGTGTTTTTTTTTTAAAAGGAGGCGAGGTGGATCAGTATTCTGTAGCTGTAGGAGCCTCTGAAGGCTCAGGACTCTCTGAAGAACCACCTGAACCTGATCCACAGGTGGACCATCAGCTCCATCAGCTACAGGCCCTCCACTAACACCACTTCATCCAGGGGCCCCGGGGCCCCTCAGCTGGAGGCTCAGAGCAGATTAAGGCTGGATGAGGATCTGATCTGCTGCAGGAGGAACAAATCCATCGTTCATAGAGAAACGGTTCCTCAAGATGGATGATGTCTCTTCACCAGTTCACCTCCTCCTCAAATTAAATACATCTTAATATATCAAACAAGCAGTTTAACAGACAAATATCTTGGTTTTATATCAGGAATATTCACTCCAAAGAGACATTTATCTATCTTAAGTTTTTGCAGATTAACTCATGATGTTTATTCCTTCACAAGACGATTTAAATGGTCATTTGGTGGTCACAATTTGCGTCATTTTACATATTTTTGGGGTAATTTTGTATCTTTTTTAAAAATTATGTGTGTTTTTTTGGTAATTTTGTGTCTTTTTTTTGTAATCTGCATCTTTTTACATAATTTTGGGGTAATTATTTGTCTTTTTTTGGTCATTTTGTGCCAGGTAAGTGTCTTTTTATATCCTTTTTGCTCATTTTGTGTCTTTTTACATCGATTAATTATCTTCGTCTTTTTTTAGTAATCTGTCGTTTTTGGCTAATTTTGGGGGGGGGTATTTAGTAATTTTGTGTCTTATTTTTTTGGTGATTTTGCGTCTTTTTACATCTTTTTTGGGGTAATTATGTGCCTTTTTATTTGGAACCCATGTGTCTTTTTACATCTTTTTGGTCACTTTGTATCTTTTTACATCTGTTACAGGCTAATTATGTGTCTTTTTTGGGTAATTTTGTGTCTTTTTTTGGTACCTTTGTGTCTTTTACATAATTTTAATGTAATTTTTGGCCTTTTTTTTTGCTAATTTTATGTCTTCAAAGTAGAAAAACACTCTACATATCCGACTTGTTGTCTACCTGTCCTCCCTGTATACAGTCCATGTCCTCATAAAAACCCTCCTGTGGTGTCCCCCGTCTCCAGACGGTCTGTGGACACCAGCAGCAGCAGAGGATTGTGGGTAAACGGGGACCAGTCGGCCTTGATTGGAGAGTGTCGGTAATCAAACTCTGTGTGCAGTTAATTCTATGTTCCATTATGTGCTAACATGCAGAGGATCCCTCCTGGTGAATCACTGTCATCACACACACACACACACACACACACACACACACACAGAGTGAGACAGGGCTGTATGTGAGTCATTAACCATTCCAGACAGTGATCAGCAGAGCAGCCTGCTGGCCACACAATTAGAGAGCAGAGAGGAGGAGGAGGAGGAGGAGGAGGCGCACATCACAATGAGGCTGCTGCATGATTAAAACATCACACCACCGGACACACACACTCCTCTCTCTCTCTGCTGACGGAGGGAGGAGGAGGAGGAGAGGAAGAGGAAGAGGAGGAGATGAAGGGAGGGAGACTTTAGTTCTGTGTTCTGATTAAAAGACGGTTTGTTCTTCATGTTAGGAGCTGCAGACAGTTATCAGAGAGAGGGGGGGGGGGGTATTTATTCTACATGATACACACACACACACACACACACACATACTGTACACACACACACACACACACACACTGTACACACACACTGGGGAATGTGTTCGTGTCTAATATTCACACTGAAAATTGGTAACTGTGTGTCTTTTTACATCTTTTTTTGGTACTTTTGTGTCTTTTTATGGTACTTCTTTTTTTTCCTTTTTTTTTACACATTTTTTGACTAATTTTGGGTCTTTTTGGTCATTTTTTGTCTTTTTTGGTGCTTTTGTGTCTCTTTATAGTAATTCTCTCTCTTTTTTTTTAACATATTTTTTGGCTAATTTTGTGCCTTTTTAAATATTTTTTGGCAAATTTTGTGTCTTTTTAAATATTTTTTGGTAATTGGTGTCTTTTTACATATTTGTTTGGTCATGTTGTATCTTTTTTGGATAATAATGTGTCTTTGTTAATCATTTTGTGATTTTTTTTTTAACTTTTTTTAACTTTTTTTGGCTAATTTGTGTCTTTTCTGGTCATTTTGTGTCTTTTTTTCACTCATTTTGTGTGTTTTTCCATCTTTTTTGGGTCATTTTAAGTCTTTGTTGGTAATTTTGTGTAGTTATCATATTTTTTGGCTAATTTTGTTTCTTTTTTTTAGTAATTTTGTGTCTTTTTGGTATTTTTTGGGTCATTTTGTGTCTTTTTTTATTCATTTTGTGCCTTTTTTGCATCTTTTTTTGGTCATTTTGTGTCTTTTTACATCTTTTCTGGGTCATTTTGTGTCTTTTTTGGTCATTTTGTGTCTTTTTCGCATCATTTTTGGTCATTTTGTGTCTTTTTCGCATCATTTTTGGTCATTTTGTGTCTTTTTATATATTTTTTAGCTAATTATGTGCCTTGTTTAGTAATTTTGTATCTTTTTTGGTAATTATGTGCTACCGCTGATGGAGGGAAGAGAAGAAAGGAGGAGAAAAGATCACAAAAAAAGAGATGAAGGGATGGAGACTTTAGCTCCATCAGCTGTCTGTGTTCCTGATTAAAAGAAGGTTTCTACATCATTTTATGATCTGCAGCGACTCATCACAGCTTCATTTATTCTACATGATACATCACATCACACACACACACACACACACACACACACCAACACACCCCGGGGAGTGTGTTCCTGTCTAATATCCACAGTGGGACTTGTAGACTTGTAGAGCAGATATTCAGAGTGCAGCAGCAGCAGGTGGATTAGCTGCTACGTCGCTATCTGTTTGACATTTGTGTCTTTGATATGAATCTGAGGAGCAGATTTAGATAGTAAATCCTCCAGAGCTTCATCCAGATCACCACACAGCCTTCAGAATAAGAGGAACACCTCTCTACCGCTGAGCTCTAAAATCATTCATTAAACCAGTAGTTCTCAACCTTTTTGAGTCGCGACCCCCAATTTAACATGCATGTTGTCCGTGACCCCCCCTCACTGAACACAATCTCACACGCACAGTTCAGATCACCCAAAAAAGAAACAAAATGACCAAAAAAAGTAAACAAAATGAGCAAAAAAGACACAAAATGAGCAAAAAAGACACAAAATGACTAAAAAAAGACACAAAATGAACAAAAAGACACAAAATGACCAAAAAAGAGACACAAAATGAACAAAAAGAGGAAACAAAATGACCAAAAAAAGACACACATTGACCACAAAATGAGCAAAAAAGACACAAAATGAGCAAAAAAGACACAAAATGACCAGAAAAAGACACAAAATGACCAAAAAAAGACACAAAATGACCAGAAAAAGACACAAAATGACCAGAAAAAGATACAAAATGAGCAAAAAAGACACAAAATGACCAAAAAAAGATACAAAATGACCAAAAAAAAAAGACACAAATTGACCACAAAATGATCTTTTTTGGTAATTTTGTGTCTTTTTTCTGGTAACTTTGTGTATTTTTTTTTAATCATTTCATGTCCTTCTGGTTCTTTTGGGGTAATTTAGCATCTTTTTGTGTCTTTTTTGGTATTTTGTGGAAATGTTTGTCTACTACACGTCCCATAATGCAACTCACCAGTTCCTTCCATTGTTAATAATACAACTAAAGGGGAAATTAGTTTACACAGAGCCGAGAGGAGAGGACAGGACAGACTGGAAACATGACAACACTTCAGTATGTAATATATAATATATAATAATAATATATCATAACAATATGTGGAGAAAACATCTTTCATTTGGTACTTTTGTGTCTTTTTACATCTATTTAGGCTGATTTTGTGTCTTTTACGTCCCATATTGCAACTCACAAGTTCCTTCCATCAGAAATAATTCATCATTCATAATTAACTTCTTCCAAAAGTCTCAAAGTTTCTGGCGAGGTCTCAGACCTGATTGGAGATAACCTCGATGACATCATCAGGCTTATCTGAGACGCGGTGACCTCACGGTGACCTCTCTGGGGTCCAGACTGACCAGAGCTGATTTTAAAATAGACTCGATCCTCAGAGATACGAATAGTTAAATAGTGTCAGGTGTTTCTGTTATTCTGTCCAAGTTCTGAGAATAAATCCTGCAGAAGAGAAACATTCAATTATTGCATAATCTGCAACAAACACTCTGAATATCAAGAGTTCACCTTATATTTACTGAGTTCACTGAGTTTTTTTCAGTCATTTTGTGTCTTATTTGGTAATTTTGTATCCTTTTTCTGGTAATTTTGTGTCTTTTTGATAATTTTGTGTAATTTTGTCCTTTTTTGGGTAATTTTGAGTCTTTTGGGGTACGTTTGTGTCTTTTTGGTTCTTTTTGGGGTAATTGTTTTTTTGCTAAACTTGTGCATTTTAGGCTCTTTTTTGGTCATTTTTTTTAGTCTTTTTAGGTAATTGTGTGTGTGTTTTTGCAAATTTGGGGTCCTTTTGGTTCTTTTTTCGGTAATTTTGTGTCTATTTTGCTGATTTTGTGCCAGGTGTTTCTGTTATTCTGTCCAAATGTTGAAAACTAAATCCTGCAGAAGAGAAACATTCAATCACTGCATGCATGATGCTGCAACCAACACTGTGAGTATGAACCTGAAATTTTGTGTCTTTTTTGGTGTTATTGTGTGTTTTTTTTTAGTAATTTTGTGTCTTTTTTTGGTAAGTTTTTGTCTTTTTGGATAATTTTGTGTATTTTTGTGATCTTTTTTTGTGATTTTGTCTCTTTTTTCTGGTAATTTTGTGTCTTTTTTTTCGGGTAATTGTATAATATATATAAATAAATCCTGCAGAAGAGAAACATTCAATAACTGCATGCATGATGCTGCAACCAACACTGTGAATATGAACCTGAAATTTTGTGTCTTTTTTGGTATTATTGTGTGTGTTTTTTAGTAATGTTGTGTCTTTTTTTGGTAATTTTGTGTCTTTTTGGATAATTTTGTGTATTTTTGTGATCTTTTTGGGGGATTTTGTCTCTTTTTTCTGGTAATTTTGTGTCTTTTTTGGTCTTTTTTTGGTAATCTGTGTCATTTTTGGCCTTTTTTTTCGGGTAATTGTATCATATATATATATATATATATATATATATAAATAAATCCTGCAGAAGAGAAACATTCAGTTACAGCATGCATGATGCTGCAACCAACACTGTGAATATGAACCTGCCTGGTTTCTGCTGCACCGTCAGAGCTGCTGAGTTATTCCCAGAGCTCCGTGGCCTCCTATCCCCAGGACCAACCTGGTCCCCCCCTGCAGACAGACCCTGGTGTCCCCCCGTCCCCCTCCAGAGTCCTGGTCCCCCCTCCAGAGTCCTGGTGTCCTCTGATCTGGATCCATTCCTGCTCCAGAGAGGCTGGTGTGTCCCTGAGGCCCCGTGGTGTTCAGCCCTCTGTCCTTCTCTTCTTCTGGTTCACTCACCATGGAGCAGAGCCACCAGGGAGCTCCTCTCCAGGGCCGGGTCGACCCTCAGCGAGCCCCCACGGCCCCCCACCAGCCACCCAGAGTCCCCCCAGAGTCCCAGCACGCCCACCACCACCACCGCTGTTCTTTCAGGGAACCAGAGACGATGAGAGGCCGATACTTAGAATCCACCAGAAGAGAAAAGGACGAGAAAAACTATTCTAATGTTGTTTTACACCAGGTTATCCAACCAAAAAAGACACAGAATTGCTAAAAAAGACACAAAATTATTAAAAAGGACACAAATGACTAAAAATGACACAAAATTACTAAAAAAAGACACAAAATTATAAAAAAAAGACACAAAATTAACAAAAAAAAGACACACAATTACTAAAAAAGACACAATTATTAAAAAGGACACAAAATTACTAAACAGACACAAAATTAACAAAAAAAGACACAAAATTACTAAAAAGACACAAAATTACCAAAAAAGACAGAATTACCAAAAAAAAAGACAAAATAAATATTTAAAAAGACACAAAATTACCAAAAAAAAGACACAAAATTACCAAAAAAATGCACAAAATTACAAAAAAAGACACACAATTATTAAAAAAAGAAAAAAAATTATTAAAAAGGACACAAAATTACTAAAAAAGACACAAAATTATTAAAAAGGACACAAAATTACTAAAAAAGACACAAAATTACTAAAAAAGACACAAAATTATTAAAAAGGACACAAAATTACTAAAAAAAAGACAAAATTACTAAAAAAGACACAAAATTAACAGAAAAAAGACACAAACTTAACAGAAAAAAGACAAAATTACTAAAAAGGACACAAAATTACTAAAAAAAAGACACAAAATTACTAAAAAAGACACAAAATTAACAAAAAAAGACACAAAAATTAACAAAAAAAGACACAAAATTATTTAAAAAAAGACACAAAGTTATTAATTTTTTTTTGGTATTATTGTGTGTGTTTTTTACTAATTTTGTGTCTTTTTTGGGATTATTGTGTGTGTTTTTTATTAATTTTGTGTCTTTTTTGGTATTATTGTGTGTGTATTTTTTTAATTAATTTTGTGTCTCTTTTGGTATTATTGTGTGTGTTTTTTAGTAATTTAGTGTCTTTTTTTGGTAATTTTTTGTCTTTTTGGATAATTTTGTGTATTTTTGCGGCTGCAGACGGCGTCTGGTTGCATCGCCGCCCGCTCTGACACACGCCATAACGGCTAATTAAATGTGATGGCTGGTATTATTCAATTCGGAAACAGTCGTACCTCAAAGAGCAAAGAAAATTACAAAATTGATTTGATGACAGCTAAATTGCAAGAGAAGGCCTTGATTCAACCAGCCGACGTAAATGAGTCCAATTTAGAATCGTGTAATGCGTCCGGGAGAACGCGGCGGAAAATGATCAGGCCGGCCAGTCACAGATATTAAAATGAATTATATCTAATCGGAATTTTAGTCACGCTACATTAACTAATAGAAAGTTATTAACATTTCAAGAGCGCGGCGAGGAGGAGCAGGAGGAGGAGGAGGAGGAGGAGGAGGAAAAAAAAGCTTCTGCCTGCAGAATTATCCGTGGCTTGGTGACCCGCGGCCTGTGGATGTGCTCACTGTAATGACAGCATAATGGCATATTTACATTTAAAACCTCGCCCGCCGCATAATATTCACACTCACAATTAGACGTTAAGTCGAGGAATATTTGGTGTGGCCCCGTGGCCCCGCGGCCCCGCTCCCGTTCCAACAGTTAGTCCAACTTTTAATTTCCTCCTCTTGTCTCACAGTCTTTCTGCTTCTTTCATGTCCAACAGGAAAAAGTCTTCTTCTCTCCACGTCTTTTATTAGACGAGATCTATAGAAACACTCATGATGAGGACACAAAGCTGGTTACACAGAGCCGAGAGGAGAGGACAGGAGAGGAGAGGCTGTTTACACAGAGCTGAGGGGAGAGGACAGGAGAGGCTGTTTACACAGACCCGAGGGGAGAGGACAGGAGAGGCTGTTTACACAGAGCCGAGGGGAGAGGACATGAGAGGCTGTTTACACAGACCCGAGGGGAGAGGACAGGAGAGGCTGGTTACACAGAGCCGAGAGGAGAGGACAGGACAGGAGATGACAGGAGAGGCTGGAAACATGATATGTGGAGCAAACTACACATCTTATTTTTGGTCATTTTGTGTCTTTTTTTGGGTAATTATGTGTCTTTTTTTAATTAATTGTGTATCTTTTGTTCTTTTTGTAAAATTAGTGTCTTTTTTGGTCATTTGGGGTCTTTTTTTGTTTTTTTGTGACTTTTTTAGTCATTTTGTGTGCTTTTGAGATAATATTAGGCATTTGTTTGGTCATTTTGTGTCTATTTTTTGTCATTTTGTGTCTTTTTTATTCCAATAAAAGTTTATTTTTTTTAAAAGAGAGGAGAGGAAAGGAGAGGCTGTTTACACAGAGCCGAGAGGAGAGGACAGGAGAGGCTGGAAACATGTACAATGTGTGAAGAAAACAGTTTTTTTTTGTATATATAGTGTCTTTTTGTGGCTTTTTTGATGATTTTGTGTCTTTTTTTCTTGTAATTGTGTGTCTTTATAGGTCTTTTATGCTAATTTGGTGTCTTTTGGGGTTTGTGGGGGAAATTTTTTTTTTGGTCTTTAGTGGTTATTTTGGGTGTTGTGGGGTATTTTTACGTTGTTTTTGGTTCATTTTTATGGGGTAATTTTGGTTTTTTTGGTCTTTTTTTTTGGCAATTTTGTGTCTTTTGGGTAATTTTGTGTCTTTTATGGAAATTTTGTGTCTTTTAAGTTTGTTTTTTTTATCTTGAGTCTTTTTTTCGGTAATTTGTGTCTCTTTCTTTGGTAATTTTGTGTCTTTTTTTGGTAATTTTGTGTGTTTTTTTTGTTCTTTTTTTGATAATTTCGTGTCCTTCTGTTTTTTGGGGGGTAATTTTGTGTCTTTTTTGGTAATTTTGTGTTCTTTTGGTTGTTTAGGGATAATTTTGTGTATTTTTAGGTCTTTTTTTCGGTAAATTAGTGTTTTTTTTGGTTCTTTCTAAATAAGTTTGTCTTTTTAAGGTCTGTTTTTGGTTATTTTGCCTTTTCCTTGTCTTTTTTTCTGTTCATTTTGTGTATTTTTTTGGTAATTTGGTGGATGTGAACACTAATGACAGCCTAATGGCATATTTACATCTAAAACCTTTCTGGCTAATATTTGGTGTGGCCCCGTGGCCCCGTGGCCCCGCTCCCGTTCCAACAGTTAGTCCAACTTTTAATTTCCTCCTCTTGTCTCACAGTCTTTCTGCTTTTTTCATGCCGAACAGGAAAAAGTCTTCTTCTCTCCACGTCTTTTATTAGACGAGATCTATAGAAACACTCATGATGAGGACACAAAGCTGTTTACACAGAGCCGAGAGTGGAGGACAGGAGAGGAGAGGCTGTTTACACAGAGCAGAGAGGAGAGGACAGGAGAGGCTGTTTACACAGAGCTGAGGGGAGAGGACAGGAGAGGCTGTTTACACAGAGCAGAGAGGAGAGGACAGGAGAGGCTGTTTACACAGAGCTGAGGGGAGAGGACAGGAGAGGCTGGAAACATGTACAATGTGTGAAGAATGTATAGTGGGGTTTTTTTTGTCTTTTTCTGCAATTTTGTGTGTTTTTTATTCTGCTAAATCTGTGTATTTCTAGTTATTTTATAATTTGGTGTCTGTTTTGGTCTTTTTGTGGTTATTTTGGGTATTTTTTAAATGTATTTTTCTTGTAACTTTGTCTTTTTTTGATAATTTTGTGTCTTTTTTGGTCTTTTTTTTTAGCAATTTTGTGCATTTTTTGGGTCTTTTTCTAAAAAAAATGGTAATTTTACGTCATTTTCTGGTAATTTTGTGTATTTTTGGCGTAATTTTGTGTCTTTTTTGGGCATTTTGGGTCGTTTTGGCTATTTTTTGGGCAATTTTGTGCCTTTTTTGTGTCCTTCTTGATAACTTTGTGTTTTTGGTCTTTTTTTCTAGTAACTTTGTCTATTTCTTTGGTAATTTTGTGGATGATTTCTACAACTTTCGTGGATGTTAAGACTAATGACAGCATAATGACATATTTACATCTAAAGCCTTTGCTGCTAATTTTCAGATTCCCATTTAGAATATTTGGTTTGGCCCCGTGGCCTCTCTGTGATTCCAATAGTTGAGTCTAACTTTTAATTTCCTCCTCTTGTCTCAGAGTCTTTCTGCTTGTTTCATGTAGTAAAGTGTCTTTCAGTAGAGGAGATCTATAGAAAGGCTGCGTCTCCTCCTCTGGTTGTCTCTGTGAGGAGGAGGAGGAGGAGGAGGAGGAGGAGGAGGAGGAGGCCGGCCTGTCGTCATCCTGACAGCCAGCACACGTTTGGATTTTAACTCTTATATTCATCTTCTTTGCTCACCAATATCACTTCAGTCTCTTCTTTTCTTAAGAAAACAGTTATATAAAGTGTCTTTTGGGTAATTTTGTGTCTTTTTTTCTGGTAATTTTGTGTCTTTATAGGTCTTTTATGACAATTTGGTGTATTTTTGGTTCTTTTTTGATCATTTCGTGTCCTTCTGGTTCTTCTGGGGTAATTTTTTGGTTCTTTTTTAATAATTTTGTCATTTTAAGGTCTGTTTGTGATAATTTTGCCTTTTCTGGTCTTTTTTTCTTCTTTTCTTTTAGAGGAGATCTATAGAAAGGCTACGTCTCGGCCTGTCGTCATCCTGACAGCCAGCACACGTTTGGATTTTAACTTTTATATTCATGTTCTTTGCTCACCAATATCCCTCTTGTCTGTTGTGCGTCTGTGTTTTAGAGTTCAAGGGCTGCAGAGAACACAGAGCTGCTTAAAGACACAGCGCTGATACCTGCCAGCTTCTGCTAATTTTCAAAGTAGAGTGAATAAAATAATGAAAGAGCTCCCACCAGCCAGCCAAGGACAGCGAGGCATTCAAAGACGTCTCATCACTTATTATCACACGCTGCCCACCAGCCAACCAGCAGCCATTAGTATTCACAACACATTACAACTCTCATGGACATCATACAAGAGATCCACAGCAACTCAAAGCATCAAACTCCTTAATAAAGAGACTCAAAGCCTGGAACTCCTTAATAAAGACATAAAGCATTAAACTCCTTAATAAAAAGATTCACATCAACTCAAATAATAAAGACATCAAAATCTATCAGCAGCCACAAGGTTTGTTTTTATGACCGCAGGTTATTCAAATTCCTCTGTTTCACTCTAAGTGAATAGAACAATTTACACACACAATGGGGAATATCTGTGTGTGTGTGTGTGTGTGTGTGTGTGTGGTGTGTGTATTTTATGCCAGCACACTATATTTAAACGCCTTAAACACGTCGCCTGTGCCAGCATAAAGTCTGATTAAAAGGCGTGCTTACAGACACGCGTACTGCGAGAACACCAGATGGGTGACGGGTGAAAAGTGCCACGAGCGAACGTAGCGGACGCCTGTGTGTGTGTGTGTGTGTGTAACGCCTATAACAGTTCAGCTGTTACACAGAGTCTCAGCTTCACACGGGATTGTTTATAAGAAAGCAGAACTTATAGATGAACTCCAAGCCCCAACAGAGCTGTCAGGATATTTCTATCATTTTCAGGCCCGTTTTTATTTTCTTGATGATATTTAATGATAGCAAGGGTGAAAGGGATAATTAAAATAATTTCAGCTACTTAAAAATAGTAATAGTAAAGTGCGACTCTCACAGCCAGTTCCCAGTTCGCTCTTGGACATACAGTTCATTACGCATCAGCTGTAATGTACAAATTGAATATTAAGTAGCCATGCGGACCTGTCCAATGAATAAGGATGCTTTTTGAGTAATTTTATGCGCTTGGACATACAGTTCATTAAGCATCAGCCGAGGCGTGTACTTAAATTGCATTTAGGTAGACTGAAACAGCCTAAACTGTGTAATAGGTCTGTCTTGGTAAAAAATGGATTGCTTTAATTGTGAAGTGAAGCAGCTGTTAAACTCAAAATTCGCCATCATAGTTTGATAAAAACATATTTTGTTACAAAAAATATATAAACAAGTATGTAAGAAAGGAAATAAATGTATAATTGCATTTGTAACTCGGCCCTTGTGACCACCCAACTCTTCGTTGACGGGTGGTCGTTATATTTGCGTCTCGCACCGCGTCGTGCTTTATTTCTCTGGCGGCTCAACCTTAAACAGTACAAGTAAACACTGGCGTGAGACAACAGAAAGATTAAAGGCCGGTGTTGTGTCTTTAATGGTTTCCACACTAACTTGTTGCCGTAGGCTATGATCTGCGCATGTTCTGTTACGCATGAGCTGTCCGTGGTACTGAAACACCAATCGCCGTTAATGTGAGGATTCTGTCTGATGTTGTGCTGTTCCTTAACACCTTATCTACTGTTTGGGTTCATCTGTAGTCGGCACTTTGTGCAATAAAATGATTTATTGTGCCGTGCGATAGAGCCGATACGCATGTTTTGTCTTTACTGTTGTATTGTGTACAGCCTTTATAGAGCTCTGTTGGGAGAGCTTGTGTTATATAGGCAGTGTTTTATTATTTCTGCCTTCACCACCGACACACAGTCTCAGGTTCATACGGGATTGTTTATAAGAAAGCATAATTTATAGATAAAGAGAAAGACTATCTCGTACGTACCAGATAAACTTAACGTCTTTCCGGCCAAAACGGCCAAAATGCTTAATTAGCCTGTTTTAGGAGTGAAAGTCAGAAAAATGCAGCTTAAACAAAATGCTTTACCTTATTAGCTAACTACAAATGTCTGTAAAACATAATGGGACTGTGCATAAGTGCCGAATTGGGTAAAACAGTGTAGATAAGGTCCGATGGAATCATATTGTGAAGAGACTGCTGTTCACACGGCTACTGAATATTCATTAGATAGGTCCGCATGTCTACTTAATATTCAGTGATGACAGCGATTACGGCGTCTGCAGGCAGGTAAACCTACCTAATTACAGCTGGTGCGTAATGAACTGTATGTCCGCGCGCGAAGCTGGGAACTGGCTGTGAGCGTCACACTTTACTATTACTATTTTTAAGTAGCTGAAATTATTTTAATTATCCCTTTCACCCTTGCTATCATTAAATATCAATTCGATATCATTCAAGCCTAGAGTGAGAGAGAGAGAGAGAGAGAGAGGAGAGAGAGAGAGAGAGAGAGAGAGAGATTTCGTTAACAAGAAAATAAAAACGGGCCTGAAAATAATAGAAATATCCTGACAGCTCTGTTGGGGCTTGGAGTTCATCTATAAGTTCTGCTTTCTTATAAACAATCCCGTGTGAAGCTGAGACTCTGTGTAACAGCTGAACTGTTATAGGCGTACACGCGTTACACACACACACACACAGGCGTCCGCTACGTTCGCTCGTGGCACGAATGACTCATCGCTACATGATTTCCACACACACTACACAGCGTGTGTCTGTCCTCCTCCTCCTGTCTCCTCCTCTCCTCCTCCTGTCTCCTCCTCCTGTTTATTTTATTTATTTCTTTGGTTGTTTTGTTTTTTTGTGGAGTGATGAGGCCGTATGTCTGATTTCCTTGCGTTTGTTTTTGTGATTATAAAATTGGACCAATAAAGGGTTTGTAAAAGGTGTTAAAGGCCTCCTCCTGTCTCCTCCTCTCTCCTCCTGTCTCCTCCTCTCCTCCTGTCTCCTCCTCCTGTTTCTAATGTAGCTCAGCTGGAGGAGAACTGATAGAGAGAAGCAGCGCCATGTTTCCATGTTTCCTTGTTTCCATGTTTCCTTGTTTCCATGTTTCCATGTTTCCTTGTTTCCATGTTTCCATGTTTCCTTGTTTCCTTGTTTCCATGTTTCCTTGTTTCCTTGTTTCCATGTTTCCATATTTCCTTCCCCGGGGTCCTCGTCGAGGTTTTTAGATGCTCAAATGTCTGTGTGTGTGTGTGTGTGTGTGTGTGTGTGTGTGCAGCAGACACACACACACACACACACACACACACAGAAAGACAGTGTGTGTGTGTGTGGGTTCATGAGTCAGGGTGGAATGATGAAATGTTCCTCAGCGAGATGCTCTGTGATGGTATTTGAGGAGAACGTGCTGCTGTCGTCCTCTGAGGTCGACATGCTGACATTCATATGGGCTACCAGAGTGTGTGTCTGTCTGTGTGTGTGTGTCTGTGTGTGTGTGTGTGTGTGTGTGTGTGTGTGTGTGTGTGTGTACATCTTGCCTGTGGCAGAAACAAAAGACAACACCTCAATATGAGGAGAAAACTGGGGTTTTCAAGGGGAAATATAATGTCTTTAATGTGTTTTTTTTTCTGGTAATTTTGTCCTTTTTTTTTTATTTTTGTGTCTTTTTTGATAATTTTGTGTCTATTTGACAATTTTGTGTCTTTTTATTATTTTGTGTCTTTTTTCTGGTAATTCTGGTTGTTTTTTGGTCATTTTGTGTCTTTTTGATCATTTTGTGTCTTATTTTCTGGTAATTTTGTCTCTTTTTGTATCTTTTTTGGTAATTTTGAGTCTCATTTTCTGGTAATTTTGTGTGGTTTTTTTCTGGTAATTTTGTGTCTTTTTGTTTTTAGTAATTTTGGTAATTCTTTTAAGGTGTTTTTTGTAATTCTGTGTCTTTTTGGTTCTTTCTTTATAATTTTGTGTCTTATTTTGGTAATTTTTTGTCTTTTTGGTTCTTTTTTTTATAATTTTGTGTCTTATTTTGGTAATTTAGTGCTTTTTTTTTATAATTGTGTATTTTTAGCTAATTTTTGTGTCTTTTTTTTATCCTTTTGTGTCTCCATAAAATGTTCCTTTGCAAGATGCACCATGATGGTATTTGAGGAAAACGTTTTTTTTCTCTCCGTCCTCTGAGGTCGACACGTCTCTTCATATGTGCTCCGAGTGTGTGTGTTACTGTGTGTGTGTGTGTGTGTGTGTGTTTGTGTGTGTGTGTGTTGGCCGTGCCAGCGGTGGTCTGTTTTAAAAAATAAATAAAAAATAAAGCAACAAAGAACGTGTTGGTGTCTGACGTCCAGCCAGCAGAGATCCTCTCCGCTGCCATCTGCTCCCCAGGTCACCATGGCGACCCCCTCCCCCCTCTCCTCCTCCTCCTCCTCCTCCTCCTCCTCCTCCTCCTCCTCCTCCTCCTCCTCCTCCTCCTCCTCCTCCCTAGCTGGTTTGGATATGCAGTGGTGTGTGAAGAGGTCCAGATTTAACCACGGAGCTCTTTCTGTTAAATCTCCAACCTTGGAAACAGCGTTTGACTTTTCTTTTTTTTATTTATTTTATTTATTAATAAAGAGTGAAGCAGCGTCTCCGTGGTTTCATTCACCACACACACACCAAACAAATGAGCCATTCACCGTGTTAAAATCTAATTAATTTGGATAATATTGAGCTGTTTCCAGTGTTTAACATCACCAGAAATAACCCGTTTATCGAAGAAAGAGACTGTAAAAACAGACATTATCAGTGAAATACGAGCTTTTTCTGACTGTCCTTGAACTCATCATCATCATCACTGGTTAATAAAGTTTACAGAAGAAAAATAAATCAAAATAAAGTCTGCAGTCTGCAGCAGCAGTTCAGTGTACACTGTAGAGGAGAGGCTGTTTACACAGAGCCAAGAGGAGAGGTCAGGAGAGGCTGGAAACATGTACAATGTGTGAAGAAAACTTTCTTTTTTGTATATATAGTGTCTTTTTGTGTCTTTTTTTAATGATTTTGTGTCTTTTTTTCTTGTAATTTTGTGTCTTTATAGGTCTTTTATGCTAATTTGGTGTCTTTTTCGGGGTTTTGGGGGCGAAATTTGTGTCTATTTAGGTCTTTTTTTGTGGTTATTTTTGGTGTTTTGCCAAATTTGTGTTTTTTATGGGGTAATTTTGTGGGTTTTTTTGTAATTTTGTGTCTATTTTTCTGGTAATTTTGTATCTTTTTGGGATTTTTTTTGTCTTTATAGTGATTTTATGATAATCTGGTGTGTTTGTTGTGGGATATTGGGGTTGGAAATGTTGTGTCTTTTTGTTTATTTGGACTATTTTTGGGCAATTTTGTGCCTTTTTTCTTTTAATTTTGTGTCTCTATAAATATAAATGCGTCCTTGATTTTGAGGCAGTTGTTTAAGTAACTTTTTTTTGTCATTTTTTTTGGTATTTTAGTTTCTTTTTTTTGGTCATTTTGTTTCTTTTTGATCATTGTGTGTCTTTTCCTGGTGATTTTGTGTCTTTTATAGATTTTTGGGGGTAATTTAGTGTCTTTTTAGGTCTTTTTTTGGTCATTTTGTGTCTTGTTATGGTCATTTGTGTCTTTTATTGGGTAATTTAGTGGTTTTTTTGGGTAATTTATGCCTATTTTTGGTCTTTGAATGTCTGTTTTTGCTTATATAGTGTATTTTTTTGCTCATTTTGTGTCTTTTTTGCCATTTAGTGTCTTTTTTGGTCATTTTGGGGTTTTCTTTTGGTCTTTTAGTGACTTTTTTTTATAATTGTGTGTCTTTTACTCTTAAATAAATCATTTTTTTCATGATTTCTGTCATTCTAACTGTGTTATTCTGCATAAATGACTGTTTGACTTGTTCCTACTTGTAGCCATGGTTGTGCTGATTCTGCAGAGCTGCAGGACTTTTTCTTGCACATTTTTCTCCAGATTTGTGTCAGAAACACTGGACTTTGTGGGTAAAAACACTAATATGTGTGTGTGCAGACAGACGGCTGGTGTCAAACGCTGTTATTTCCTCTGCAGCAGGAACAGAAACGTAAAGTGTTCCAAACACCTCTAAGATGTTCAGAGTGAGTGTTTGAAGCGTCTCGGAGGACGCCGCATGCCTAATTGTTGTTTTCTTGATACTTTCAGCCTGTAAAGAAAACTCTCTCACACACCAATAATTTCCTCGCTGAGAGAGTTGAGACGTCTGCAGCGTGTTGGACTTCCTTTATATAATTAGACTCCCTGTAATGGCAGGGTGAGGGGCTGCAGCAGCACCGAGACAGACAGAGAGCTATATATATCTATATATATATATATAGATATATATAGATATTATTAGTGTTTCCTGTGTTTTATGCATCACAGCGACTCGGTCCGTTAGCGCCCCAGGTAGAAAAAAAGGAAGAGTTTGTCTCCCCGACCACTTTACAAATGAATGAAAATCATAAGGAACATTAGAGTGGCGTAATGTTGTGTCCTTTAGTGTCTTTTTTTGGTATTTAAGTGTCTTTTTTTTGTCATTTTGGTGATTTTGTGTCTTTTTTGGTGATTTTGTGTCTTTTTCTGGAAGTGTTGTGTCTATTTGTGTCTGTTTTGGTAATTTTGTGTCTTTTTTTATTATTTTGTGTCTTTTTTTGGGGGGTAATTTTGTGTCTTTTTCTGGAAATGTGTCTATTTGTGTCTTTTTTGGTAATTGTGTGTCTTTTTTGTGTCCGTTATAGGTTGTTTTGGGTAATTTTTTGTGTCTTTTTCTGGTTCTTTTGTGTCTTTTTTGATAATATTGTGTCTTTTTTGTTCTTTTTTTATTTTTTGGGGTCTTTTTTGCAAATTTTGTGTCCTTTATAGATCTTTTTTGTAATTTTGCGTCTTTTTTGGTAATTGTGTGTCTTTTTTAGGTCTTTTTAAAATCATTTTGTGTCTTTTTTGTGTCTTTTTTGATCGTTTTGTGTCTTTTTTGTGTCCTTTATAAGTCGTTTTTTTGGCATTTGTGTGTCTTTTTCTAGTAATTATGTGTCTTTTTCTAGTAATTTTGTGTCTTCTTGGTTCATTTTTATGATTTGGTGTCTTGCAGCGTGTTGTACTTCCTTGATATAATTAGACTCCCTGTAATGTCAGGGTGAGGGGCTGCAGCACAGACGCTGGGATGTGTGTGTGCATCTGCTTTTTACCTGCATATACGTGTGTGTGTGTACCTGTGCAACATCTATATATATATATATATATTATTCTTGTTTTTTCTGTGTTTTGTGCATGCCATGGTGTGTCCGTTGGTAAAACAGGAAGAGTTAGTGTCCCCCAGCACTCTGCAGATGAAATGAGTGTGTGAGGCGGTGGATTAATATGATAAGGAAGGCCAGAGTGGGCCATTAGAGCGCCGTAATGTTGCTCCGGGGCCCCGTGATGGATGGCCGTCGGCGCTGCCGCCCTATTTGCACACAGTCACCTCTGTGGTGGCCGCCATTAGCAGGACACGCAGCGCCGGGCGCTACGGGCTAAAGGAGGGACGGACAGACGGACAGACGCTGCTTTATTACACTGTGTGTGTGTGTGTGTGTGTGTGTGTGTGTGTGTGGCCAGATGTTGCGCTCCCCGCCCTCCACTCTGTCTAACGCGTCCGTCTCTCTCGGCGGACGGCGGCTAACACACTCAGTGTAATTAAGACAGATTAGCGTGATGGCAGCTACAGTAACAACAACATATGTTACTGGGAGGTTTGTTTGTGTACACAAGAACACAATCAGAAGCTTCATTAGCACATCACTCATTATCCTCCACACAATCAGCTCCACCAGGAGCTCTGATACACACTATTACCACTCCTTCACTTATTGATTTAGATCTTTCTCTCTGTTTGGTTCTCTCTCACACATTAACAATCAAATAAAAGTCACAGTAAAACATTTATTTGTTGAGGTTTGGTCCTTTAAATCACACTCTTTAAAGTCATTTTGTGTCCTTTATTGGTTGTTTTTGGTAATTTTGTGTCTTTTTTGTGTCATTTATAGTTTTTTTTTGGTAATTTTGTATTTTTTTTTTAGGTCTTTTTTGAACATTTTGTGTCTTTTTTGTGTGGTTTATTGGTTGTTTTTGGTAATTTTGTGTCTTTTTTGTGTCCTTTATTGGTTGTTTTTGGTAATTTTGTATCTTTTTTTAGGTCTTTTTTGAACATTTTGTGTCTTTTTTGTGTGGTTTATTGGTTGTTTTTGGTAATTTTGTGTCTTTTTTGTGTCCTTTATTGGTTGTTTTTAGTAATTTTGTGTCTTTTTTGTGTCCTTTATAGGATGTTTTTGGTAATTTTGTGTCTTTTTTGTGTCCTTTATAGGTTGTTTTTGGTAATTTTGTATCTTTTTTTAGGTCTTTTTTGTGTCCTTTATTGGTTGTTTTTGGTAATTTTGTATCTTATTTTAGGTCTTTTTAGACCATTTTGTGTCTTTTTTGTGTCCTTTATAGGTTGTTTTTGGTAATTTTGTGTCTTTTTTCTGTCCTTTATAGGTTGTTTTAGGTAATTTTGTCTTTTTTTAGGTCTTTTTTGATCATTTGGCACATTAATACGACTTCAGTTACTTATTTATTTAGCTCTTTTCATTTGTTTGTTTCTTGTCTTTCTCACTGTGTGTTGCTGTCACATTAACAATCAAATAAAAGTCACAGTAAAACACTTATTTGTTGAGGTTTGGTCCATTAAATCACACTCTTTTTATGGTTATTTTGTATCTTTTTGGTAATTGTGTCTTTTTCTGTCTTTTTTGATCATTGACGGATCGTTTGCCGTTAGAAGTGTGACGGTGCAGACAACAGCAGCTTCTGTTGAAATGTTGCACTTATTAATATTGTATCTTATTTGGTAATTCTGTGTCTTTTCTGGTAATTTTGTAACTTTTTCTGGTAATTTTGTGTCCTTTCTAGGTCTTTTTTGTGTCTGTTTGGTTCATTTTTGATAATTCTGTGTCTTTTCTGACCATTTTGTGTCTTTTTTGATAATTTTGTGTCTTTTTCTGGTAATTTTGTATCTTTCTGGTAATTTTGTGTCCTTTCTAGGTCTTTTTTTGTGTCTGTTTGGTTCATTTTTGATCATTTTGTGTCTTTTTCTGGTAATATTTTCCCTTTTACCTGAAGCAACCGAGAGATTTAGTGACATTTCAATCTAGTAAAAGGTCTAAAAATCATCTAAATACAAGCTAAACTTTTCCCTTTAACTACCTGCTTCCTGTTTCTGCATGAACACACAGAGAAACAGAGAAACAGAGAGAAACAGACAGTCCAGGTGACAGATGAAGCATCACCACGGAGACAAAGACAGAATGTGAAATGACAACAATGAGACCAGCTAACAGTAAACCTTGGTTTGTCTCTTCGTCTCCATCCTCCTCTTCCTCCTCTCCTTCGTCGTGCTCTATCGCTCTCCATGTCACTGCCCTCCTCCATCTCTCTCCATCTCCCTAAACATTTCTAAAGAATGAATTACTTCAGCCTGTCACTTGGCCCTGCATGCCAAGAATTCATTTTTGTGGGTCAAGTGTTGCAGACTGTCATGTGTGACAGGAACCATCTCGTACAATGAGGACATGATGGACCTTGACTCCTCGGAGCGCCGCGTGTTTTCTCCTCGCTCTGCTCCTCATATGCATGCTAAAGAGACGAGGAGCAGCAGAGATCAATACGGCATTAATAGATTCAACTCCAAACTGATATGAGGAGAGAGAATATCAAGTGGCTGTGACACAACAACAGGAGCTGCAGCGTTTAGAGACACCAAGGCCTCATTAAGGCATTAAGAGACAGTCAATGGAGGTTTGTGGGGACAAAAGTCCTCATAACACATTTATCTGTCAAGGTTTTGTTCATTGAATGGCGCTCTTCAAAGCCACGAGACTCCAGAAAATGAGTGAAAATTACCAAAAAGACACAAATTGACCAAAGAATTACAAAAAAATTACCAAAAAAGACAGAAAATTACCAAAAAAGATGTAAAATTACCAAAAAAAGACAATAAATTAAAAGAAAGACACTAAATTACCGAAAAAGACACTTAATGACCAAAAAAAGACACTGAATGACCAAAAAAGACACTTAATGACCAAAAAAAGACACTTAATGACCAAAAAAGACACTTAATGACCAAAAAGACACTAAATGTCTTGGCATTTTTTGGCATTTTTTGGTCATTTTGTATCTTTTTTGTATTTTAATGTCATTTTTGGTCATTTTTTTAATCATTTTGGCCTTTTTGGGGGTCATTTCGTGTCGTTTTTTGAAATCTTTATGTAATCTCTGGTCATTTTTTGGCATTTTGGACTGTGTATATGTAAGTATGTTTTGTGGGGACAGCAGGGTTTGTATGTATGTTTTGTGGGAACAGCAGGGTTTGTATGTATGTTTTGTGGGAACAGCAGGGTTTGTATGTATTTTTTGGGGGGGGGACAGCAGGGTTTGTATATATGTTTTGTGGGGACAGCAGGGTTCGTGTGAATGTTTTGTGGGGACAGCAGGGTTCGTATGCATGTTTTGTGGGGACAGCAGGGTTTGTGTGCATGTTTTGTGGGGACAGCAGTGTTCGTATGCATGTTTTGTGGGGACAGCAGGGTTCGTATGCATGTTTTGTGTGGACAGCAGGGTTCGTATGCATGTTTTGTGGGGACAACAGGGTTCGTATGCATGTTTTGTGGGGACAGCAGGGTTCGTATGCATGTTTTGTGGGGACAGCAGGGTTCGTATGCATGTTTTGTGGGGACAGCAGGGTTTGTATGTTTTGTGGGGACAGCAGGGTTCGTGTATACATTTTGTGGGGACCGTGTGTATATGTATATATGTTTTGTGGAGCCAGCAGGGTTCGTGTATATGTTTTGTGGGGACCGTGTGTATGTGTATATGTTTTGTGGGGACCGTGTGTATGTATGCATGTTTGTGGGGAAAGCAGGGTTTGAGTGCATGTTTTGTGGAGACCGTGTGTACGTATGCATGTTTTGTGGGGACCGTGTGTACGTATGCATGTTTTGTGGGGAAAGAAGGGTTTGTGTGCATGTTTTGTGGAGACCGTGTGTACGTATGCATGTTTTGTGGTGAAAGAAGGGTTTGTGTGCATGTTTTGTGGAGACCGTGTGTACGTATGCATGTTTTGTGGGGACCGTGTGTATGTATATATGCTTTGTGGGGACCGTGTGTGTTCGTCTATATGTTTTGTGGGGACCATGTGTGTTCTGGGTGTCTCCGTAGCGGAGCAGACTATAATCTATTTACAGTGAGCTCCTGGGAGCTTATAAACAAATGTTGAGTAATTCCAGTCAGGAGTAATTACCCTTGCTGCTGACAAGGAGAGAGTGTTAGCACTCCCCTTCACCCTCGGCCCTGTCCAGAAGGCTCCCACACACACACACACACACACACACACCAAAACACACACACACAAACAACACACACACACACACACACACAGAGTATAAAGAAGTTGGTGCAGCCGTCGGTCGGTGTGTGAGATAAAAACTCTTTGAGCTGATGAAATAATTCGGCCTGAGTGGAAAACAAAAAACCCACCAGGAGCCTTAAATGTTTCTTATTTACTGAGTTTATTTATGTTAATGAGCTGCAGCTTCAGTTTACTGTTTTAAAGGGACGACGGACTGAAAATAGGAGAAAAACTAATGACTAAAAGGTGCAAAAGAGAGAAAGATTTAAAGAGATTCGTGTGACTTTAAGATCAAAAGAAAAATTATTTTTGTCGAGAAAATAGTAGCACATAAAGGTCCAGTTAACCTGGCTGATTCCAAATAAAAAACATATTTAAATAACAAAAAAATATTAAAAAATACATGAAATAAAATATGCTATATATCACTATACATCTTTTTTGGTCATTTTGTGTCTTTATTTTGGTATTTTTTTTACGTCCCTTTGGTCAATTTGTGTCTTTTATTGGTCATTTTATGTAGTTTTGGTCATTTTACATATTTTTTGGGTCATTTTGTGTTTTATTTAGTCATTTTGTGTCTTTTTGGTCATTTTTACGTCTAATTTTTAAGTTTTTTTGGTCATTTTTACATCTAATTTTTAAGTTTTTTTTGGTCATTTTTAGGTCTAATTTTTAAGTTTTTTTGGTCATTTTGTGTCCTTTTTTTGGTAATTTTTACTTCTTTTTGGTAATTCTATGTAATTTCTTGGTCATTTTGTGTCTTTTTTGTCACTTTGTGTCTTTTTTGGGTAATTTTGTGTCTTTATTTTGGTAATTTTTATGTCTTTTTGGTCACTTTGTGTCTTTTTTGGGTCATTTTGTGTCTTTATTTTGGTAATTTTTACGTCTTTTTGGTCATTTAGTGTCTTTATTTTGGTATTTTTTATGTCCCTTTGGTCAATTTGTGTCTTTTATTGGTCATTTCATGTAGTTTTAATTCAAATGGAGCTGCTGTGAGAAAAGTATCCAGAAGAAACTTTTCCTGTAACAATAATAATATTTATTTATGCGTTTATGAATTAGCGGCGTGAGCTTCATTAGCATTCAGCGTGCTGGTCGTCAGGCCAACAGATCAACTTATCGAATAAAACAAACAAGCAATCAAAGTCACATTCATCCTCCGCTCATTGTTTTACATTTTAATCATTGGTGAGCTTAATTAGAGGATTGAAAGTGTAACTAACGAAGAGGAGAATGAATGTTGACCTCCACCTCTGGGCCCACAGCAGCTCCGTGCTGGGGATCGATGCGGAGCTCCGAGAACACTTTCCCATGCAGATAGAAGACGATCAATACCTGCTGCTGCCCGATCAATCACATCATCACACCATCATCAACTGTTACAATTAATACAGACACGAGAGGAGAAAGTACAGGAGGAGACCAGGAGAAGGGTGAGAAGGACAGCACCTCCTCCAGCACCTCCTTCAGCTCCTTAAAACCACAATCAGCCAATCAACGGGGTCGTTTTTTGGTCAATTTGTAGGTTGGATGTTGGTCACCATACACCATAACTCCTTCAGCTCTTTGAATCCTGAATCATGAAATCAATTGTGTCATTTTTTGGTTATTTTGTGTCTTTATTTGTCATTTTGTGTCTTTTTTTATTGAATTTGTGTCTTTTTGTAATGAATTTGTGTCTTTTTTTGGTCTTTTTTGGCCATTTAGTGTCTTTTTTGGGTCATTTTACATATTTTTTTGGAAATTTTGTGTCTTTTTTGGTAATTTAGTGTCTTTATTTTGGTATTTTTTACGTCTTTTTGGTCAATTTGTGTCTTTTATTGGTCATTTTATGTGTTGTATTGGTCATTTTACATATTTTTTGTCAATTTGTGTCTTTTTTGATCATTTTGTGTGAATTTTTGGTAATTCTATGTCATTTTTTGGTAATTTAGTGTCTTTATTTTGGTCATTTTTACATCTTTTTTGGTCAATTTGCGTCTTTTATTGGTCATTTTATGTCAATTTTTGGTAATTCTATGTAATTTTTGGTGATTTTGTGTCTTTTTTTGGTGATTTTGTGTCTTTATTTTGGTATTTTTTACGTCTTTTTGGTCAATTTGTGTCTTTTATTGGTCATTTTATGTGTTGTATTGGTCATTTTACATATTTTTTGTCAATTTGTGTCTTTTTTGATCATTTTGTGTGAATTTTTGGTAATTCTATGTCATTTTTTGGTAATTTAGTGTCTTTATTTTGGTCATTTTTACATCTTTTTTGGTCAATTTGCGTCTTTTATTGGTCATTTTATGTCAATTTTTGGTAATTCTATGTAATTTTTGGTGATTTTGTGTCTTTTTTTGGTGATTTTGTGTCTTTTTTGTCATTTTATGTCTTTTTTATTGAATTTGTGTCATTTTTGGTCTTTTTTGGGTCATTTTGTGTCTTTTTTTGTCAATTTTTGGTGATTTTATGTCAGTTTTTGGTGATTTTGTGTCTATTTTGATGATTTTGTGTCTTTTTGTCAATTTGTGTCTTTTTTGATCATTTTGTGTGTGTTTTTAGTCATTTTGTGTCTTTTTTCATCAATTTGTGTCATTTTTCTGTAATTTTACGTCTTTTTTTGGTCACTTTCTGTCTTTTCTTGTCATTTTGTGTCTTTTTGGGGTAATTTTACGTATATTTTTGCTCATTTTGTGTCTTTTTTTTTATCAATTTGTATCATTTTTCTGTAAACCAGGCCATGTCTAACTCTGTGGTTTGGAGCTCCGACATGTCCAGGAAACCTTTTTCCTCATGGTAGAAAAACCAGCATCAGCTGAAGCAGCTGGGACTGAAACGGAGGTCAACGGAGGGAAAGTCACATCTACTGAACCATTTCAATGTCACAACTCTCTGCTACCACCGTGTCCTCCACATCACATCTACCTCTCTCTCTCTTTACCTCTCTCTACCTCTCTCTCTCTTTACCTCTCTCTCTCTCTCTACCTCCCTCTCTCTCTCTCTCTCTCTACCTCCCTCTCTCTCTCTCCTTATTTAGACTATAGAGTCATTTACATTTTCACACATTTACGCCTGTTTCAGACCTCCTGCATCATGTTTCTGCAGGATACGATGCAGATTCTTTGTCCTGCCTTTGAACAACTTTCTCCCAGCTGATATATATATATATTTATATATATATTTATATATTTATATATTTATATAATGTGCTGTGCTACGTTAAGAGCCATTGTGTTGCCTTGGCGAGGGCTGCAGGAAGTTGTGTTTGGCACCAGGCCCAGAAACAAGGTGAGGACAAACACACACACACACAGGTACAGGTACGTGTGTGTGTGTGTGTGTGTGTGTGTGTGAGCGTATGAGTGTATGAGCAGCTACACCTTTCATCAAATAAACAAAGCTTTGTGGCATTTCTTTAGTTATTTCATCACATTTTTTAATCAATTTGTGTCTTTTTTGTCATTTCCTTGATCAATTTATGTGTTTTTTGGTCAATTTGTGTCTTTTTTTTGGTCATTTTGTGTCATTTTTTGGTCATTTGGTGTCTTTTTTGGTCAATTTGTGTCTTTTTTGTCATTTTACGTCTTTTCTTGGTCATTGTATGTGTTTTTTTTGGTCATTTTGTGTAATTTTTTTGTCATTTGGTGTCATTTTTTAGTCAATTTGTGTCTTTTTTTTGTCATTTTACGTCTTTTCTTGGTCATTGTTTGTGTTTTTTTGGTCATTTTGTGTCTGTTTTTTGTCATTTTATGTCTTTTCTTGATCATAAGATGTGTGTGTGTGTGTGTGTGTGTGTGTGTGTGTGTGCGTATGAGTGTATGAGCAGCTCCACCTTTCATCAAATAAACAAAGCTTTGTGGAATTTTTTGGGTAATTGTATCACATTTTTTAGTCAATTTGTGTCTTTTTTGTCATTTTACGTCATTTTTCTTGGTCATTATATGTCTTTTGTGGTAATTTTTTATCATTTTTTGGTCATTTGGTGTCTTTTCTGGTCAATTTGTGTCTTTTTTTTGTCATTTTACGTCTTTTCTTGGTCATTGTTTATGTTTTTTTGGTCATTTAGTGTAATTTTTTGGTCATTTAGTGTAATTTTTTGGTCATTTTGTGTCTGCTTTTTGTCATTTTATGTCTTTTCTTGATCACAAGATGTGTGTGTGTGTGTGTGTGTGTGTGTGTGTGTGTGTGTGTACGAGTGTATGAGCAGCTCCACCTTTCATCTGTGCTGAGATTTGGAAAGGCTTCACTCTGCACAGACGCCTTAATTCTCCCTTAATTCATTTGTGCTCCAGATTCTCTGAGCTGCTGCAGAACCTGGGGATGATAATGAAGAAAGAAAGAAAGAAAGAAAGAAAGAGAGAAAGAAAGAGAGAGAGAGAGAGATGGAAACATCCCTCTCCGTCTCCTCTGAGTGTGTTCAGGATGGATTTAGGGCTTTTCTCTGACTCTTTTAAGAGAAGATGGATCTTATTAGTGCTGATTGTTAGTCATAGGACGTTTTCAGCCTCAGGAGCCTCTAAACTTAACCCTTTCACACCTAAACAGGCTCCTGGAGCTGCTTTCACTGCGTTTATATCACAAAATTAATCAGGATTTGACTCCACTTGGCTCAAATCATCTGGTTCACAGACAAGAATGATTCAAAAACCTTATTTTTTTATGTCTTTTCTTGTCTTTCCTTTTCTTTGTGTCTATTTTTGGTAATTTTGTGTCCTTTTTTTTGGTCATTACATGTGGGTTTTTTTGGTAATTTTGTGTCTTTTTTTTGGTCATTACATGTGGGGGGTTTTTTGGTAATTTTGTGTCTTTTTTTTGGTAATTTTGTGTCTCATTTTGGGTCATTTTGTGTCATTTCTTGGTCACTATATGTGTTTTTTGGTCATTTTATGCCTTTCCGTTTCACAGTGTTTTATCATCCAGTGTGAATTAGTGGGTTTCCATAAAATAAACAAAGCTTTGTGGCATTATTTTGGTAATTTTATCACATTTTTTAAAGTCAATTTGTGTCTTTTTTTTTTTTTATTTTACGTCATTTTCTTGGTCATTTCATGTTTTTTTGGTCATTTCGTGTCATTTTTTTGTCAATTTGTGTCTTTTTTTTGTCATTTTGTGTCTGTTTTTTGTCAATTTATGTCTTTTCTTGATCATAAGATGTGTTTTTGGTCATTTTGTGTAATTTTTTTGCGATTTAACGTCTTTTCTTGGTCATTGAATCCGTTTTTCACTCCACTTATCAAATCTGAGTCTCTTTTCAAACAGCTGATCCAATCTGACTTATTAATTAGAATAAAATGAGATAACATGAATAAATGTTAATTATTAATACATATTGGGAATAAGACTCCCGCTGGCTTTTATGTTTTGTTTGTATAGGAGAGATTAACCAAAACACAAAGGGGGTCCTGGGGATGGAGGTGGTCCCAGAGGCGGAGGTGAGCCCCAGCATGCAGCTCTGCAGCAGGACCCACTGAGTGAATGTTTTGTTAGTACAGGATCTTTTTCTAACTAAAAAAAACTCAGGGGGTCCTGGTGATGGAGGTGGTCCCAGAGGCGGAGGTGAGCCCCAGCATGCAGCTCTGCAGCAGGACCCACTGAGTGAATGTTTTGTTTGTATAGGATCTTTTTCTAACTAAAAAAACTCAGGGGGGCCTGGTGATGGAGGTGGTCCCAGAAGCGGAGGTGGGCCCTAGCATGCAGCTCTGCAGCAGGACCCACTGAGTGAATGTTTTGTTTGTATAGGATCTTTTTCTAACTAAAAAAACTCAGGGGGGCCTGGTGATGGAGGTGATCCCAGAGGCGGAGGTGGGCCCCAGCATGCAGCTCTGCAGCAGGACCCACTGAGTGAATGTTTTGTTAGTATAGGATCTTTTTCTAACTAAAAAAAACTCAGGGGGTCCTGGTGATGGAGGTGGTCCCAGAGGCGGAGGTGGGCCCTAGCATGCAGCTCTGCAGCAGGACCCACTAAGTGAATGTTTTGTTCGTACAGGATCTTTTTCTAACTAAAAAAACTCAGGGGGGCCTGGTGATGGAGGTGGTCCCTGAGGCGGAGGTGGGCCCCAGCATGCAGCTCTGCAGCAGGACCCAGTGAATGGATGACTGAGTATGTGTGTGTGTGTGTGTGCAGCAGTGGAGCACCTTGGCTCTAATTGAGCTGTATGCTCTGCTCTGGTTAAATAAGTGCTGTGAACGCCTTCAATTACTTCTGTGTAACTAATTGATCTTCCTGAAACAATGAGAGAGTCCCAGCAGCACCAGGCTCCCTGCAGCAACACACACTAATTAAATTATTTCCATTAATCCAGAGTCTAATCGAGGCTAAGTGTGAGGTGGCCGGATCACTCCCCGTCTGATTTTGTTTTTTGGTTATTTTGAGTCATTTGACGTCTTTTCTTGGTCATTATATGTGTTTTTTTTGGGTAAATTTGTGTTATTTTTTGCTAATTTTGTGTCATATTTTGGTCAATTCGTGTCTTTTTTGTCATTTTACGTATTTTCTTGGTCATTATTTGTGTTTTTTGTGTTGTGTCTTCGTGTCTTTTTTGGTCATTTTGTGTGTTTTTGGGCATTTTTTGTCTATTATTTTTCATTTTGTGACATTTTTTAAATATTTTATGTCATTGTACGTCTTTTCTTGGTCATTATATGTGTTTTTGCTCATTTTTGTCATTTTTGGGTAATTTTGTGTCTTTTTTTGTAATGTTATGTCTTTCATTGGTCATTATATGTGTTTTTTGGTCATTTTGGTTATTTTGTGTCATTTTGTGTCATTTTGTGTAATTTTTTGTCATCTTACATCTTTTCTTGCTCATCATATGTGTTTTTTGGTAATTTTGTGTCCTTTTTTGGTAATTTTTATGTCTTTTGTTGGTCATTATAAGTGTTTTTTGGTCATTTTGTGTAATTTTATTGGTCATTTTGTGTCTTTTTTTTGTCATTTTACATCTTTTCTTGGTCATTACTTACTTCTGTGTAACTAATTGATCTTGCCTGAAACAATGTCTCCAGTGGAGAGTCCCAGCAGGACGAAGGCCTCGCCTGCAGGAACACTGAAAACCACCCACTAATTAAATTATTTCCATTAATCCAGAGTCTAATGAAGGCTAAGTGTGAGGTGGCCGTATCACTCCCCGTTCTCCCTGTAGGCTTTTTGTTTTTTGTTAATTTTTGTGTCATTTTTTTGTAATTTTACATCTTTTCTTGGTCATTATATGTGTTTTTTGGTCATTTTGTGTCTTTTTTTGTCATTTTACATCTTTTTTTGACATTTTACATATTTTCTTGGTCATTATATGTGGTTTTTGGGTCATTTTGTGTCATTTTCTGGTCATTTTGTGTCTTTTTTTGGTCATTTTGTGTAATTTTTTGGTCAGTTTGTGTTTCCTTTTGTGTCATTTTACGTCTTTTCTTGGTCATTATACATGTTTTTTGGTAATTTTGTGTCATTTTTGGGTAATTTTGTGTCATATTTTTGTCATTTTGTGTCTCTTTTTGATTTCACATCTTTTCTTGTCATTATATGTGTTTTTGGGTAATTCTGTGTCTTTTTTTTTGTGATTTTACATCTTTTCTTGTCATTATATGTGTTTTTTGGTAATTGTGTGTCTTTTTTGGGTCATTTTGTATCTCCTTCTGTGTCATTTTACGTTTTTTCTTGGTCATTATACACATTTTTTAGTCAATTTGTGTCTATTTTTGGGAATTTTATGACATTTTTGGGGCATTTTTCGGTTATTTTGTGTCATTTTAAAGTCTTTTCTTGGTCATTATATGTGTTTCTTAGTCATTTTTGTGTCTTTTTTTGGTAATTTTTCCAACTTTTCATGGTCATTATTTGTGTTTTTTGGTCAGTGGTTTGTGCAGGAACACAAACCAGCCACTAATTGAATTATTTCACTAATTCTCTCCTTGTCTGCTTCTTGTTGTGACTCTGTTGTGTTTTGACAACGTTTCCTCCTCCTGGACACACACACAGACACCAGAAGTCCTCCTGAGGAGGCGGAGAGAGGAGGTGGATGGATGGAGGAGTCAGTGGGAGCTGTGATTTATTTAGGTCTGAGTGTTACGTAGAGACAGAAAGAGAAGAAGAGACTCATAATGGGCCTCTCCATCTGAGCTGAGTGGCTGTTGGACTGTCAGGAAGGTTTCCTCTCCGATCAGAGCAGCAGACACATGATTACTCAGTGTAAACGATCCAGGAGGAGAGGAGGAGCAGGAGGAGGAGGAGGAGGAGGAGGAGAGATATTGATGAGTCAATAGAGTCTGTGACAGACGTTCCATTTGTGTTTGATGAAGTGATGAAGATGAGGATCAATCATCAGATCTGATCGAGCAGGAAAACAGCTTTAATCTCATTAAATACACATCTACTGCTCCTCCTCCTCCTCCTCCTCCTCTCCTCCTCCTCCTCTTACTAGAAGCAGGTCTGGCAGCCTGCCGCCTCTGTTACTGTACCAGCATGAGGAGGAGGAGGAGGAGGAGGAGGAGGAGGAGGAGGAGGTGAACCAGGGAGATGGGAGAACAGATTTGATCAGAAGTGACTCCTGTTTTGACTCCATTCATCAAATCTGATTCTCCTTTAAACAGCTGATTCAATCTGAGTATCAAGGCTGAAAATAATCTGGTTTATAGACAAGAAATCATCATTCATCAGTCATTTTATGTGTTTATTTTGGTCATTTTGTGTCATTTTTTTGTAATTTTACATATTTTTTTGTAATTTTACGTCTTTTTTTGTTCATTTTGTGTCATTTTTGGTCATTTTTTGTCTTTTTTTTTGTCATTTTACGTCTTAAATTGGTCATTATATGTGTTTTTGTCATTTTTTGTCTTTTTTGGGTAATTTTATCACAATCTTATTCAATTTGTGTCTATTTTTGGTAATGTTATGTCTTTTTTGGGGCATTTTTTTCATTTATTTTGTGTAATTAAATACACATCTCCTGCTGCTCCCTCCTCCTCCTCCTCCTAGTTCTCCTCCTCTTACTAGAAGCTTACAGTGATCTGGCAGCCTGCCGGCTCTGTTACTGTACCAGCATGAGGAGGAGGAGGAGCAGGAGGAGGAGGAGGAGGAGGAGGTGAACAGGGAGATGGGAGAACAGATTTGATCAGAAGTGACTCCTGTTTTGACTCCACTTATCAAATCTGATTCTCTTTCAAACAGCTGATTCAATCTGAGTATCAAGGCTCAAATAATCTGTTTACACACAAGAACGATTCATTCAATTGGTGTCCATTTTTGGTCATTTTGTGTCATTTGTTGGTAATTTTGATCCAACTTTCTTCGTCAATTTTTGGTCATTTTGTATCTTTTTGCCATTTTAATGTCTTTTATTGGTCATGACATGTGTTTTTTGATCATTTTGTGTCACTTTTTTGACATTTTATCAAATTTTTTTATTCAATTTGTGTCTTTTTTTGGTCATTTTGTGTCTTTTTTTGGTCATTTTGGGTCTTTTTTTGTCATTATGTGTCATTTTTGGTTATTTTGTGTCTTTTTTGGTATTTTTTTGGTAATTGTGTGTCATTTTGTGTGTTTTTTTGTCATTTTATATCTTTCCTTGGTCATTTTATGCGTTTTTTGGTCATTTTTTGGGTAATTTTGTTTCTTTTTTGGTAATTTTGTGTCTTTTTTTGTTTTTTTGTGTCATTTTAGGTCATTTTATGTCATATTTCGGTTATTTTGTGTCTTTTTTTGGTTATTTTGTGTCATTGTTTGGTCATATTACGTCTTTTGGTTTCACAGCGCCTCCTTTAAACAGCTGATCTGATCTGAGTATCAAGGCTCAAATAATCTAATTTACACACAAGAACGATTCAGAAAAACCTCAGATTATAATCTGTAGATCTGAATCTGCTTCATTGTGTTTTCTAACAGAATAATAATTGTCAGAGCAGAAGAAGAGGCCTAGAAACAGAGAAACAGTCAGTCTGGGTGAGTGTGTGTGTGTGTGTGTGTGTGTGTGTGTGTGTGTGTGTGTGTGTGTGTGTGTGTGTGTTTTGTAATCTCAGACGGTTCGGACGCGGCGACGCTCAGCGAGAGCCAATAACAGTTTACACACTGCTGATGTCATCACATTCTGACAAACTTCTCAATCTGTGGTGACCTTCACACACACACACACACACACACACACACACACACACACACACACACACACACACACACACACACACACACACACACACACACACACACACACACACACACACACACACAGAAACACTCCCCCCCCTCCCCTCGGAGCAGCAGCAGCAGCAGCAGCAGCGGGGTTTTTTTGCTTTATTACAGGGATTTCAGCGCCACAAACACATTATTTACATAATTCGCTGCTCTTATACAGTAATGAGGAATATAGAAGCACAAAAACAAGCCGCAGACAGACAGACAGAACCTATATCTGCTTTATATATCTGCTTTATGGGCTGTTTAATGCACAAACAAACCTGTGATTTGCATGCACAAAGCTTATTTATCATCTGAGAATTATGCTCGCATGAAATGTTTTAAAAGAGGCAAAATAAAGTTGGATAAAAGTCAAAAGTAATAGACACAAATCAGGTGATTTACTGCAGCTCCTAACAGCTGATTGCATGGTTCAATATATGTATTTTTAGAAGAGGAAGAGACTTATGAGGGTGATCTGTGTCTTTATTCAGACTGATATCTGAAACCTGACATTCATATAAGTTGCACTATTAAGTTTTTATTAAAATAAGACAGTAAGAGAACTAACTACAGAGCAGATAATCTAAGAATTATGCTCACATTAAATGTTTTAAAGAGCAGATTTAGGAATAAAATTTGGCTAAAAGTCAAAACTAAGACACATCAGGAGACTTACAGCAACTCCAAACAGATGATTGCATGATTCAATATATGTATTATCTTATTATATTATATGTATTTTTAGAGAAGAAACTATACGACATATAAGGTTTTTGTGACATGCATAATATATATTCTTTCCTCAGACTGTGCAGAGTTTAAATGCAACTTATTTATCAAACAACTAAGAATTATAGAGCTTGCATTGAATGTTTTAAAGAGACAATTTAGGAATTAAAGTTCTCTAAAATGCAAAAGTAAGACACATTAATCAAGAGACTTCCTGCAGATCCTAAGAGGTGATTGCATGATTCAATAGATGCAGTTTTAGAGGAGAAAAAGCAAAATGAGCAGAAAGAGGCTGAAGAGCTGCAAGAGGTAGCAGAAAGAAGGAAGAACCTGCAGCAGCACAAACTAACCCACCAGGTAAGCTGGAGGGCTAAATTCTCATAGATTCCTATGCAGGAAGGCTTTACTCTGCAGCAGCTCTCACAGGCTTCTGCAGCTCTTCTTCTCAGAGCATTTAAAGCAAAAATAAATCCGATAAATCAGAAATATTCATAGAAACAGAGATGAAAGTGAGCATGCAGAGGGAGAAACCAGGTCCAGGACCGGTTCTGACACATTTTTTGGTCATTTTGTATCTTTTATTGGTCATGATACACATTTTTTGGTCATTTTGTATCTTTTTTTGTTCATTTTGTTTCTTTTTATTGGTCATTATACACATTTTTTGGTCATTTTTTTTCTTTTTTTGGTCATTATACACATTTTTTGGCCATACTGTGTCTTTTTTTGGTCATTTTAGGTCTTTTTTGGTGATTTAGCATGTGAGAGTGTCTGCAGAGTAATGGATCAGCTGTGTGGAGGTTGTGGTGGTGGGTTGACACTCACTCCATCAGTCAGCTCCTGTCCTCAGCCCCCCCGGCCCCCCGGCCCCTCCCCCCGGAGGCCTTGGCCCCGGGGCCCGCTGACTGACAGCTGTTGATTTGGATCTCTCCATCACGCTCCAGATAAAAGAGGATTCAGGACTCATTCCCGGTTCTCCCTCCAATCCTTCTCTGCTGAGACTCAATTCCAGCTCCGCTCCTAATCAACTCCTTCCCGCCGCTCATGATTGGAGGAGATTGCCACCACACCAACGCCGCCAACACCATCACTGCTGCTGCTACGGGCGCCACCGCTTCTCCCGCCACCGCCACCGCCACCATGATCCCCCCGTCTCAGGCCTCCCCTCCCCCACTACACCCACTCTACTCTACTCAGGTGGAAACAGCAAGAGGTTTCTGTGTGCATCCATCCCCTCACCTCTGTGTGTGTGTGTGTGTGTGTGTGTGTGTGTGTGTGTGTGAGCATGTGTGTGTGTGTGTGTGTGTGGGTGGGTGGGTGTGTGTGTGTGTGTGTGCATCTGCGACACCTCTGCGTCTCATTTATTGGTAATTTTTTTGTCATTTTACATAGTTTATTTCCCATTATATGTGTTTTTTAGTCAATTTGTGTCTATTTTTGGTGATTTTGTGTCATTTTTGGGTAATTTTTTTGGTTATTTTGTCTCTTTTTTGTCATTTTACATTGTTTATTGATCACGTTATATCGTTTATTGGTCATTTTGTGTCATTTTTGGTAATTTTATCATTTTTTTTGTCAATTTGTGTCTATTTTTGGTGATTTTGTGTCATTTTACGTCTTTTCTTGGTCATTATATGTGTTTTTTGGTCAATTTGTGTCATTTTTGGTGATTTATCAATTTTTAGTCATTTTGTGTCTGTTTTTGGTGATTTTGTTTCTTTTTTTGGTCATTTTGTGTCTGTTTTTGATCTTTTTTTGTTATTTTATGACATTTTGTGTAATTTTGGGGTTATTTGGGGTCTTTTTTTGTCATTTTACATTGTTTATTGATCATTATATGTGTATATGTGTATTTTGTGTATATTTATGTGTTTATGTCATTTTGTGTCTTTTTTCAGTCATTTTGTGTCACTTTTTGGTGATTTTTTTTGGTGATTTTTTTTGGTTATTTTGTGTCATTTTGTGTCAGTTTTCATAATTTTGTGTCATTTTTTGACATTTTACATCTTTTCTTGGTGTGTTCTTTGGTCATTTTGTGTCTTTTTTTGTAATTTGACATCTATTATTGGTCATTATATGTGTCTTTGGACATTGCGTGTAATTTTGTCATTTTTTCTCATTTTACATCTTATCTTGGTCATTGCAATATTAGATTATATAGATTGCCGCCACCATGCTCCCCCCCCCCCTCCCGTCTCAGGCCCCCCACTCCCCCGCTGCACCCTCCTAGTCTACTCATGTGGAAACAGCAAGTGGTTGTGTGTATTTCCTGTGTGCATCCATGCTTCACCCCTGTGTGTGTAAGTGTGTGTGTGTGTGTGTGTGTGTGTAGGTGTGTGTAGTTAACTAAGCTAACAGGCTGACTGGCTGCTAATTGGACGTCTCCATCGGCGCCTGGACACGTCGTGGCGTTGTAGCGAGAGCAGAGAATCACAGAGCTGCTCCTCCTTCCTCCTCCTCCTCCTCCTCCTCCTCCTCCTCGTCCTGCAGCAGGAGCAGACAGACAGAGAGGGAATCTCCTCCTCACACTGAATCACATGATGATCACAGGACTCAGAGACACTGTGAGCTGTTATAGAATCAATGAGTTAGTGAGTTCAGGCTGTCCATCACTGTCTCTGCACACATGAAACAGCTTTGATGAGGAATGATGTGAAAAGAACGAGACAGCTAATGAATCTGGGATAAAAAACTCCCCCACCTGCTCTGTGTGGAGGTCTGGAGCTCAGCCTGATGTGATAGTTCACTCAGCGACACCTCCTTCCTCACTAGAATCCTCCAGAGAGGAGCTGGCTGCCTGTCAGACGCCACTCAGCGCTAACACGACAGCCCGCCGTCCCCGAGAGCCTGTGAACACTCGCCCGTCTGACAACACACAAAAAAAAAAAAAAAAACAGGAACCAGGAGAGTGTTTGTGAAGGTAGCCTCCTGTGACGCTCCTTTTCAAGTTTTTTCTTCTCCTTCTCCTCCTCTCCGGGCGGCGGAGGGAGGATGAGTCACGGTGGAGAGCGAGGGGGCTGCACCAGCACACCCTGCAGCATTTATCAGGATTTATCAGGACTTATCAGGATTTATCAGGACTCTGTCTGCTGTCTTTGAATGTGCAACAGAAGCTGTTGGAGTGATAGCAGCCGGCTGGTGGAGCTGCACAACATCTCTCATCCAAAGATCACAACATTCACTTATTCTTTCTGCACAGAATCAAAGCAGGATTTACAATCTCTGATAAATCAATTAATCTGTCAATTAATACGCCTCATTTGCATGACATGCATTATCAATATGCCAACATCTTGCATTGATAAATAATAATATTTTTGCATAATCAATCATGCACAGTCAGAAGTTTCCACTGCATGTAAACAAACAATAACAAGCAAAAAGTATGAAAAACAAGTTGCAAAAAGAGGCTGAGAACAAACTAACCCACCAGGTAAGCTGGAGAGCTACATTCTCATAGATTCCTATGCAGGAAGAAACTTCCAGGCTTTACTCTGAAGCAACTCTCACATGCAAAATGACCAAAAATGACATAAAATGACCAATAAAAGACACAAATTGACCAAAACATTTATATAATGACTAAAAAAAGACACAAAATGACCAAAAAAAGAGGTAAAATGACCGAGATGGACACATGATGCTGCAGTTTGTGATAATTTAAGAGCCTCTAAATCTGTGGAAAGGTTCAGGTAAGATGTCTAAGACAGGGATGAGGTTCTCCAGAAGCTGTTGGAGTGATAGCAGCCGGCTGGTGGAGCTGCACAACATCTCTCATCCAAAGATCACAGTCCTCACTCACACCGCCACAACATTCACTTATTCTTTATGCACAAAATCAAAGCAGGATTTAAGTGTCAATTAATACGCCTCATTTGCATGAAATGCATTTATCAATATGCCAACATTTTGCATCAATAAATAATATATTTGCATGATCAATCATGTTGCTTCAGAATGAAACAGTCAGAAGTTTCCACTGCATGTAAACAAACAATAACAAGCAAAAAGTATGAAAAACAAGCTGCAAAAAGAGGCTGATGAGAAGAGAAGAACCTGCAGCAGCACAAACTAACCCAGCAGGTAAGCTGGAGAGCTACATTCTCATAGATTCCTATGCAGGAAGAAACATCCAGGCTTTACTTCAGCAACTCTCACATGCAAAATGACCAAAAAAGACGTAAAATTACCAATAAAAGACACAAATTGACCAATAAAAAGAGACAAAATTACAAAAAAATGTGGATGGATTCAATTATTGTTTCTGCACCAAATCAAAGCTCGCTCCCTCCCGCTGTGATTTACAATCTCTGACAAAGTGTCAATTAATAAGCCTCATTTGCATGAAATGCATTATCAATATGCCAACATTTTGCATCAATAAATAATGAATTTGCATAATCAATCATGTTGCTTCAGAATGAAACAGTCAGAAGTTTCCACTGGATGTAAACAAACAATAACAAGCAAAAAGTATGAAAAACAAGTTGCAAAAAGAGGCTGACTAAAGAGGCAAACTAACCCACCAGGACAGCTGGAGAGCTACGTTCTCATAGATTCCTATGCAGGAAGAAACATCCAGGCTTTACTCTGCAGCAACTCTCACATGCAAAATGACCAAAAAAGACGTAAAATGACCAAAAAAAGACACAAATTGACCAAAAAAAGACACAGTATGGTAAAAAAAAATGTGTATAATGACCAAAAAGACACAAAATGACCCAAAAATGTGGATGTATTCAATTATTGTTTCTGCACCAAATCAAAGCGTGATTTACAATCTCTGATGAAGTGTCAATTAATACACCTCATTTGCATGAAATGCATTATCAATATGCCAACATTTTGCATCAATAAATAATATATTTGCATAATCAATCATGTTGCTTCAGTATGAAACAGTCAGAAGTTTCCACTGCATGTAAACAAACAATAACAAGCAAAAAGTATGAAAAACAAGTTGCAAAAAGAGGCTGATGAGAAGAGAAGAACCTGCAGCAGCACAAATAAGCCGGAGAGCTAAATTCTCATAGATTCCTATGCAGGAAGAAACATCCAGGCTTTACTCCGCAGCAACTCTCACATGCAAAATGACCAAAAAAGACGTAAAATGACCAAAAAAAGACACAAATTGACCAAAACATTTGTATAATGACCAAAAAAGACACAAAATTACCAAAAATGGGGATGGTTTCAATTATTGTTTCTGCACCAAATCAAAGCGTGATTTACAATCTCTGATAAAGTGTCAATTAATCTGTCAATTAATACGCCTCATTTGCATGACATGCATTATCAATATGCCAGCATCTTGCATTGATAAATAATAATATTTTTGCATAATCAATCATGCACAGCCAGAAGTTTGTAAAGAAACAATAACAAGCAAAAAGTATGAAAAACAAGCTGCAAAAAGAGGCTGATGAGAAGAGAAGAACCTGCAGCAGCACAAACTAACCCACCAGGCCAGCTGGAGAGCTACATTCTCATAGATTCCTATGCAGGAAGAAACATCCAGCCTTTACTCTCACAGGCTTCTGCAGCTCTTCGTCTCAGAGCATTTAAAGCCAAAAGTAATCCAATAAAACCGTAATATTCATACAAATAGAAACTAAAGCGACTATGCAGTATGATCAGGATTTTGGCGCCTTTGAATGTGCAACAGAAGCTGTTGGAGTGAGAGCAGCTGTTAGAGCTAAACAACATCTCTGATGGTGAATCTTTGATAAAAGTGGATGAATTAAATTATTATTATTTATGTTTTTGCACCAAATCAAAGCTTGCTCCCGCCGTGATTTAGAATCTCTGATAAAGTGTCAATTAATAAGCCTCATTTGCATGACAATAAATGCAATGTATTATCAATATGCCAACATCATGCATTATTAAAGATGACCAACATTAACATAATCATATATTTGCATAATCAAGAGCACCATTTGCACACAGGATGTCCAAGATCAGCAAGAGGAGGAGCCACAAGTTCATCTGCTGCAGAATATAGTTACTGGATGCATCTTTAATATGAAGTATGCTGCTTCCATATCATATCCAGCTGGTGTATAAGTGAGTGTGTCTGCTGTGTGTGCAGACAGGGAGACTCAGGGAGTGTGTGAGGAGGTTTTTAAGGCTTTTGCACTAAAAGAGAGAAGCTAAACGTGAAAGTTGCACGACTGAAAACAGAAAAAACGAGCTGAAAGGTGCAGAAATGATCATTTTGCACAAGTTCTTTAGCAAAGAAAGAACACAAACCTTTTTATTTTAATGCTAAACTGGCTACAAAATCTTTATTTTATCTGATCTCCCAGGGCTGCAGCACAGTTAAAGTATCAACCTCTACTTTCTTCTGCACAGAGTTTCAGATTTATTTAATTTAATTATTTATTATGACATGTTTATTTGTGAAGATTAGATTATACAAACAATACAAAACACATAGAACAATGCAGATATTTTAAAGGGGTTTATGTTGGTTTAGCCAAGATTGATTAAAAAACTATTTAAAAAATCAGTAAAAAATAAATAATAGTATGCATATGCATTTATAAGTGTGTGAGGAGGTTTTTAAGGCTTTTGCACTAAAAGAGAGAAGCTAAACGTGAAAGTTGCACGACTGGAAAACAGAAAAAACGAGCTGAAAGGTGCAGAAATGATCATTTTGCATGAGTTCTTTAGCTTTCAGGTACAAATAGCTGCAAAGAAAGAACACAAACCTTTTTATTTTACAGCTAAACCGGCTACAAAATCTTTATTTTATGTGATCAGAGCTGCACAGTTTGACTCCAGTTCATGAGATGATCCCAGTTTAAAGAAGAGGCTGAACTACATGGTTAAGTTTAGAAAAAGATGCTGAAGAAGATGGTTTGGGCTAAAAACAAATACTTCCATCCTGCGACATATAATATCCAGCTGGTTTATAACTGTATGTGTGCAGACAGGGAGGGTATGAGGAGGTTTTTAAGGCTTTTGCACTAAAAACAGTTTCTCATTGCTAATGAGAGCGCTGAGAGAGAAGATAAATATGAAAGTTGCATGACTGGAAACCAAAACAACGAGCTGAAAGATGCAGAAATGATAAATCTGCATGAGTTTATTCAGCTTTCACATACAAGTAGTTATGTTATTTATGGTTAAAGCTGAAAAAAGGCAAAGAAAGAACACAAACCGTCTCATTTTACAGCTCAACAGGAACATTTGAGGCAACAAAACAACTACTGACAGGCTGCAGGAAGGTAAAGATCACTGAGGACAGATTACAGCTACAGCAGCAGGAAACAAGACGAGAAGTTCAGTAAAACGTTCAATTCCACAAAGTTTCCATTAAGCAACAAAATGATTCCAAAGCTTCCAACTACTGAGCTCTTTTCTGGTGTTTCTGCAGACTTTGTGCACCAAAATATTGCTCATTTAACTCTCCACATGCATTTATTAATTTAAAACTTAGCTAACAGTACAATGAGGTTGCATAGATAATATTCATTTTCAAGTCTTTTTTCATACATTGTAAATCTAAATAGTACATTTTTTAGACAAAGTATAAATTGCTCATAAATATTGGATGAAATATAAGATTCAAATGCTTCCACAAGTCCAAAACAGATGGTAAACATGTGCAGCTAGGGTCAGTTTTAGGTAGTTTGGTTATTGCTGCCTGTGACGTCATCACGTTAACGTGATTTCACGCAGGTGTGTCACCTGTCACAAGTTTAACATATTAGCTGATAAATACAGCAGCTGCTGCTAGCTCTGTTCATCGTTTAATGCTAACTGAGCAGCATTTATTTCTTTATTTGTACTGAGACTCACCTGTCAGGTGTTCCTCTGCGTCACTCTGCGTCACCGTGCGTCACTCTGCGTCACTGTGCAGGTGTGAGCTCGCGGCCTCTCACACATTTACCTCCACAAGCTGAAAACAAAGTCCAAACTCTCTTTTCTCCTCCTGATAATCTCACTTTCATCTCAAGTTTCTCCGCTCGGCTGCAGCGTGACTCTGACGTCAGCTGTCTGACCTGCCACAGGTGTTTGCTGCAGGTGCTGCTGATCTGCTCTCTGATTGGCTGAAACACTGCCGCGTTGTTAACTCTTTGTTGCCCGGGTTACAGCATTAAAAACTTCCCCAGTTTGTTGTTTTTCACATTAAGACAATTTTTTTTTGCATTACAAGTTTTCTGAAATATTATGTTATGTGATATGCAAATGAGCTAATTAAATATGAGCTAATTTGCATATTTTCCGAGAAATCTGAACATTGCATAAAGCGAGTTACAAAGTTATTCTTTTATTTTGTTGATATATTAGATTTAATGTTTTTTTACAGAAGGAAATTCAGATATCTGGTTTTTAATAATGTCATAAATCAGAAAATACACGCTAACTTTTAGTGAATTTAGGAGAAATCTACTAAATATAGTAAAATATACACACAAATGTACTTAAAAAACATGAAAAAACTGTTCGATTCTCACGTTAAAAACATTTTTTATGCATTAATTTCCATTTTATGCTATCTATACTTTATTATATTTCACAAGAGCATATTGTACTTTTACTTCACCACATCTGGCTGACAGCTGTAATTATTATAATTAGTGTTCCATTAATAATCCCGACTCCCGATCACGTCAATTAACATGCAGTATTATTGATTAAATCATCAAAGTAATACCTGGACATTATGCAAAACTAATTAATTCAATAATATAGAATTTTTACATATGACAGAGGGCATAAAGAGCAACTTTTAGCTACTTACTTTTAGTGCAGAATGTCCATCTTATTAATAAAAAGTTGAATTTATGAGTAATAAAATGCACGGTTTTCAGCCGAACTTGGTCTGATATCGTACAAAATATGATTATTTCTATAGCTAATGTTGTGAAACGTGTGTGTGAGGAGGTTTTTACGGCTTTTGCACAAAAAAAACACAACATTGCATGCTTAAAAAAACCAAAACAACGAGCTGAAAGATGCAGAAATAATAATTCTGCACGAGTTCTTCAGCTTTCACGTACAAGAAGCTGCAAAGAAAGAACACAAACCTTTTTATTTTACAGCAAAACAGGAAACTAAAATATGTTTCTGGGAACATTTGAGGCAATAAAATCTTTATTTATATGTGATCAGAGCTGCACAGTTTGACAGTTTGACTCCGAGATGATTGACAGTTTTATGTGTTACTGTCAGGATAAAGTGAGAGATTTAACAAATATGGTTAGAGTTATTAAATGCATCTTTAATATAAAGGGTGCTGTTAAGTGTGCATACAAGTAGCTGCAAAGAAAGAACACAAACCTTTTTATTTTTTTCAATTAAAATATGTTTCAGGGAACATTTGAGGCGATAAATAGGCAACAAAATCTTTATTAATATTTGATCAGAGCTGCAAAAAGATGATCACAGTTTGAAAAAAAGAGGCTGAAGAAGATGGTTTGGGCTAAAAATAAATATTTCTATACTGTGACATATAATATCCAGCTGGTTTATGACTGTGTGTGTGCAGACAGGAAGTGAATGAGGAGGTTTTTAAGGCTTTTGCACCAAAAACAGTTTCTCATTGCTAATGAGAGAAGCTAAATATGAAAGTTGCATGACTGGAAACCAAAACAACGAGCTGAAAGATGCAGAAATGATAAATCTGCATGAGTTTATTCAGCTTTCACATACAAGTAGTTATGTTATTTATGGTTAAAGCTGAAAAAAGGCAAAGAAAGAACTCAAACCGTCTCATTTTACAGCTCAACAGGAACATTTGAGGCAATAAAATCTTTATTAATATTTAGTCAGAGCTGCACAGTTTGACTCCAGTTCATGAGATGATTGACAGATTTATGTGAGAGATTTAACAAATATTTCCAAAAAGTATGAGTTACTAAATGCATCTTTAATATAAAGTGCAATGCTTCCATACTGTGAGTTATAATATCCAGCTGGTTGATAACTGTGTCTGTCTGCTGTGCAGAACATGATGGAGTTTTTAAGGCTTTTGCACTAAAATAGTGAAGCTAAACATGAAAGTTGCATGACTGGAAACAGAAAAAACAAGCTGAAATATGCAGAAATGATAATTCTGCAAGAGTTCTTCATCTTTCACGTACAAGTAGCTGCAAAGAAAGAACACAAACCTTTTTATTTTGCAACTAAAATATGTTTCTGGGAACATTTGAGGCAACAAAATGTGTGCAGAACAGGGAGTGTACAATGGGCTTTTTAAGGCTTTTGCACTAAAAAGTGAAACTAAATGTGAAAGTTGCATAACTGGAAACAGAAAAAATTAGCTTAAAGATGCAAAAATGATAATTCTGCACGAGTTCTTCATCTTCATGTACAAGTAGCTGCAAAGACCTTCTCATTTTACAGTTAAAATATATTTCTGGGCACAATTGAGGCGATTAATAGGCAATAAATCTTTATTTATATGTGATCAGAGCTGCACAGTTTGACAGTTTGACTCCAGTTTTAAGGCTTTTGCACTAAAACAGTTTCTTATTGCTAATGAGAGCACTTAAAGAGAAGCTAAATATGAAAGTTGCATGACTGGAAACCAAAACAACGATCTGAAAGATGCAGAAATGATAATTCTGCAAGAGTTCTTCATCTTTCACGTACAAGTAGCTGCAAAGAAAGAACACAAACCTTTTTATTTTACAGCTAAAATATGTTTCTGGGAACATTTAAGGCAACAATGGGCTTTTTAAGGCTTTTGCACTTAAAGACTGACGCTAAACGTGAAAGTTGCATGACTGAAAACAGAAAAAATGAGCTCAAAGATGCAGAAATGATAATTCTGCATGAGTTTTTGATCTTGCATGTACAAGTAGCTGCAAAGACCTTCTCATTTTACAGCTAAAATATGTTTCTGGGAACATTTGAGGCATTTAATAGGCAATAAAACTTTATTTAAATGTGATCAGAGCTGCACAGTTTGACAGTTTTAAGGCTTTTGCACTTAAAGAGAAGCTAAATATGTAAGTTGCATGACTGGAAAGCAAAACAACGAGCTGAAAGATGCAAAAACGATAATTCTGCAAGAGTTTGTTCAGCTTTCACGTACAAGTAGTTACGTTAAAGCTGAAAAAAAAGGCCAAGAAAGAACACAAACCGTCTCATTTTACAGCTAAAAAGGAAACTAAAATATGTAAATATGTTTCTGGGCACATTTGAGGCGATTAATAGGCAATAAATCTTTATTTAAATGTGATCAGAGCTGCACAGTTTGACAGTTTGACTCCAGTTCACGAGATGATTGACAGTTTTATGTGAGAGATATTTAACAAATATGTCCAAATGGTATGAGTGTACTAAATGCATCTTTAATATAAAGTGCTGTGCTCCATGCTGTGGTCCTGCAGGGACACAAGTCAGCAGACAATGTGATTAATTTCCCTCCACAATGGGCTTTCTATCATTAAATCAGAAAGGTATGGGTTTTCAAGTTATATTCAAAGTGAAGCAGCGTGGCCCTGATAAAACAAAGGAAAAGCCACTTAGCATGTGTTCTCCTAGTTAAGATTCCCTCTCAGCAGTAATACAATGTTTCTGAGTGTCTGCTGGAAAACAAGTGGAAGGTCAAGAACACGAACAATAGATGTTGATTCCAATTATGTGTAAAGCATTGAACAAGATGCGCTAATGATGGCGTTGTCGGGAGAAAAAAGGTGTTTATGTGCTACTCTCCCAAAGCCGCTGGAACAGTTTATTAGGCAAAGGCTTTATTTCCATAAAGGCTGATAACACTTCAAATGATTCAGTGAAAAACAGTCCTGGCATCAGCACAGCAAAGCAAAGCGCCGCCACCGCCACGGTGTGTATTTATCTCTCCCGACGCGGCGAGACAATCAAGACAAAGATGATAGCACGTTTTGAAATGCAGCACACAGAAGCATAATGAGACTCAGCTCCTCCAGCAACACAAGCAGACAAAATGCTTTCTACCCGTAAATGCCTCCTTGTTTTATTCACTCACACACACAGGGAGGAAGATGAAGAAAAAAAAGGAAAAAGGCCGTCGATTTCAATTAATGAAGCAGAGAATTGAGCAGCATTAACGTCTGTATTTGTAGCAAAACTCACCTGGCAGGTGTTCCTCTGCGTCACTGTGCAGCCTCCAACACTTTTACCTGCAGAAGCTGAAAAAAACAGAGTCCAAACTCTCTTTTCTCCTCCTGATAATCTCACTTTCATCTCAAGTTTCTCTGACGTCAGAGTCCTGACCTGCTGCAGGTTTCAAGCTTGGAGGAAAATATAAAACAACAGGAGATTCTGTGTGTTGTGCACCTATAAATTAGACAAAAAAAAGGGCTGAATGTGGAGGAAAAAAGAGTAATTAGCTGCAACAGGAGATTATTTGTGTTGTGCACCTTTAAATTAGACAAAAAAAGGGCTGCATGTGGAGAAAAAAAGCATGATTTTCTCAGATTTATTGCTTTTTTTCCATATTACGACCATAGCTTCAGTATTTTTTAAGCTTAGAGTAAAATATAAAAGCACAGGAGATTCTGTGTGTTGTTCACCTTTAAATTAGACAAAAAAAAGGGCAGAATGTGGAGAAAAAAAGACTAATTAGCTGCATGATTTTCTCCGATTTATCACGATTTATCGCTTTTTTTCTCCATCTTACGACAGTTGATTTTCTATTTGTATATTTGGAGACTCGTGAGCACCAGAGAACCAGTTTTTATTCAGATATCTTGAGGTCAAAGGTCAAGGGATGCTTTTGAAATGCCAGTTTTCCTTTGGAGTGTTATTTAGAGCCCGGTCCAGACAAAACTTGTACTTTTCTCCTCCAGTTAATTGCAGATATAAAGGCGTTAACATTGACTAAACTAAAAGGCTGATTTGGTTTAAAAACCTGATATTTCCTGCAGAGTTATTTACAGACTAGCTTCAGTATTTATGAAGCTCAGAGTAATAAAAATAAAAAGTGATCTTCCTGCAGGTTGTTTTCATCGTGCACCTTTAAATTAGACAAAAAAAAGCTGCATGCGGAGAAAAAAAGACTAATTAGTTGCACGATTTTCTCAGATTTATCGCTTTTTTCCCATCTTACGACAACTAAAAGGCTGATTTGCAGCCTGATTTGGATAAAAATGTGATATTTCCTGCAGAGAAAACAGGTTATTTACAGAATTCAGTGCTTCTCACACCTCCAACAGGAGATTATTTGTGTTGTGCACCTTTAAATTAGACAAAAAAGGGCTACATGTGGAGAAAAAAAAGCATGATTTTCTCAGATTAATTGCAATTTATCGCTTTTCTTCCCCATCCTACGATCGTAGCTTTTCTATTTGTATATTTGGAGACTGAAAGGGCTGATTTGCAACCTGATATGCATAAAATTGTGATATTTCCTGCAGAGAACACAGATTATTTACAGATTTCAGTCACCTTTAAATTACACCAAAAAATGGCTGCATGTGGAGAAAAAAGACTAATTAGTTGCACGATTTTCTCAGATTTATCACGATTTATCGCTTTATTTCTCATCCTACAACCGTATCTTTTATATTTGTATATTTGGAGACTCGTGAGCACCAGAGAACCAGTTTTTATCCAGATATCTTGAGGTCAAAGGTCAAGGGATGCTTTTGAAAATGACCATGCCACTTTGACTTCAGCGTGTCTTTTCGAGCTCGTTTCAGAAGGAAAAATCAAGACAAAGATATTAAAATGCAGCCACACAGAAGCTTAATGAGGCTGCAGCTACTTCAGGAGCAAAACCAGACAAAATGCTTTTTTTTCCTCCATAAATGGCTCCTTGTTTTATTCACTCACACACACCAAAAAAAAAAAGGAAAAGAAAGGCCATCGTTTTCAATTAATGAAGCAGGGAATTGAGTCCGAGGGTCCTGCGGGATGTGGATTAACCGTGATGGCTTCAGGGCCCAAAACCACACTGAGGCTGCGCCGCCACGCAGGAATCTCTCCTCCTCCTCCTCCTCCCACCTCCTCCTCCTCCTCCTCCACCTCCCCCACCTCCAGCTCAGCCATCCATTCCTCCTGCTAAGGTGAGCTGCTGCTGCACAGACCGCTATTAGTGGTGGGGGGAGATAAAACTGTAAGTGTTGCTCCCAATTAGTGCATCAGTGACCGCTCGCTGCCTCCTCCACTGCCACGAGAGGAAGAGGAGGAGGAGGAGGGAGAGATTGCATGGAGGATGACAGGGAAGGAGAGATGGAATAAGGAGTAAAAGAAAGGGAGTGTTACTAGATAAAGAGAGGATGAAAGGGAGGAGCAGAGAGTAAAAACATGGCTTTTAAAACCCTGATTTGGATAAAAACGTGATGTTTCCTGCAGAGATTAACAGTTATTTACAGACGAGCTTCTGGATTTTTGAAGCTTAAAGTAAAATATAAAAGCAAAAGAGATTCTGTGTGTTGTGCATCTTTAAATTAGACAAAAAAAAGGGCTGAATGTGGAGAAAAAAGGACGAATTAGCTGCACCATTTTCTGCGATTTATCGCGATTAATTAAGCTTTTTTCCATCCGAAGATCGTAGCTTTTATATTTGTTTATTTTGAGACTCAGAGGCCAGTTTTTATTCAGATATCTTCAGGTCAAAGGTCAAGGGGCAGTTCTTCTTTGGAGTCCGTTTTTCAGACAAGAACTTTACTTTTTTCCTCCAATTAATTGCAGAAATAAAGGCGTTAATATTGACTAAACTAAAAGGCTGATTTGGATAAAAACGTGATGTTTCCTGCAGAGATTAACAGTTATTTACAGACGAGCTTCTGGATTTTTGAAGCTTAAAGTAAAATATAAAAGCAAAAGAGATTCTGAGTGTTGTTCATCTTTAAATTAGACAAAAAAAAAGGGCTGAATGTGGAGAAAAAAGGACGAATTAGCTGCACGATTTTCTCCGATTTATCGCAATTTTTTTCTTCTAATGCTAAGATTGTAGCTTTTATATTTGTGTATTTGGAGATTTGTGAGCACCAGAGAACCAGTTTTTATTCAGATATCTTCAGGTCAAAGGTCAAGGGGCAGTTCTTCTTTGGAGTCCGTGTTTCAGACAAGAATTTCACTTTTTTCCTCCAATTAATTGCAGAAATAAAGGCGTAAATATTAACTAAACTAAAAGGCTGATTTGGATAAAAACGTGACATTTCCTGCAGAGAATACATTATATATTATGTTATTTACAGACTAGCTTCAGTATTTAAGAAGCTCAGAGTAAAAACAATAAAAATTGATCTTCCTGCAGGTTAAATTAGACAAAAAAAGGCTGCATGTGGAGAAAAAACGACTCGTTAGTTGCACGATTTTCTCCGATTTATCACGATTAATTGCTTTATTTTCCATCTTATGATCGTAGCTTTTATATTTGTATATTTGTCTGTAAAGTGGAGACTCATGAGCACCAGAGATCCAGTTTTTATTCAGATATCTTGATGTCAAAGGTCAAGGGACAGTTTTAATTTGGAGCATTATTTATAGCTCGTTTCACACAAGAACTTTACTTCTTTTCCCCTAATTAATTGCAGAAATAAAGGCGATAATATTGACTAAACTAAAAGGCTGATTTGCAACCTGATATGCATAAAAATGTGATATTTCCTGCAGAGAATACAGGTTATTTACAGATTTCAGTCACCTTTAAATTACACCAAAAAGAGCTGCATGAGGAGAAAAAAAGACTAATTAGTTGCACGATTTTCTCCGATTTATCGCAATTAATTGATTCTTTTTCCATCCTAAGATCGTAGCTTTTATATTTGTATATTTGTCTGTAAAGTGGAGACTCATGAGCATCAGAGAACCAGTTTTTATTCAGATATCTTGAGGTCAAAGGTCAAGGGACAGTTTTAATTCGTAGCGGTAATTAGAAAGAACTTAACTTCCACCCCAGTAAATCGCTAATATAAATGCTTTAATAATAACTAAACTAATAATAAAAACTAGACATTTTCTGCAGAAAATACAAGTTACTTACAGATTTATGAAGCTCAGAATAAAAACAATAAAAATTGATCTTCCTGCAGGTTAAATTAGACAAAAAAAGAGCTGCACGTGGAGAAAAAAGGACTTACTAGCTGCAAGATTTTCTCCGATTTATCACGATTGATCACGATTAATCACTTGTTTTTCCATCCTACGATCGTAGCTTTTATATTTGTATATTTGTCTGTAAAGTGGAGACTCATGAGCACCAGAGATCCAGTTTTTATTCAGATATCTTGAGGTCAAAGGTCAAGGGACAGTTTTACTTCGGAGCGGTATTTAGAACTTGTTTCAGACAAGAATTTTACTTTTTTCCTCTAATTAATTGCAGAAATAAAGGCGTTAATATTGATTAAACCAAAAGGCTGATTTGGATAAAAACGTGATATTTCCTGCAGAGAAAACAGCTTATTTACAGACTAGCTTCAGTATTTAAGAAGCTCAGAGTAAAAACAATAAAAATCGATCTTCCTGCAGGTTAAATTAGAGAAAAAAAGGGCTTCACGTGGAGAAAAAAGACTCGTTAGTTGCACGATTTTCTCCGATTTATCACGATTAATTGCTTTATTTTCCATCTTATGATCGTAGCTTTTATATTTGTATATTTGTCTGTAAAGTGGAGACTCATGAGCACCAGAGAAACAGTTTTTATTCAGATATCAGAGAAAAAGGACTGGTTAGTTGCACGATCTTCAGCATTTCTGAAGCTGTGAGTAAAAAGACAGATAAAGAGAGGATGAAAGGGAGGAGGAGGAGGAGGGAGCAGGGAGTAAAAAAATGGCTTAAGCATTCATTGTGAGTGGCGAGACAGGTCCTATTAACATTTAACAGCGTTTGCGCAACTTGGTGTGGAGGTTAGGATGCAAATGAGGAGGAATTAAAAGTGGCCAGAGGTTTGTCATTGATGGATTGCAGTCTGCCGGAGCTCACCACTTCCTAGTGTCCATCACACACGATTACTGTATAATTAAACCTTATTTCTGGACTCTCCGACGCATAATTACTTGTGTGGGAATGTAACCATCATCTAAAAGCTCCGGCAAAATGCTTTAGCATTTAGTGTGACAGGCTGCAGTCATTTGAGCGGAGCAGTGACAGATAGAGCCGTGTGATGATCGGCAAAAGAACAGTCACTTTTAATAAGAGGTGGGAGAGAAATATTAGGCGACAGTGTGCTGATTATAGGAAAATTAGGCTTTTAAGTGGTAAAGTCCTTTGTGTTATTTGCATAATTTATTCCGGCTTTACCCCCATGTTCAACCACCTCGCTGTTTTTTCTCTTCTTCTCTTTTTTTTTCGTGCACGAAGCTGTGGGCAATTTCCTCTCATATTTGAATGGATTGCACATTTAAGACTACTTAAGGAAAATGATCACTTAGCATATTTTAATTGTCGTGCAAAGAGTGAGCAGCAGAGGTGTGTGAGGCGAGGCTTACGGAGAGAGGACCCTTTAAAGTGAAGAGGACACAGTGGTGCTGAGCCCCTCACCTGGGGGGCCACACACACACACACACACACACACACACACACTTCCAACAGGAGATTCTGTGTGTTTTGCACCTTTAAATCAGACAAAAAAGGGCTGCATGAGGAGAAAAAAAGACTAATTTGCTGCACGATTTTCTCCAATTTATCGCGATTAATCTGGTTTTTTTCCATCCGAAGATCGTAGCTTTTATATTTGTTTATTTGTCTGTAAAGTGGAGACTCGTGAGCACCAGAGAACCAGTTTTTATTCAGATATCTTCAGGTCAAAGGTCACGGGGCAGTTCTTCTTTGGAGTCCGTTTTTCAGACAAGAATTTTACTTTTTTCCTCCAGTTAATTGCAGAAATAAAGGCGTTAATATTGACTAAACTAAAAGGCTGATTTAGATAAAAACGTGACATTTCCTGCAGAGAACACATTATATATTATGTTATTTACAGACTAGCTTCAGTATTTAAGAAGCTCAGAGTAAAAACAATAAAAATTTATCTTCCTGCAGGTTAAATTAGACAAAAAAGGGCTGCATGAGGAGAAAAAAGACTAATTTGCTGCACGATTTTCTCCGATTTATCGCGATGGCTCTGTTTTTTTTTTCATCCGAAGATCGTAGCTTTTATATTTGTTTATTTTGAGACTCAGAGGCCAGTTTTTGTTCAGATATCTTGAGGTCAAAGGTCAAGGGACAGTTTTAATTTGGAGCATTATTTCAAACAAGAATCTTACTTTTTGTCCCCAAATTAATCACAGAAATAAAGGCATTAATATAGACTACACTAAAAGCCTGAGATAAATAAAAATGTGATATTTCCTGCAGAGAATACAGATTATTTACAGATTTCAGTCAATACAGCAGCTTCACACACTTCCAACAGGAGATTCTGTGTGTTTTGCACCTTTAAATTAGACAAAAAAAAAGGGCTGCATGTGGTGAAAAAAAGACTAATTTGCTGCACGATTTTCTCCGATTTATCGCGATTAATCTGTTTTTTTTCCATCTTAAGATCATAGCTTTTATATTTGTTTATTTTGAGACTCAGAGGCCAGTTTTTATTCAGATATCTTGAGGTCAAAGGTCAAGGGACAGTTTTCCTTTGGAGTGTTATTTAGAGCCCGTTTCAGACAAGAACTTTACTTCTTTTCCCCTAATTAATTGCAGAAATAAAGGCGTTAATACTGACTAAACTAAAAGGCTGATTTGCAACCTGACATGCATAAAAATGTGATATTTCCTGCAGAGAATACAGCTTATTCACAGATTTCAGTCACCTTTAAATTACACCAAAAAATGGCTGCATGTGGAGAAAAAAGACTAATTAGTTGCACGATTTTCTCCGATTTATCGCGATTAATTGCTTGTTTTTTCATCCTAAGATCGTAGCTTTTATATTTGTATATTTGTCTGTAAAGATGAGACTTGAGACTCATGAGCACCAGAGAACCAGTTTTTATTCACATATCTTGAGGTCAAAGGTCAAGGGATGCTTTTGAAAACATCCACACCAGTTTAACTTTGGCGTGTTATTTACAGCTCGTTTCAGACTCGTATTTACTTTGCATTGATTCTTTTTCTTGCAGAAATAAAGGCGTTAATATTGACTAAACTAAAAGCCTGATTTCGATTAAAAACCCTGATATTTTCTGCAGAGAACACAAGTTTTTTACAGAATTATGAAGCTTAGAGTAATATAAAATAAAAGGTGATCTTCCTGCAGGTAAAATCAGACAAAAAAAATGGCTGCATGAGGAGAAAGAATAACTAATTAGCTGCACGATTTTCTCCGATTTATTGCGATTAATCGCTTCTTTTTCCATCCGAAGATCGTAGCTTTTATATTTGTATATTCGTCTGTAAAGTGGAGACTCGTGAGCACCAGAGAACCAGTTTTTATTCAGATATCTTCAGGTCAAAGGTCAAGGGATGCTTTTAAAAAAGTCCACACCAGTTTAACTTTGGAGCGTTATGTAGAGCCGTTTCAGACTCGTATTTACTTTGCATTGATTCTTTTTCTTGCAGAAATAAAGGCGTTAATATTGAGTAAACTAAAAGGCTAATTTGGATAAAAACATGATATTTCCTGCAGAGAACACAAGTTATTTACAGAATTATGAAGCTTAGAGTAATACAAAATAAAAGGTGATCTTCCTGCAGGTAAAATCAGACAAAAAAATGGCTGCATGAGGAGAAAGAAAGACTAATTAGTTGCACGATTTTCTCTGATTTATCGCGATTAATTGCTTGTTTTTCCGTCCTAAGATCATAGCTTTTATATTTGTATATTTGTCTGTAAAGTGGAGACTCATGAGCACCAGAGGACCAGTTTTTATTCAGATATTTTGAGGTCAAAGGTCAAGGGACAGTTTGACTTTGGAGCGTTATTTAGAGCTTGTTTCACACAAGAACTTTACTTCTTGTCCCCTTATTAATTGCAGAAATAAAGGCGATAATATTCACTAAACTAAAAGGCTGATTTGCAACCTGATATGCATAAAAATGTGATATTTCCTGCAGAGAATACAGATTATTTTCAGATTTCAGTGGAGAAAAAAGACTAATTAGTTGCACGTTTTTCTCCAATTTATCGCGATTAATCACTTCTATTTTCCACCCTAAGATCGTAGCTTTTATATTTGTATATTTGTCTGTAAAGTGGAGACTCATGAGCACCAGAGAACCAGTTTTTATTCACATATCTTGAGGTCAAAGGTCAAGGGACACTTTTAAAAACGTCCACACCAGTTTGACTTTGGCGTGTTATTTACAGCTCGTTTCAGTTTTTCTTGCAGAAATAAAGGCGTTAATATTGAGTAAACTAAAAGGCTGATTTGCAGCCTGATCTGTATAAAAACCTGATATTTGCTGAGAGTAAAGAGAGAAGAGAGGCTGATCTCCCTGCAGGTTGTCTTTAACTGTGACGTGTTGCAGATTATTTCTGATCGCGGCTGCAGCTTGTTTCAAAGTGGGGAAATAAAGCAAACAGCTGACCTTTGACCCCTGCTGCAGATAATTATAGAGTCCATACAGCAGCTTCCCACACCTCGCCGCTGCCACATATACGTATAATGATACCTTGGAAATGTAGTGGGCTTAATGCACATCATTTTCATTAAGAGGACTCACATAATCCAAATTCTTTGTGATGGAGAAAGATAATTAATGCTTTAATGTTTGGGTCTTGCCACTCTTACCACAGCAAGAGAAATGAATTGTTACATTTTAATGAGAGAAGCGACAGCTCCGCCGGCTTCCCGCGCAACACGCATGATTTTATAATTGCACACAGGGGTGACTAACTCAAGGCTCATTAAGACGATTTTTCAGCTGGGCTATTTTTTGGCAGGACAATACATATATTTTCTCGTCTCACTGATAAATAAATTCTGTAATTAATCTTTCTGAGCCTTAATGTGACCAAAAAAAAGATATAATCTCCCCAGAAAATGTCTTTAATGGAGCGTTTGTTGCTGCTTGTACCTAAGATTACATGACAATACATTGACACAGAAACAAGTGGTGCATTTGGTGTATTTTATGTATAGGTATGCACATACAAGGTATGCACTTTGGAATATTATTTAGAGCCGTTTTAGACTAGAATTTGACTTTGCATTGATTTTTTTTCCTTGCATAAATAAAGGCGTTAATATTGACTAAACTAAAAGGCTGATTTGGATAAAAACGTGATATTTCCTGCAGAGAACACAGCTTATTTACAGACTAGATTCAGTATTTACGAAGCTTAGATTAATAAAAAATAAAATGTGATCACCCTGCAGGTTGTCTTTATTGTGCATCTTTAAATTAGACAAAAAAAAAGCTGCATGTGGAGAAAAAAAGACTAATTTGTTGCACGATTTTCTCCGTTTTATCACGATTAGTTGCTTTATTTTCCATCTCGTGATCGTAGCTTTATATTTGTTTATTCGTCTGTAAAGTGGGGACCAGAGAACCAGTTTTTATTCAGACATCTTGAGGTCAAAGGTCAAGGGACAGTTTGACTTTGGAGCGTTATTTAAAGCCCGTTTCAGACAAGAATTTTACTTTTTTCCCCCAGTTAATTGCAGAAATAAAGGTGATAATATTCACTCAACTAAAAGGCTGATTTGGATAAAAACCTGATATTTCCTGCAGAGAATGCAGATTATTTACAGATTTATGAAGCTCACAGTAAAAATAATAAAAGGTGATCTTCCTGCAGGTTAAATTAGACAAAAAAGAATTGCATGTGGGGAAAAAACGACTCATTAGTTGCATGATTTTCTCTGATTTATCGCGATTAATCACTTTTTTTTCCCCATCCTAAGATTGTAGCGCAAATAAATTCTGTAATTAATCTTTCTGTGACCAAAAAAAGACATGCACAAGATATAATCTCCCAAGAAAATGTCTTTAATGAATCGTTTGTTGCTGCTTGTACCTAAGATTACATGAAAATACATTGACTGCAAGTATGGCAACATATTCACACATATAAACAAGTGGTGCATTTGTATTGTATGTATAGGTATGTACAACAGAAACACGTTACACTCTGGTTTAAAGTTGTGCAAGTGTGTTATATATACTAACAATTTATAAAATTCAACACACTAAATAAAAAACAGAAGAGTGTGCCCACGTATATACACATTCACACGCGCACAACCACGGTAGTTCACAAAAGATTAAAGCAAATGTATCGTCGGATTATACATCTCCAGGCCGACTCTCCGCCTCACACAGCGCTGTGAGTGTGTTTCTGACACACACACACTCACACACACACACACACACAGACACACACACACACACACACACAGGAGGCTGCTGCAGCCTGCGGGTGCACCATCAGCTAAATGTTTCCGTACAGTCGTCTGAGGTAGACTGCGCAAAAAACTTCACGGTGTCACTTTAGGCCGGTGCATCTATCTAACTAAAGGTTTCTCAGCTGGTTTTTATAGTATTAGATTTCCTTAATAACATATTACAAGTTTACCAGGATCTGACCACTAGAAAGGATCATTTTCAAGATGGACTCCTGACTAAAAGGAGTAATGGTCATTTTAATGTCAATTTCTGCACAATTCTGCACAGTTCTGCACAATTTATGCACAAGTCTGCACAATTGTACACAATTTATGCGAATTCTGCTAAATTTTTTACACAATTTTGCACAATCCTGCACAATTTATTCACAATTCTGCACAATTTATGCACAATTCTGCACCATTTATGCACAATTATACACAATTTATGCAAATTCTGCAAAATCTTTGAACAATTTTTTCACAGTTCTGTACAATTCTGCACAATTTATGCACAATTATACACAATTTATGCAAATTCTGCAACATTTTTGCACAATTTCTTCACAATTATGCACAATTTCTTCACAATTCTGCACAATTTATCCACAATTATACACGATTTATGCACAATTCTGCACCATTTATGCACAATTATACACAATTTATGTAAATTCTGCAAAATCTTTGCACAATTTTTTCACAGTTCTGTACAATTGTGCACAATTTATGCACAGTTATACACAATTTATGCACAATCCTGCACCATGTATTCATAATTCTGCACAATTTATGCAAATTCTGCAACTTTTTTCCAGAATTTTGCACAATCCTGCACAATTTATTCACAATTCTGCACAGTTTATGCACAATTATACACAACTTATGCAAATTCTGCAAAATTGTTGCACAATTTATTCACAATTCTGCACAATTTATGTGAATTCTGCAATTTCTTTGCACAATTCTGCACAATTTATGCACAATTCTGGTTGCAAAAACACATTTAGTGAAAAAAACGATAACTACGTGCTTTATTTTGATAATCTTCTTTATCTGTAAAACAACAGAAATGGTCATTTTAAAGACCTGGCAGTTTAAAGGTGAACCTTTAGTCTGTTTTTAGATCCATCTGATACGACTGTAAACCACTGAGAAACCTTTTGTTAGAATTTTTTTTTAGGGTTAAACCATATTTGCACCTGACTACTTCTCCTTTTCTCCGCTTCGGCTTTTTTTTTTTGTTATTTTTTTTTTTTCAATGCAATTCTTCACTGACATTAGGAAAAAAGAAATCAAATACCACGTGTGTGTGTTTTTTTTTTGTAGCCATGAGGTAGAAATGCTTTAAAGGAGAACTCAAAAAAAAAAAAAAGAAAGAAAAGGGTTTAATAAGAAAAGGAAAAGATTTAAACACCATGTTAGAAAAAAGGTCAAGACAGAAAAAGAAGGACCACGAACACGTAAGGAACAAGCGTAGCGTCGAGCGGTCGGTGTGTGTTTCACACACACACACACACACACAGAGAGAGAGAGAGAGAGAGAGAGAGAGTGTGTTGTTGTGTGCTCTGAAGTGCATTAGTAGGTTTTCCGTCTAGAGGGACTCTCTCTCCAGAGGATTTGCTGACAGAAGGAATTCTGGTACAGATTGTTTTGAGGGTGGTTTTCTGACGGACCACTCTGCTTTCTTTCTTTCTTTCTTTCTTTCTTTCTTTCTTTCCCCTTGTGCTGCCGCCGCCGCCGCCGCCGCCGCCGCCACGCTGCCTGCCTGGCTGTCTTTCCTTTCCGTCAATTTTGCTGACGCTCAGCAGAACTTTTACCCCCCCTCCACCCTCACACACACCCCCAAACACACACACACACACACACACATACACACATCAGGTGCTGCACCAGACCACAGACAGCAGCCCAGAAATATCCAGAACGGAGCTCCGAGAAACTGATAAATGAGGATAAATACGGGACGAAACACAGAAAGCTTTAGTGCAGGGACATTAAATGACTCCTGTGTCAAAACGGTGCAGCTAAAAGACAAAAATACATTCAAACGCAACACAGATAACCTTCAGAGACGAAGGATTTTAAGACTAGTGCCACAATTCCTCACTCAAAGCTTTCAGTCGACTCAAGTGGAAATAAAACATGTTTAATAGGTTTAATTCTGCACAATTTATGCAAAATCCTGCACAATTTATGCAGAATTCTGCCAGTTTTACGCACAATTCTACATAATTCTGCACAATTTATGCACAATTCTGGTTGCAAACAAACATTTGGTGTCGACCACAAACCGAGATGTTCGAGGCAAAAAGCAGAACTGGAGGTTTCAAGACCGGAGTGCACAACTTGTCTGTACTCTTTGTCATATTATATGTGTGTTTAGTATACGTTTGGACGGGTTGATGGATAATTTTGTTGTCCTAGTACCTGTTACTCTGTGCAATGACAATATGAGCGATTTTGTTTTCCGAAAAAATGATAAATGAGGATAAATACGGGACGAAACACAGAAAGCTTTAGTGCAGGGACATTAAACGACTCCTGTGTCAAAACGGTGCAGCTAAAAGACAAAAATACATTCAAACGCAACACAGATAACATTCAGAGACGAAGGATTTTAAGACTAGTGCCACAATTCCTCACTCAAAGCTTTCAGTCGACTCAAGTGGAAATAAAACATGTTTAATAAGTTTAATTCTGCACAAAATGTATGCAAAATCCTGCACAATTCTGCCAATTTTACGCACAATTCTACATAATTCTGCACAATTTATGCACAATTCTGGTTGCAAACACACATTTGGTGTCGACCACAAACCGAGATGTTTGAGGCAAAAAGCAGAACTGGAGGTTTCAAGACCGGAGTGCACAACTCGTCTGTACTCTTTGTCATATTATATGTGTGTTAAGTATACGTTTGGACGGGTTGATGGATAATTTTGTTGTCCTAGTACCTGTTACTCTGTGCAATGACAATAAAGGCGATTTTGAGCTCAGAGAAACTGATAAATGAGGATAAATACGGGACGAAACACAGAAAGCTTTAGTGCAGGGACATTAAATGACTCCTGTGTCACCACGGTGCAGCTAAAAGACAAAAATACATTCAAACGCAACACAGATAACCTTCAGAGACGAAGGATTTTAAGACTAGTGCCACAATTCCTCATTCAAAGCTTTCAGTCGACTCAAGTGGAAATAAAACATGTTTAATAAGTTTAATTCTGCACAATTGCTGCACAATTCTGCCAATTTTACGCACAATTCTGCATAATTTATGCACAATTCTACCCAATTCTGCACAATTTATGCACAATCCTGCACAATTTATGCACAATTCTGGTTGCAAACAAACATTTGGTGTCGACCACAAACCGAGATGTTCGAGGCAAAAAAGCAGAACTGGAGGTTTCAAGACCGGAGTGCACAACTCCTCTGTACTCTTTGTCATATTATATGTGTGTTAAGTATACGTTTGGACGGGTTGATGGCTAATTTCGGCTGTGCAATGACAATAAAGGCGATTCTGATTCTGATTCTCTGAAACCAACTGCTTCAACACGGTAACTGTGCATTATTTTGATGCAGAATGGAGCTCCGAGAAACTGATAAATGAGGATAAATACGGGACGAAACACAGAAAGCTTTAGTGCAGGGACATTAAACGACTCCTGTGTCAAAACGGTGCAGCTAAAAGACAAAAATACATTCAAACGCAACACAGATAACCTTCAGAGACGAAGGATTTTAAGACTAGTGCCACAATTCCTCACTCAAAGCTTTCAGTCGACTCAAGTGTGTGGAAATAAAACATATATGCCTCGGTAATAACACTATCTGCATTATTAATCACTCAGGATGTTATGAAATGACAGTAATTTACTCTCCGTCTTCTACACTTATAAATAAAAGTGATGGTCCTGTGAGCTGTGTGGTGGCTGACCGGCCTTGTCTGGTTTAAATTACAGCCTCGTTCTGCAGATAATCCACTTCAAATGCAGCTAAACAGAGTGAGTGACAAGGCAACTTTGCAAAATCCATATTTCCATATCGAGGCTGTGACACCTGTCAGGAGGATGTGTGGAATGAGCTCCCGTAATCCTAGTTTACTGTTAGAGAAACACGCTTTTTTTTTAACGCAACAGATGAGCTGCTGACTGATTTTTCGCCTGGAGTAAACTCGATCAAATGACAGAAAGTCAAACATTTAAGTCACACAAAGAGAAACAGTAAATTGTCTTTGATTTTGAAGGAGTGGTTTGACATTTTGGGGAAACGTTTCTTCTTCGATTTCCTGCTGAGAGCGAGACAAGGAGGCTAAAAATAATTATAAAGCTGCATTCTGTCTAACGGCCAGCAGGGGGCGACTCCGCCGGCTGTAGAAAGAATCCCTGCTGCTTCTCACTTGATTTACTGCCTCGGGAAACATTTTACTGATGATTTTATGATCTCATTTGCTAGTTTCAAGTCTTCTCCAATACAACATGATGTTTACTTGGTAAATTTTGGTCCCATTTACAGTAAAAATACACAATAAAGCAGGTTATACTTTAGGGCGAGGCTACATTATGATTGACAGGCTGCCACCATGGTGCACTGTGTGTTTTAAGTTCATCAAAGTAAAATTAAAAATGTCAGTGTTGGATTAAAACAGTATCTTTTAAATTGGGGGTCATGCAAACGTTGATATATGTCTTATAATATATGTATTTGATAACAGAAGACACTGGATTTAATGAATATTAATACAGAAATGACAAGCAATGTTAATTACAGAAGAAAAACTGATTATTTATTATTGATTATAACAAGGATACTATTTTATGAAGCTGTATGTTTGATTTTATTTATATTTGCCATCATAATGTAGTGCAAATCTGGCTCCAGATCATTGTGCAGAATTCTGCATCAATTCTGCACAATTTATGCACAAGTTATGCAAAATTTCTTCACAACTCTGGACAAATTCTGCACAATTTATGCACAATTCTGGACAAATTCTGCACAATTCTACACTATTTATGAACAATTCTGCACAATTTATGCACAATTCTGGACAAATTCTGCACAATTCTGCACAATTTATGTATAATTCTGCGCAATTAATGCACAATTATGCACAATTGATGCACAATTCTGGTTGCAAACACATTTAGGGACCTTAAACTGAGAGGTTCATTGCAAAAATGCAGAAACCGAGGATCCAAAACCAACACGAAAGCTAAGTGCATTATTTTGTGAGTCTGTTGTTTGTTTGTTAGCTTAGCATCACATGAAACCATATTTTCTGCTAAACTGACTAACTGTCTGATCTCATTAAACTCTCAGTAAGAAACCGAATATTTCTCAAAATGTCAAACGATTCCTGTAAAGTTTTTGGAGGTGATTTTACGTCTCCGTCACTAATAAACAGAATGATATTTAGCCGACACACGGATGGACCTCCATGCAGCCGAGACGCTGATATAAACAATGTTTGATAATAAATATACAACTCCCCCACAGCTGGACGACAGCTCTGTGGCTTTTAAATTTAACTTCTTTTCTTTTTAAATAAGCTTCAGGATTGGTCAAGTAGAAACACCTGCTGATTCTTTCATCCGCCCAGAAGAGATCGAGTACATTCATCGTCACCTCTCTGCCAGAAACTCCTCCCCGTCCTCCTCTCAGATCTTAGTGCTTTTCGTCAAGATATCTTGAGGTACTGTACAATTCACAAACGCTTTCCTGAGTTTTGTTTGTAACGTTTGTAGGATCAGAAGAGATGAGAGCGAGCCGGGGCCCAGACTACTGCCGCCCCGCCCGCCTCCAATAAACAACGATTGACCGTCAATCTCTGCTTCTCAGACTCACCGCTGAAGTTTTAAAGCTCTTAATAATCATCAGCTCATGCCATGAATGTAGATTGTGAGGCAAATAAACAAAAAAGGAAATCAGAAAGCACCACTTCAGGCACTTGGATAGCCAACTAAACCTCAAGAACACGAACAGAAGGATATTTACACAGACACCGGGGCGTCTCTGCTCAAGCCAACTTGCTTGCAATGTGTAAACAATGCCTGGCTTCCTGGAGCATTCAAATGAAAACTCTCGCTCATTAACTGCAAAACTGCCAGTTGTCTCATCAAACCAGGTCTCTGGGTGCGTGTGAAACCTGCTCGGAGGACTCAGTGGGCTCGTGTCGGCCTTCTGTGTGCCTTTCCCTCCAGCACAATGCTTCTGCCCTGAGGGGAGGAATTGTGGATGCCTCTTTTTCTCAAGGGCGGAATCTATCTCCTCACTGGCTGCAGCCGAACATTTTGTTCCACTCCGTGTACGTGTCAATCTCTTTCTGTGATATACTGGCTTGGAATTTACAAAAGACACTCTCAAAGTCCTGGTAGGTGAGGGGCCGGACCTGTCCGCGGGGCATCATGCCCGACATGTCCATGCCCTGCGCGGAGACGTGCAGCAGCCCCACCAGCGCCTCCTGGCACAGCCGGGCCAGGTCCAGGCCGGAGAAGCCCTCGGAGCGCTGGACCAGCAGCGCCAGCTCCTCCTCGCTCAGGCAGTACTTGTGCTGAGACTGAGCCAGGAGCTGGCTCACGATCTGGTGCCGGGCGGCGCCGTCCGGCAGCGGCACCAGGACCCGGCGAGCAAAGTACCTGCGCAGCCCCTCGTCCATGTCCTGGGGCCGGCTGGTGGAGCAGACCACCAGCACCTGGTTGCCTTCGTCGTCCCCGGAGCCCATGAGGAGGGAGTCGAGCTGTGCGAGCAGCTCGCCCTTCAGCCGGTTGATGTGGCTCTCCTCGCTGAGGTGCGCTGACAGAAGCATGTCCACCTCGCTGATGAAGAGCACCGACGGCTGCCGGCAGCGCGCCACCAGGAAGGACGCCCGGATGATTTTCTCGCCCTCCGCCAGCCACTTGGTGGCCAGCGTGGAGCCGTTGAGCTGCAGGAACGGCGCCCCCAGCTGGCTCGCCAGGCAGCGCCCAAGCAACGTCCTGCCGCTGCCCCGGGGCCCGAACAGCAGCACGCAGCGCGGGGCCGGCACCAAGCTGCTGAACATGTCCGGGCGCAGGATGGGCCACAGCACCTCCTCCTTCAGGGTGGCCTTGGCCAGCTCCAGGCCCGCAATGTCGCTCCAGTCCACCGGGGGGCCCTGCTGCACGATCTCAGACGTCACCATGTCCAGGAGGTGCGGGTCGCTGGTTTTTAGCTGCTCCTCGGCCGGCCGGGAGGAGGACGAGGACGAGGAGGAGGTCGGCCCCGGCGCGGAGTGGGACAGGTGCAGGCGGTGGTCGTCTCCACCTTGCTCGCTGAGGGACGGGGACGTGAAGCTGGCGAGGGAGTCTGCGGAGCGGGAGCCGCCCAGCGTGGAGGTGACGTAGGCGGGCGGGGTCAGGGGCCCGCCTCCCGCCGCCTGGCTGCTGTACTTCCTCTGCTGCTCCGAGGTCATCGCCGACTGCTTCTGAGGGTTGAACGACTTGTCGGCGCTCCGGTCGAAGCCGCCGCCGCCACCTCCTCCGGCGCTGTTGGAGCCTCCGTTGGCGCTGCTGCTGTCCGCTATCCGGTACATGGGGCTCTCGGCGGAGCTCCGCGCCTGGCCGTAGCCGAAGTTAGCGTAGGAGGAGTCGATCTCCCCCTGGCCCGTCATGTAGAAGGCTTTCCTCTTCAGGGAGTTGGAGGAGCTGCTGTTGAGGGGCGTCGGGGCGATGGGGGTCAGGTTGTGGCTCTGGTAGGGGTATCCAGGTAGAGTAGAGGAGGGGGGGAGGGGGGTGGGGGCAGCGATGCCTGAGGGCAGGTACGAGGACGGAGGAGGGGCTCCCCCAGGGCTGTATCCTGGGCCCACTGAGCTCTGAGCCGGGTAGCCTGCTGGGGGGTAATTATAACTAGACAAGTTGGGGGAGCCCCCGTTGTACGCCGGGACCAAAGTGGGGTGGGAGGGCGGCGGAGGAGGGGGCTGCAGGAGCCCGGAGCTGTGCAGCGGGGAGGGGAGGGCCGGGGCGGGGGCCGACTGGGAGCTGTAGCTGCTGTGCAGGTAGGAGCTGCTGTACGGGGGTCCGTATTCCTGAGAGCCCATGGAGGAGGTGTGCAGGGCGGTGGCGGCGTGGCTCCCGCAGCTGCTGCTGGAGTAGCTGGGCTCGCTCAGCGTGCTGGACGCCAGGCCGGGGGAGCTGCACATGCCGGACACCACCTCCGAGGCCGCCGCCACCCCGCCCTTCCTCACCGAGACCCCCTCGGGGATGCAGCTCATGGGGTAGACGCCGTCCTGCCACGGCTCCGACTCCCCTTTCCGTCCGTTCATGACCCCGGGACCCTCGGGGTAGGCGCCCGGCATCTCCAGGATGCCCGAGTACTTCTCGGCATACTTCTTGAGCAGGTTGGAGGCGGTGAGGGCGGAGATGTCGTCGTTGGCCCAGGCGTACTGGTAGGTGGCCGAGCGCTGCAGGTGGCCGGGCACCGCCCTGTAGGCCTCAGCCTTGTGGGCCGGGGAGCGCGTGGTGGAGGAGATGTCGAAGTGCTGTTCGGCCCACTGGCTGTGCTCGGGGGTCCACTGCATCTTTAAGCCTGAGAGAGACAAACAGACAGACAACACGATAAAATCATCCTAATTAAAACGTCAACACCTTCAGATTGAGACGGAATGGGGTCAATTAAAAAGGTGATATTTATCCAGAGACGTCTTTATTTTTATCTGTTTATTCTCCTTTTGTGTGCATGTGGACGGTTAATAAAGTACCTGCTGGTGTTCAGGTGAGGTTAAATATTCAGTTTTTAGTTGAATAGATGTCACAAACTGTTCTGTTTTATTTCTGTTTATCAGTTTGAACATTAACCTCCTAAAACAAACATTATTAAGGATTATAAGAGAGCAACTTTAAGGTCAAAATGCATGTTTGAGGCTTCACTTGAGAGGTAAAATATTATAGTTTCTGCAACATTTTTGGTCTAACCGTACCTGCTGATATGCAACTGGGTTTCAAGAGGTTAAATATTCTGTATTTGGACAGTTTTAAGTTCAATGCATGTCACAAACTATTCTGTTTTATTTGAAACAATTTATGCACAATTCTGCACAATTATCTACAATTTATGCACAATTTTTGCACAATTCTACACAATTCTCTAGAATTTATCAAATCAAATCAAAATTACTTTATTCATCCCCGAGGGGAAATTCAGTAATTTAATATGCAGAACTCTGCTCAATTATACACACTTCTCTGCAATTTATGCACAATTCTGTACAATTTATGCACAATTCTGCACAATTTATGCACAATTCCGCAAAATTCTGTGCAATTTATGCACAAATCTACACAATTATCTACAATTTATGCACAATTCTGCACAATTTTGCACAATTAATGCACAATTCTGCACAATTTACGCACAATTCTACACAATTCTCATCAATTTATGTACCATTCTGCACAATTTAGCACAATTATCTACAATTGATGCACAATTCTGTCCAATTCCTGCACAATACTTCGCAATTTATGCACAATTGTACACAATTCTCTAAAATGTATGCACAATTCTGGACAATTCTGCACAATTTATGCACAATTATGCACAATTTATGCACAATGCTGCACAATTTATGCACAACAGGCTCATGGTGCCTATAGATTCCTTCGATCTTCTAGTTTCATACGATGATACCAGTGTCTCCAGTATATAAAGCCTGCTACGGCCTCCAAAAGAAAAAATAAACGGCATAAATCCTGCCGCTAAATAAACACTAAATATCAATACTTGGTGTCCATGTATATATATACAACATTGCCACGTAGAATAGCGTGATAGATACTCTGCTGTCTGTATTGTTTCCCAGCTCTCTCTACAGGTCCGGAGCTGCAGAGGGACGGTCTGCAGCCTAATGCACCCCGGCCAGACCAATAAGACGGAGCCAGGCGGAGAGGGTCACTCTATAATCCTCGGCTCATCTGAGGTGGCTGGAGATGGGTTTGAAAATGCGCCTTGCCGAGTACCACAAAGCAACACACACACACACACACACACACACACACACACACACACAAACACAGACACACACCCCTCCTCTGCTTGTTTCATCCAACACACACACTCTCTCTGCCTGCACTGAGGCGTGCTGGCGTTATGCACACACACACATGCCGTGCACACACACACACACACAGACACACACACACATGCACGCTCACACACACACACACACAAGTGCACGCTCACATCCACTGACCCAGACGGACAAACACAGGCACGCACGGCGAGCTGCAGCGAGCAATGAATTACAACACATTGTGTCTCAAGCTTAGTTCCTGTCTGCACAGCTCCACCTTGACCTCCTCTCTCTCCCTCTCCTCCTCCTCCTCCTCCTCTGTCTGCTCCTCTTCTTCATGCCTCCCTGCTGCCTTCTCTTCCCTCTCAGTCTCTCTCTTTGCTTTTTATTGTCGTCCATTTTCCTCCTCCCCTCCTTTATTCCTCTTTTATTCTGACTCCATCTATATTTTTCCTTGCTTTCTTTCTGTCTATCCGTGGCCACCCCTCCTCTTATTTACTCCCCGTGTGCTCCCCTCCTCCTCCTCCTCCTCCTCCTCTCCTTGCTCCATCTCATCTCAGACACACTCACCTGGCTCTCCCCTTTATTGCCTCGGGAGGCTGGAGAGCCACTGTTTCCTTTAATCCCAGCCAATGCCATCTGCAAACACTGACAGTCACACAGCGACTCCATCGTCGTCTCACTATCAAAGCGGCGGCGCTATCAAAGGCTGGACGGGGCGTAATCACAGCAGCCGCGCGCCACATTGAACCCCGTTTGATTTGACTTAGTGCACACAAATAAAGGATAATATCGGTGTCATTTAGGCTGCTTCCTCCGACTTATTGACTGGCTGCGGCTGCATGGAGAGATCCACAGTCGGGGGTCTTGTGAGCAATGCCTGCTGCAGAATTGGTTTATGTGTGTGTTTTTGTGTGAGTAAAGCAGGCGTGCACAATAAAATCCATTCATGGAGGAGCAAATCTTCCCTTCCTCCCATCCATTTATGCTCCTGCAAACACACACACACACAAAAAGCGAAGCAGAAGCAGCACACACACGTTCACACTCTCTTGCTCTCTCTTTTCCGAGGCCCTGTGTTTGTTTGGTAACAACGCGGAGGAGGAGGGGGGAATCCCCAGACTCCTATTTCCTCTCTGATTCTCCTCTCTAGCCATCTCTCGGCAGACGCCACTGGCTAATTAGCAGAATGGCGATCTGCTAATTGTGTTAATTTACAACATTTTAGCCGAGGGGAGTCTAGCGAGCCTGTCACCCTCCCAGTGTAGCAGGCAGGGAACGCCTCAGACAAAGAGCTGAGCCCACCAAAGTTTGCTATTAGCTGGGAGGCTCCTCTAATAATGAGAATATATTAAGTGGAAGCAGAGCTGTAAAAGGGCAGTAATTCAAGGAGAAAAGGCCGGACGAAACAAGAGGAAATGAGGCTCCGGCTCCACAACAAACCTGCTTTATATCCACTCTTATATTGCTCAAAATCAATAGCAATAAATCCACAAAAGGCATGTACTTTGTGCAATAAATCTGTACAAAAACAAGCCTAAATAAATATTATTGAACTGTGAATCAAACAATCAAACGAGGCTCTTAAAGTTTCTCACGAGTGGGTTTTTTGCAGCTGCATGTTTGATCTACAACCAGGAGCCAAACAGGAAATCTGCACAATTTATGCACAATCTTTGGACAATCCTGCACAATTCTATACAATGTATGCACAATCCTGCACACTTCTATACAATTAATGCACAATTATGCACAGTTTTTGCAAAATCCTGTACAAATTTTGCACAATCCTGCACAATTCTACACAATTTATGCAAAATCCTGCAAAATGCATGGGCAATTCTACACAATTCTGTACAATTTATGCACAATTCCTGCAAAAGTCTGTACAATTTTTACTGGTCAAAATATAGCAATAGCAATAAATCTAAAAAAAAAGGAGTTTGTGCAACAATTCTGTACAAAAACAAGCCTAAATAAATAATATCCTTACTGAACTGTAAATCAAACAATCAAACGAGGCTCTTAAAGTTTCTCAGGAGTGGGTTTTTCTGCAGCCAGGAGCCAAAGATGAATTCTGCACAATTTTTTCAAAATCCTGCACAATTTTTTCCACAATCCTGCACAATCTTTGGACAATCCTACACAATTCTATACAATTTATGCAAAATCCTGCAAAATGTATGCACAATTATACACAATTATATGGACATTATGGACATTCTGCACAATTTATATTGCTCAAAATCAACAGTAATACATCTACTGGTCAAAATATAGCAATAGCAATAAATCTAAAAAGAGGACACAGTTTGTGCAACAATTCTGTACAAAAACAAGCCTAAATAAATAATATCCTTACTGAACTGTGAATCAAACAATCAAACAAGGCTCTTAAAGTTTCTCAGGTGTTTTTTTCTGCAGCTGCATGTTTGATGTGCCGCCAGGAGCCAAACATGAGCTCTCAGTTATTTCTACATTATCTCATGAATAGATAATGGTAGCAGAGAGCAGGAGACTCGTATTGAGACACGTACGAGTCTCTGCTGAGCGTCTTTTCACAGTCACAATCCACCTTCACATGTCATCATCTAACATCAGCTGATCTGAGTCTATTGACCAGCAACCAATCACAACAATGTGTTCGAGTGCTTCACCTTGGCCTTTCTCCGCTCTGCAGCTTCTACATATACTGTCTTTATGTTCTCTCAGAGCACGGCTCGTGTTTCTGGAGGGATTTCACCAGACAGCTAACAACACGCTTATGTAAGGTTAAAGCAGCAGCTGAGATGCTGAATTCAGTCTGTTTTTATTCTGTTTTACAGAGTTTATCAGTATGAACATTCACCTCTTAAACCAACCTTATTAAGGCTTATAACAGAAGAACTTTAAGGCCAAAATGCATGTTTGAGGCTTCATTTGAGAGGTAAAATCTTCTAGTTTCTGCAAAAAAACCTGAGAACCATCATAGACCATCATAGGTTCTCCGGCATGCTTGGAAAATGAGGGAGCGTGCAGAGAGATAAAGAGTCAGTTAAAGCTGCAACACTGATTCAAAAATAGTTGGGACATTGTTTGAAATAAAACAGAATAGTTTGTGACATGCATTCATGTATGTTTGAAACATATATTTAGCTAAAAACTGCACAAAGACAAAATATTTAACCTCTTAAAACCCTCCTGCACATCAGCAGGTAAGATTAGACCACAAACTTATTTTTTTTGCAGAAACTAGAAGATTTTACCTCTCAAGTGAAGCCTCAAACATGCATTTTGACCTTAAAGTTCTTCTGTTTTAAGCTTTATAAGCCTCTAAACCTTCCCAAGAAGGTGGGTTTGAAGAGGTTAAATAGTCTGTATTTGCACAGTTTTTAGTTGAATAGATGTCACAAACTATTCGGTTTTATTTCAATTTATTAGTATGAACATTAACCTCTTAAAACCAACCTTCATGAGGCTTAAAACTGAAGAAATTCAAGGCCAAAATGCATGTTTGAGGCTTCATTTGAGAGGTTAACATCTAATAGATTCTGCAACATTTTTTGGTCTAACCGTACGTTTTACGAGATCAAATATTCTGTCTTTGTGCCGTTTTTAGTTGAATGCATGTCACAAACGATTCTGTTTTATTTTAAACAATGTCCCAACTATTCTGGAATCAGTGTTGCAGCTTTAACTGACTATCTATCTCTCTGCACGCTGCCTTCTTTTCCAAACATGCCGGAGAACCTATAGTGGCTTTCTGCCAAGGCTAAAACATGAAACAGTTTCTGCAGAGACACTGAAGGTTTGACTGTTCAGCAGAATGCTTTTACAACATGGCAGACTCTTAGTTTCAGCGTATAATATTTGATTTCTGCACAGATCAAACACACTGCATCCTTAAACACTCAGCTACCAGCCTTAATGTGAGAAAAATTTACAGTTTTCCTTTCATTTCTAATGGAAAATTTTAAATTTTGTGTGTGTTTTAATCCAATTATCTAGTAAATATAAATGAGACATTCATTGTGGAGCAAGAAAACAGCTAAATATGCACCAAAATCACACAAATGTATCTATTTCACTGCAAATATTGATTGAATGCATTATAAAATTCTACAAATATAAAAAGTAGGCTGGATGATACTGGATGTTTGGTGCTCTGATCAATATTAAAGTGTTAAAAAATTGGGATATTGATTGATTATAACACGTTAAATTGGATTGTCTGGAGGGGCAGAAGCTAAACATTCATTATGGAGCAAGAAAACAGCTAAACATGCACAAAAATCATACAAATGTATCAATTTCAGTGCAAGTATTGATTGAATATGCATTATAATGTAGAGTCTATTTTTATATTTAAAAAATGCAAATCTTTTGCTTGAGGTCGGTTATATTTTGACATATTGTCATCATATCTGCAGATATGGGACATTTATGCAGAAACGGATATATAATTTGACCAATATATGCATTTATAATGATGAGGATTTTCAAAATAAAGCTTCTTTTCCAGAGTCCACAGCATTGTTTCTGTGATATGCATTTAAAAAACTAGTCTATGAGTCAATCTGTGGATGCTTTCTGAGAGATGATTTCTGCAGAAGCTGCATGCTGTTTGCAGACAATAATCAGCTGATTTTAGAGGTAAAGAAAAGCTGTAAACACGAGGGAACATTGTGACGCGTTAACTCAGACGTGTCACAGTGAATCGGGCCGTTCGGCTTCAGTTTAAGAGCTGGCTGGTGCAGAGAGCCATGCACAACAAAATAAAAGCTCAGACTCTGACACTCTGTCAGCCTGCGACGTGTCCTCCATTTAAAGAAACATGAATCTTTCTAATTCCATCATTAATAAAGATAACATATATAAAAGAGTGTGTCAGGCTCCATCAGGGCTTTCATCTCCTCCATAATGAGGTTAATGCAGAGACGCAGTGATTACCCCGCCAATGCAAATGAAGGCCAAATGATAACTTGCACTATTTAAATAAGGTAATAGCGATTACTCCACGTTATTCAAATGAGGACGGAGACTTTGAACCCAGCGCTTTGAACTCGCCGCTCCTTCTCCCAAACATGGGAGACACACAGAGGATTGACTTTGGACTGTTTCCTCTAATTCAACGTGATGTAAACCAAGGGCAACCAGGCCGCCGCGCCAACGCCTGGAAAGTCTTTAAAAAGTCCTTGAATTCATCGTGGAGAAGAGAGAAATCCAGCAGTGTTTCTCTCCTCTCGTCTCAGTGCTGCAAACTCATTTACCCAAAACTTTCAAGGCCCTTTTTTTTTATTCCAAACATGAAAGAAAATGTCTTTGTGCAGCTCAAACATGAATTATTTCCATCCAGTTTTTTTTTTTGCATTGTTTCTGTGATATGCGTAAAAAAACAAGTTTGTGAGTGATTCTGTGGATGCTTCCTGAGAGATGATTTCTGCAGAAGCTTCATGCTGCAATAAGCTGGTTTTGAGACAATAATCAGCTGATTTAACACGTAAAGAAATGATGTAAACACGTTCTTAAATTCATTGTGGAACGAGAGAAATCCATCATGCTCACAACTAATTTCCCCACTCTTTCAAGGCTTTTTTTTTTTTATCCAAACATGAAAAAAATTCCATGCAGCGTTGCGTCTTGTGCAGCTCAAACATGAATTATTTCCATCCAGTTAGATTTTTCCATATTATCCTCATATCTGCATATATGGGACATTTATGCAGAAACTGATATATCATCTGACCAATATATCTATAGTTAATTATGGGGATTTTCAAAATAAAGGTTATTTTCCAGAGTCCAATGCATATTTTCTGTGATATGCATAAAAAACGAGTTTGTGAGTCAATCTGTGAATGCAGAGAGATGATTTCTGCAGAAGCTTCATGCTGCAATAAGCTGGTTTTGAGACAATAATCAGCTGATTTAACACGTAAAGAAACGCTGTAAACACGTCCTTGAACTCATCGTGGAACGAGAGAAATCCATCAGTGTTTCTCTTAATGCTGCAAACTAATTTCCCCAAACTTTCAAGGCCTTTTTTTATTCCAAACATGAAAGGAATTCCAGCAGCGTTGTGTCTTTGTGCAGCTCAAACATGAAATATTTCCATCCAGTTATATATTTTTTTCCACAGCATTTTTTCTGTGATATGCATTAAAAAAAATAGTTTGTGAGTCAATCTGTGAATGCAGAGAGATGATTTCTGCAGAAGCTTCATGCTGCAATAAGCTGGTTTTG